>NC_047056.1:17498583-17814972 GCF_000738735.6 Corvus cornix cornix
TCCAGTACACACCTAACTGCTCCCACACAAGGAGCCTTTGCCTCTGCATCCATACCCTCCCTGCATGAGACAGGAACTGTGGGGCCTTTTTATTCTTTATACAGCACTTACCCCCATTAGCCTCTGTCCTCCATCCACGCTGTAAGAAGGGAAATGGAAATCAAGCAAGATTTGAACACTTTCACATGTGATCCAGACTGCTTTTAGAAAGTGCAAACTCCTGGACAGCACTGGAAATGCTGATGTAAAGTCTCTTACCCTTATGATGTAAACTGTTCCAAATCTACATTAATCCTCTGTCAGGTTACCCAGAGTGCTGCTAACTCAGCCACAGAGGTGCTTTTCCATCACCCTCCCAACACAGTGTCCGAGAGGGCTTATCTTCAGCCAGGCACATTTGAAAGCCAGATGCAACGGGCCCTGTGTTGTGCTTGACCTCCTGATTGTTCCCCAGTGCTGGGAGACTGTTATGAAGATACTGAGCAACTGTGGAGAGATCCTGCCTGGACAGAGCCAGCTGAAGCCACAGGCAGCAAGTGGTACAGGGACCAGACTGTCTGTGCACCCCACCCTGCCTGCTAGTGTGTCATTCCAGCCCTCTGCTACTTGGGATGCTGGGAGAGCTGGCTGGACCATATATGCACAGTATTCATATTTATGAAAAAGGAATCACACAGAGAGTCACACTCAAGAGAAAGACACGTTTGCTAGTATTCAGATAATCTATAAAATCTATAAAAATTTTCTCAGTATCACCAGACCAGAGGGACCCCTTTCTGTTAGGGAAAGCATATCTTCCCAGAATACATCTACTCAAAATTTCAGTGAAGATATCCATGTATGTGATGCAGCTGCAGAACACAGCACCAGAAAGTTGATGAGGAAAGAATAAATACAACAGATGCATCACCAGGCAGCAACACAGGAAATGAAGCACACATGTACATAAGAAAAATTTGGGGTTTAATGATAAATTAGCAGGTAAGAAAGATAATAAACAATCAGTGAGTTCTATTTGACATATTCAGAATCTTTCCCACATCAGATTCTTAATCTTTAGATGGAAGCTATCATGGGAGAAAAGTGTCAGCTTTAGAACTTAACCATCCATCAGTAGCATTAGTCTGAAAACCAAATTTGGGATCTCTTTCTTGGTACCACTTGTTAGCAAGTTTTTCTGATCAGCTGTGAGGGCCTAATATGTGTTAAGACAAAAATGTCTCAACGTTGTTTGAACTTTATTTTGAACTGTTGCTTAGAATCAGTTTCAACATTAACCACCTTAGTTGCCACCTCCAATTTTGGTTCAAGATTGGATCTAGATTTCCACTTCAGTCCTGACTCCACTTCCAGTCCACTCCCAGGATAGTTCACACAACTGATACATTGCTGGTTTATGTATCGTCACTCCATGTCCTGAAGTTGCTCACAAATTTAAAAGGCCGCTTTTAAGAAAAGCAAGCTGTTTGTCACCTTGGCTGTGAAGCAAGAATCCAGTTTACAGTTTTCTTTCACTTTAGAACTCCAACCACTCTGTCATGTAAATACAGTTTGATGGAGAAATCTCACCACCTTCGTGACAATCATCAAAAACCTGCAAAAAAGAAAGCCCTGTGTCAGCAGAGTAATTACTTCTGGTTGGATCATGCTTGCTGTGTGTAACATGCTCCCATGTTTTCTGCTCCTTCCCCAGTAGATCAGCATTAGTCTAACAGAGGCTAAAATCTAGGAAGCCTTATGGCAGCTCTGAGGGAGAAGAGAAAAACAGATCCCACCACAAAGGGACATGCTGGCAAGTTTTACCTTCATACCAGGTCACAGGAGGAGAGACCAAAAGCTAGGCAGAAATAAGGTAGCTTGTTAAAAACACAAGCAAACCTGGGATCAGAAATATAACACAATTTGGAACAGGCTACAGTTGACAGCATCCTTTCACATACAGTCCAGTAAAGAGACAGGCTGGAAGTGGGAAACACCTGGCAGAGCAGGTGTTTAGACCAACTAGAGAGTCTGCCTGTTACACCACAGCTAAGGCATCAGGGGCAGCTTTTAAGCCCAGCTGGCTTAGCCATGAGGCTGGCTCATGGGCAGAACCTGCAATGTGCCAGGTGGCCATTGCAGGACTGTGTTCAGGAGCTGCATGCACCCACTAATGATACACAGAGTTAGTTACGCACAGGGCAGAGTCCACAGGGCGTCCTGACTAATCCCGTGGGCTGGATGAGAGGACTGACGGCTCTGTACAGCTTCATCTGCCCATCCACACTGCCCACTGTCCCCTCCTTGGCAGCAATAATGGTCATCTCCACTTTGCCATCATAGATCAGAGTATTCAAAATGGTCTCAATGTCTTCCATTGACAACTCTACCTAAGAAACAATTTGTGAAATAGATGTTAGGAAAGATGCATGCCAGTAAGTCCTGCAAGGACAAAGAGAGCAAACACCATGAGTAACAAATCCTTAGAGTTCTAACCTAGTCCAGAAAAAGACACCAGTCTCACTGGGAACTTTATGAAGTTGTGCAGATGCAAAAAGAAAAGCAAATACTAATAGCTCCTACCTCCTGAGCACTTTTGATTTGCACTAGCCAAAAAGAACTTCCCTATGCACCAGAGGTGCCTCCATCATCCTAGCATGATACAGTTCCAGTTTTGCAGGAAAATGATTGTAAAAGAAGAAAAACACAAGAGTGCTAAAGATATTGATGGTGACCAGTAATTGTGGGGTATTCTTCCCCTTCTATTTTTTTCCCTTGCCTAAAACTCCTTGAAGTATGTATGTAAACTTAAGAGAAATGATGAAATCTAAACCTGCTGAGACTGTTAACAAGGATGTGAATGCTAAGTCTTTTATACATCTTTGAAAACCCACATGCACAAGCTATCTTGGAATCCCAGGCAGTATCAATGACCCTCCCCAAAAAGCAATGAAGCCACAAAGCTCACCTCCACCACACAAGCTGTAGGGTACTAAGACACTTATGAGACCTTCAGCAAGTTTGCAGTCCTCAGCTCCTAGAGCTAATCAGGCACTGACAATTTGAACAGTAGTGAGATGAATCTGCTCTGACCTTACTGATGCCCAGTTCACAGATGTATTTCCACACCTCGTGAGATGAGGCAAACGAGCTGTTCCTCTGTATCATGGGGTTCTGTTTGCTGTCTCGAGCTGCCTCTGCCTGAGAAAAAGCAAAGGTTAGTTACAGTCAGCACTCACTGCCAAGAGCTTCCTTCGTGGTTCAGTTTCAGGCAGACTCAAAAACAGCACTTGTTTTCCATTTCTGGAACACATTTAGCATTTAAAGCCATGTCCTTAAGACTGGTGTATGCGAGACAATGCAGTGCACAATCAAATACAATTTTATAATAAATCACATAAAATTTAATAAGAATAATTCAGATTAGTATGAAGGAATACCAGCATCTGGCATTTTGTTGACCAAAAAAAAAAAAAAGAGTTTCTGCTGTACCTAGAGCCAGTTAAAACATATTGTAATGGAATAGACAAATGCTACAATCTGCAACTGGGACATTTTAGACTAGGAGCAATTGTCTTCTAGGCAGAACTAACTGACTGCTGCCTTATGCCCTCTTAGAAATGAGGTGCTCTGCAGAAAACACAGTGACATTTCCTAGATTTTTTAGTCCTGTGCTCTTTGCTGCTTAGTTTGCGTCTTAGTTTAAGACAATTATACAGGGTGGAGACTCCAAAATTAGTTACCTCCCCTTTAGTTTTAACCAATCTCACCAATAAAGAGAGATGGGGGAAGGTATCAGTGAAAAAGTATCAGATAAGAGGTAACAGATAAAAGGTAACAGCCTCCACGGTTCCAGAACTCCCCACAAACAACAATCAGCAGGGGACAGGGACTAAACAAAACCTGGACAAACTATTTTTGACCAAAAGGCTCCAATGCTGCTTAAAACGCTGGAAAAAACTTCCCGGCAAGTTGCAGGTCCGCCCCTCCTCGCCAAACGGCAGGCGGCTGGAGAACTCATGGAGAGATGGTCTGACTCCTCCTAGGCTGTCCCGAGCAGCAGCGGGAAAAGGTATTGCAACATTCCCTCTGGAGCAGGTTTGGATTGCAAAATGCTGCTTCTCGGGTTTAGCCTTGGAGACCTGCCCCAGGCAACCCCCTCGGGAGGGGGAGAACAAAAGCGCTCCCCTCGTGTCTGTTTCCATGTTTAAAGTGATCCTGCACCCCCGCTTCCAGGATAAAACACACCAGTTCCTCTTAACCGGGTTGCTGGGTCTTAGGGACAGTAATAATCTTGGGCAGTCTGGCATTCAGAAGATAAGGAATACACAATTTTGGGTCTCCTAGGACAGTTTGTCATTGGACCTTGGAGATGAAAGGCTTCCCTCCTTGTCGAGGGTGTAAAAATATCCATCATTAAAATACAACACCATCACACTTGCTGTGACAAAAATAATAGTCCAGTACAGATTTGCCAATCTAGCTGCAATAATGGCCAACATCTATGGAAAACTTAAGCCTTGTCTGGCACCTATTTTATAAAGAAAACCATTACTTGCACAAAAGAAATGGCAGGCGACTTCGGCACTCACCTTACTCTGCAGAAACTTAAAACACTGTTGATTTAACACCTCCACAAACTCAGACTCGAAGTCCTGGTCGCTGTACCAGGCCCCACCAGTGACAGAGCGGTCGGGCTGCAGGTTGTACAGCATATAGACCTTCTTCTTGGATGCCTGTTGGAGGAAAATGTATAGCTCTCAACAGCTGAAAGCCCTCATAAGGAAGGAAGATTTAAGCAGATGATCTGAAAAAGAGGTAGTTCATTACTCCTATACCTGGGGCACAGCAATCCACCTAAGTCAAGCTATCCTCAACCTGTTTGACCCTCAGGTAACACAGAGATAAAGAGAAGATCAACATCTCTCACAAGAACATGAAAAAGCTACTGCTTTTCTGTGTCCAACTTCTGTACCTCCATCTGGTTTACCAGACCCAGTGTGAACCACAACATTGAAGGGAGCTTGTGGAGATCCAGGGCAGAGGACCCTTGCAGAGCCACTTGCAGCTAGGTAACCATATCAATAGTGCCACATAAAAGGCTGAGATTGCTTCAGTATCAGAAATATCAAACCGTGGCAGCAACTCTGGGACCAACTGAGAAATAGTAATTATGGGCAAGTTGATTATTTGGGTGGAGACTTGAGAGGAGAAAGGAGAAGAGAGTGGTAGAAAAGAGAGTTAACAAACAAAAGAGGAGAAGTCTTTTATGTAAAAGTCAGAACAAGAGAGGGCAGGATCTGCAGACAGTAGGAGCGTGCATGTTTACAGACAGCAGAGAAGCTGATCTGTGGACTCAATATCTGTTGCACCTCAAACCTGCACACTAAAGGCAGAGAAACACTGGTGCCCAGTCAAAGAGAAAGCTGGAGGCAAAATGAGGTTTCTCTGCTCCCAGTCCTCTGTTAGAAGCGTACAAAGCATGCAGCAGATGTTTGAAATGGTTAAAAAAAAGTCACAAAATACTCACTGCCACAGATTTAACTGCTTTAATTAGTTTCTTGCTTTCCAAGTTTTTCAGTATCTTGTTAATCTCTGTTAAAGGCAGATTACTTTTGTATCTAATGTCTCTGCTCCAAATACCTGTTAAAAAACAGAGAAGTGAACAGAAATAAATAGAAGAAGCCATTTGTTTCTGTACATACTCACCCACCAAAAGTCACACCACAACACTGTTTTGAGTCACTTGCCTACCACAGGAGGGATCCTACCCCTCCCACCAAAAGGGAAGGAATGGACAGAATGGATTGGGGAAAACTAACAGCTATGTGAACTCTTAAGATTTTATATCTGTATTGTCTGGGCAAGCATTTGTGACTTTGGACAGGAATGGTCCCACAAGTAAACAGAGTTAGCACCATTCACAACCATAATTTAAAGTACCTTTGTTGCCTGCGTCCTCTATGATTTGGTAAACCAGCTTCTCTTGATTGTCAGAGCCTTTCATTTTACTGTGAAACAAGACTGTCATCAGGATTTTTGAAAGGTCCAAAATGTTAAAGAAGTTGGATTTGTTTTAAACTACAAACAAGAATTGTGTTCCAAATATATTTCCCAGCAAACACAGGCTTACCTTGCATTTTGGGAATCTTTGATTCTGTATAGGAGACCTGCACTGCTCCTCAGAAGATCCAGCTGCCCCTAGGAGAGATGGGCACAATGCATTTACTTTCCTTCAAACAGCTTGTTTCAGAAGGTGTTTTAGAAGAATATTCTAAAATTCTACAATAAAAACCTTATTTAATGCCAACAAAATAAAGAAAAATGAAAACTAACATTTCTAACCGCTGGAAACAATAACAGCCTTGAGGATTTTTTTTTCCCCTGAAAAGTATCCACTTATCATCAGCTATCAGAAATAACAAACAGCTCCTGACCCTTCCCACAACATCTACACAATTCCTAATATTTCTCCTGACTTTCACATGGTACAAGGGACACCAAGTTTTTGTATACTTTGCTCTGAGTTTCCACCAAAGCACTTATTTGCATGGAAACTGAGAAATCACAGTGGAGATCTGGAACAATTCCAAGTTTCAGTAGCAAAGTTCTACTTTTTACTAAGTGGCCATCACTGGAAAGCTGCCAGCTGTGATGGGCAGTGACTCTCAGAAGCAAATTACTGGCATCTCTCACACACACAAAGAGATTGTTCTGCTCTGCATGCTTGTGCCAGGCAAAATCCTTACTTCCTATTTTGAAGAGGCAAGCAATTAGACAAGCCTAAGAGTGTAAGTGTGTATAACAGCATTAACATTCACTCTTTCACTGCCAGTGGATCCTTTCCTATAGTTACAGCCTTTCTTACAGATCTTACAGATCTGGCATGCTTCATGTTTCACCTGTGTGCCAGCAGAGCAATCCACACACTTGGGATTTTATGAGGGGTTCAGAGGAGTCCATCACATATGAGAGCATGGGCTAACATCCATCCTTTTCTCTACATTTAACTAATTCCCCATCACTAACAGGCCTTGTGGTTATGCATGTGCAGAAGAAGATGAGGAGGGTGGGATCTCCCTACCATGGAGAGCAGCCTGTTGATGGCCACAGCTCTCTGCTGGGCTTCCATGTGAGGCATGTCATTCTGGATCACCTGGTCTGTGATGCCATGTGGGAACTGGTGGCACAGCTCAATAATCCTGCAAGAAGAGAGAAGCAACTTTAAAAGTCATGTTCTGCTGCATCCAAAACCAAATCCAAACAGTATTGGAGTCAGGATGGAAAAGAGTGACACGAGCAACTCAGGGGAAAAGTATCCATAAACTGCTTCTTGAGGGAGCTCAGCACCTACTTGCTGTACACCATTTCCCTTTCCAAGACCAGAAAAACACCCAACCCCCATTGTCCCCTGAGCACTGTCCCCTGAGCACCTCCCAGCACGAAACTCTCAGTGCCCCCAACAACCCTCTCCTTCAGCACCTGTTTCCTGACCACACTCGGGCGTCCAACCCCCTCCCTCAGGCCTTGAAAGACAAGGCCCCGCCCCAAAACACGTCCCTGGCCTCCCTGCCGGCCTCCACACACCCACCCCGCCGCCCGGCAGCCTCCATGCCTGCCTCCGAGGGCCCCCAGCACCTGCTCTCGATGTCCATGGGGTCGGGCACCTCCGGCTTCACCTTCACCTCCGCCATAGCACGGCGGGCTCCGGCGCGGCCAGATGACGTCAGAGACGAGCGCCGGAGGAGCGGGCTGGGTCGGTTGCTACGCAACAGCCAATGAGGCCGGGAGCGGCGGGCGGGCGGCGTCCCTGGAAACGGGAGCGAGAGGGGCGGGATCCAGCGGGATCCAGCGGGGTCCAGCGGGGTCCAGCGGGGTGAGCAAGGGCCGGACGGCAGGGATGGAACGGGCCGAGCAGGGGCTGGACAGCACGGATGGAGCGGGGCGAGGGGCGGGCGCTGCGCCGCGAAGGGGCGGGGAGCGGGGCCTAGCCGCGCTGGGGATGCCGGTGGGGTCGTGTGCGTCCCGCCAGGGATACGATCCCAAGAGGCTGGAGCGGAACCCCGTGTACCTTTGGCCCAGGTGTGCCGAGAGCAGGTGGGGAGCATGAGGGGAAAGCTGTCAACCCCTCAGGTCAGGTAAAGATCTGATCCGCCCGTAGTTGGTGGGTGTATGTCGGAGAATGGACCAGGCTCTGCTCGGTGGTGCCCGGAAATGGGAAAAGAGGCAACAGAGAGAAACTGGGGCGCAGGAAGTCCCACCTGAACGTGAGGAAGAACTCCTTTCCTGTGAGGGTGACTGAGCACTGGGACAGATTGCCCAGAGAGGGTGGGGAGTGACCCTCCCTGCCTGCATTGGTGAGCAGCATAAGAGTTGTTTCTGGAGCACTGGAGGGTTGATTACAAAACCACATCCTTGTAGCATAGACGTGTTTCCTGGCCCTGAGCATCAATTCCCAAGACCTGGAGTACGTCTCTTCGTTTCGTAAAATGCCATCATACCCAAATGCAATTTTTCATTCTTGAATTACACAACATGATAATGACTGTGTACACTAGGATAAATCGGGTTTGGCACCTGTTTTAGGGATATATTCTTGATTCACATGATAACTGGCATAAGCTTAAGCAATAGCTGTTTTTCTGTAGTCCTTTTCAGGACATCCTGTATTTATTTAAGGGGCCATAATGAAATGAGGCTGGTTTCACATCTGGCATGATTAGGGTGGAGATTCCTGTCCCTTACTCCTGCCATATATCACTGACATATGGTGCTAAAGCTGTTCTAGCTCAAACACACAGGATCACAGTCACAGGATGGTTTCAAGAATCCAATGTTCTCTCTTTTAAGAGAAACAAATAAAGACAAGGAGTCATGCTAAGAGGCTGTATTTCTCAGTGCATTCTTCTGTTTAGAAAGATTATTGTCTGCCTTTTTATTTTTCCGTTTTAAAGATCACTGCTGAGGAAAATGACAGCTGGCTCTGTCTCAGTTCCTCAGATCATCCCACTTCGAATTCCACCTCCAGGGAAAGCTCAACGGGAAATAGACACAAATACTCTCATAGAAATAAAATCAGGTATGAACAAGAGCTTTGACTCCATCTCAAACCTTTACTTATGTGTCCATTTGAAATGTTTGGCCTCTATGCTTTCTTTGCATTTAAGTATGAATTTTGGAGTGTGCATTTCATTAAGGAACTTATAAAATTAACCAATAGGTTTGATGCACCAAGTGTCCTTGCATGTAATTTTATGCATTCAAACAATATTACTGACATAAAAGTTGTATGTGTGAGCAGCCTTAATTGCTTCCAAGGCCAAACTTTTAAGCTGTTGCATTTTGCTTTGACTGCAAAAACAGTGCTTGAAAGGATCCTGGGCCAGGCTCACTCCCAACGTTGTCATTACAATTTTTGAATTGTCACCTTTCGCTGTGGCAGAAAATACCCTTTCTGTCATTGGAACAGACAAGCTGCTGCAATGTTTTCATGCAAAACCATTGCACAGCTACTTTGCTGTCACGAATATTGCTTCCAATGAAATTACTTTTTTTGAGTAAAGGATTTTTCATGGGAGAAACAGTTTTGGTCCCAAACGTTCGGTCACTTATAGAACTGCTTTATTTTCTTTATGTGAGAAAAATCAAGCACAGTAGTGAGTGCTTTGTTTTTCCAAGGTTGCCTACAGTCTGAGGAATTACTTTCTCTGTTTCTTTCAGATACACCAGGGGCCTCTATTTATTACACTTTAGATGGAAGTAAACCAGAACTCATTAGGAAACCTGGCCATGGGGCGTGTAACACTTTGGAGTATAAGGGTCCTATCTTATTACCAGTGGGGAAAATAATGGTCAAGGCCCTGGCAGTTACAAAGTGAGTATCCTGTTTTATTTTAATCCTGCTTTGGCAGGGGACAGATATCCCTGTCATAGCTTGTAGCCGTGTTGTTTAAAGCTTTCCGTACCTTGCAGGTGAGAGATGAGCCTTTTCCCAGGCAGTTTGCAATCTAAATGGTCCTCATGATTGCAGTGACATGTCTTTCTCAGGATGCTTTTTATCCATCAAGTGTTTGTGTGGTTGGATTACCTCTTGGATGTTATCTCCTGGACTGTGGGTGTCCAATGATCCATGGAGGCTGTGGGTGAGAAACTGCTGTACTGCACTGAGAACTCATCCTTTGGAGTGAGATCATCAGAAAAAGCAGAGGAACCACGGTGGTGTTTTCTGGGGTCATCTAGTGGTTGAATGGATTTATAGAAGTTGATCTTCCCAGGAGTTTGTTTCGTTTCTCCCAAAGGATCACAGACTGCTGAACCTCACAGCTTAATTACAATGTTGGGTGAAGCAAAAATACAATACATAGAAAGAAAATTGGATTTTGCTGCACAGCCACTGACTTTGTCCAAACTAACTTCATGCTTAGAGACAGAGAGAGGACACATAAATTCTCTGTCTATACTGTGTTGTGTTATCTTTTATTTCCAAGGGAGCAGAAACTTCCACTCCACTTGGAGCTTTGTGCTCGCTGTTCCCTGTTAGCTCCACCTGCAGCCAGAGTGTGCCTTGTGTCTGCACTGGGATATAACAACATTATATAACACACAAAACCGAGGCCTATGTTTATTTCTTGCTATCAGTACCTAGATTTACACTTGTTTCCAGTCTGGTTTTTATTAGGTCATTTTCAGGTGTGCTGAGAGATGCTCTAGAATGACAGAGTGGTTTGGATATTTTCAGCAATTTTAATGTTACTGTTGTAATTTAATAGGTATTAGAGAATGACAGTTGATTTATCAAATAAATATTGCTCAATTCTACTGAAATATTGACTGCCAAGCTTGGAAGGGATGTTCCACCTGAAGAGCCACATCCATCAGTGATTTACTTGTTGCAGCACACAAGTCTGTGGCAGGTTTTTAGCTTTGTGAACATTGATTTTCAGGGACTACAGGGAGAGTTCAGTTGTAACAAAGGTGTTTGTGGTAGAGTACCAGCAACCAAACATGGTTTTCCCTGTTGAAGATGATGACAAGAATTTCCTAAAAGATATGGCCACACAGGTAAGTTTTAGCAATTGTAACCCCTTTTGTGAATATAAAATGTTGTATATATGATATTATTTCGAGATTAAGCTTTGACTGCCAGTTTTATTTACATATCTTATTTTCTCTGTTTGCCCATCTTTGCTGCTTTGATCCTTTTGGTAATATTACCATTTCAAGGGGATGCTTTTTTCCCCCCCATGATATTTTATGACCAATTGAGGTCAAGTATTTAAAAAATACATTTATAATTTAAGCTTTTCAAATGCTTGCATTGAAAAAAAATAGTTTGAGCATGTACTTCTAAAATTTTAACAAATAACTATAGCAAGAGATGATTAGCACAAATGCAAAAATGTTATTTGTAATTCAAATGGAATTACTTTTTAGAATAAGGAAGGTGGAATGTTTACTACAAAACCTAAGAAGAATAGACTGAATGTGGAAATCAAGCCTGCCTGGGATCAAACACCCCAAGACCTTCAAGGTACAGTATTATTTCATAAAACTGAGATAGTCTTCTGTTCTAGCAGAAAATAGTATAGAGTTTTCCTCTTGTATCACTTGTAAAGCGTGGGTAATTTTAAAATCATCTCAGAAGACAGAACATCCTCTGGAAATTCCAGTTTCAATTGCTCACCACTGCAAATAGAGAACAAAACTTACCTTCCATACATTTCACATGACTTCTTAAAAACATATTAAAATGTCATTCATTTCTCAGCAGCACAACGAGGCCCGGTCTGTATTTCCCTTTGTGCCAGAAAATGCTGTTAAATTGATGGGATTGCAAATCCTTTACAGCACTTCTTTACTGATGTTTGCTTGCAATAAGATTCCAAAATAAATACACAAAGCAGAAATGAAAGCTTGACCCAGATTTTCTCTGTAGATAAAGCGTCTTATTCCATGGCAACAGCAATGGGACTGTTTAAGAGCAGGGAATTGTATTAATGTTTACTCATTAATTTACTTGTAGGAACTGGGTTTTTTGAGCATGCAGGAAGGAAGAAAACTGTAAATAAATTAAAACATAAAAGTAAGCTCTGTCAGAGAGGTATGGGGTTTCTTCTAGTTTAATTTCCTATAATTCCATGCAGCTTATTTGAACCCGAAATGTGGATGCCAAGTATGTTTTTAAATATGTTTAGCAAGAGTATGTAACATTCATGTTCAGGTAGATATTAACTGCATGAAGCGGGTGACAGTGGAATAACAGAATTGTAATTTTAATCTTGGAAACAGACAGAAAGCCTTCTCACAGTTCCTCTCAAGGACCACAGCTCCTTGCCAGTCGTTTGGGAACCACAGAGTACAGAGGGGAATCCACCTCAGCACAACCGATGGAGTCATTGCAGGTGAGCAGAGGGGTAAGCTGACGGAAACTGTACACGGCTGTCATCAGGACAGAGGTCTAAAAAAAGGAGGAGGTGGAGATTTGTGATCTCTCTCAGCTATTAATTTTAATAGCTTTGCATTTAATTTAATGCAATTTAAATTAATGCATTTAAATGTAATGGTAATGATGCACTAGACTGGGAATGCCCAAAGCAGGACATGGTTATCAGTAGGGACAAAGCCAGGCAAAGGAAATGAGCAGTGACTGCATTCCTACTAATTCTCTTCTAATACATTCCTGAATCCACGGTCAGCAAATACTTACTGCTGTATGTTGGCAAGTTCATACTTTAAACTCAATATTCGGTAATGCTGTGGTGGCAGTAAATGGCAAGGCATTGATTTATTTTTATTGGAAGAAGCTGTGGGTCCTTAATGCCACTAATGGGGGAATCAAGGGTAGTAGGTACTCTTCAAAGCAGTGTGTTTAAGTGCAGTTTGTTTCAAATTACATCTGTAGCTGATTTTGCTATTTTTATATGCATTTGCAAATATTTCCTTTCTAAAGCCTGAAGAATTACCTTTATTTCAGTTTTCAAGTTCCTCTGCAGTGACTAGCCAGAAAAGCTTAGCAAGCACACAAGTGTCAAGGATCCAGAGTGAAACAGATTTTCTTAAGTAAGTGACTTCTCCTTTTAACATATTGGTCCTTTGGAAAGTATCTTAGGCTTTTGCAACCAAGCTGATAATGCTATGGGCCTCTGTAAAAATTCAGAAGGCAAAGACAGACACTGGCTCATAAGTGGAGAGTATAATCTAGGTAGGACTTTAAAAATTCTTTCTCTTAAATGTAGTTTTCAACTGTCAGTTATCAGCTGTCTCATCATCCCTTAAAAAAATTCCTAACACCCATAGGATCAGAGAATAAACTCTCTTTTCAAATTGTAGTACACCCTCAGTGCTGTAGGTGAACACTGCTCACTGGAGTAGTCTCACAGGACATTAATGCTTATCAGTATTGAAAAGGTTCTGATCTACATCAGTGGCTCCTCGTGGTGCAGCAGTGAGGCCTGACACAGACTGCCTGTCAGGAGACCTGTTTACTTCTCATGATGAGGAGCAAAGTATGAAACTCCAGAGCAGCCAGAGAGCTTTCTACCTTGCAAAGCTGTTTAGAGTTCAGAACTTCATTTTATAGATGTTGGGGCATGGTCTGGTGTCCCACCACAGCTGGGAAATCACAACTGAGAAACCAGTGGCCTAAGTCCTGTCACAACAAGTTCCAGATTATTCACTATTATGCAGCAGTGCAATACTAAAACAAGCTCAGCCGGTTTGCTCTTATTTTCAGATGTGCACACTGTTCTGCCCCTCGCCTGTCTGACCCCTTGGCTCACTTCTGCCAGAAGTGTGGATATCTGATCCCCCCTGTGCCAGTCCAGCGCTTCCCACTCCCCGAAGGAACACAGGTCAGCAGAACATCATAGCAATCCACACATTGTCCTTGAAGAGAACGACAGCCTCTGCAAGTTACACAGGCAGCACTGGCAAACCTGTTACTCAGTCCCACTTTCATTTGGAAGTTCTGCTCTAATTGCTTTGTTCTGCTCGATACCTTTAGCATTGGACCCAATGAAATTCCTCAAATTAACCATAGATAACCATAAACCGTTAACCATGGGCAAAATTACCCACAGATTTCTTCAAGTGTCGTGTATTCTAATAAGGAAAACAATGAAAAAGTAAATTGTTTTATTTGCCTGTGTCAGGAAACAGTACCAATCCTGAAACCTTAAATGGTGGCATGTGTGGGCATATATAAGAGCACCAAGTTTTTGCAGTGGTGCCTGTAACTGTCTTCCCTAAGCTCTTCCCAACAGATATTAACCTAATCTAACAAGTCCATACTGTGTTTCCCTTCCTGTATCATCAGAAAGTTGTCTGGTCTGGGGCAATGCTGTAGTTTTAAGTAATGACCGAGATTCACCACCTCTTTAGATTAGGTCCATAATTAGGAGAATTTCAACTACTTGTACATATTTTATAGTAGCATTTTAATTTTATTGAAAACTACCTCAGTACCTTTCTGGCATTGTCTTTCCAGATGTCTTCATATTTTCTCAATATGATACTATGATTTTTAAGGATCAATATCAGTTGCTGTCAGTTGCTATGTCTCCAGTGACCTTGCTGCTGAGAGTCCAGCTGGGAAAATATTGAAATCTCATTATAACCTTAATGATCCCATTATGTTCCCTAACACAACTGTGGTGTGGCTTTTCCTTCAGATGGCACCATGCCTTGAATGCAGACATCTTGTGCCAATGAATACACCCACTTGCATTATCTGTGAGTCACCAATAGCTCCACAGCTGCAGCCTCAAAACAACATCTGCATAAAGGTAATTGAGAATAAGTAAAACAAAATAGTGATTTAACTCCTGGTATGCATTTTTCTAACAAGTGATTTCGTTACAAATATTTTGATCCAACCTGGCTTTGTATAATTACATTATGGACACCTTTAAGAGTTAGTAGGATTAAAAACAGTTTGAATGGAAAAAAGGATTAAAGGTTCCCCAGTACAAGAAAGACATGGACATACTTCCCTTGAGAAGGAAGAAGCAGCAGAGGCAATGTGTGATGAGCTGACCATAACCCCCATTTCCCTGCACTGCTGAGGAGGGCAGGAGATAATCAGGAGGAAGGTTAAACCCAGGAAGGAGCGAGGGGTGGGGAGAAGGTGTTTTTTGAGATTTGGTTTTATTTCTCATTTTCCTACTCTGATTTGATTGGTAATAAATTCAATGACTTTGCCCAAGATGAGTCTGGTTTTCTCCTGAGAGCAATCAGTGAGTGATCTCTCCCTGCCCTTAAACTCATGAGCCTTTCATTGTATTTTCTCTTAGCTGTCCAGCTGAGGAGGGGAGTGATAGAATGGCTTTGGTGGGCACCTGGCCTCCAGCCAGGTCAACCCACCACCAGTGGATTATAGACATTGTCCTAAATGTAATGTTTTATGGCACCCCTGATGTAGGTTCAGAGGCAGACCTGAACTATTTAGTGGCAACATCAAAATAGCAGACTAATTATTCTTAGCTCTGGTAGAAACTCAGTTGTTAATACTGACTGTGCCAAGACCTTGTAGAGGTCTTTTAAGGCACCTCATGGTATTATATTATTATTAATAATTTTCTTTGCAGATACTGGGCTGTCTGTTTTGTGTGAGTGTAGTGACTAAACAAACTGACACTAGTGTATGTAAAGATCTGGAGATATTGATACTTAATCTCCTGAGGAAACTATCCCATAGTTTAAAACAAATAGTCACCGTGTGATGACCAGGCAGCATGGCCTAACTAAAGTGTGAAACAGCCCAGACTTGAAGGATCTCTTCTATCTGCAGGACTGAATAACCCCAGCAGTTTGTAAGATCAAGTCTTTGTCTTCTTGTTCACAGTTATCAGATGTGAAATGTATTCTCTCTCTGTTTAAAAGGGCAAAGTCATTTGTCAGGTGTGTGGCACAGGAAATCCTCTTCACCATAAACACTGTGCGACTTGTGAGAGCAAACTGCCTGAAGTACAGATGGTAAGACTTCAATCACACTGGGCTAATCAAACCAAAGCAGAACATCCTTTACCTTTGGAAAACTGAAGTCATGTCCATGTGTCCCTGTGTTACCAAAGCAGAGATTCTCTCCCCCATGTCATATTTAAGCCCAGTCCTCCCTCAGAAGTTTCACCACAAATGTCCAGCTAAACATGTCTCTTATACCTTCAAGTTTCTGACATGGAAGTCAGTGTTGTGAATGCCATTGAGAAAGCTCAGAAGGCTCTTAGAAAATAAGTAGTCTTGACTCCAAGGGAGTCTTGTTTGCATCCAGATTACTTTCAACTGCAGTAGAAAAGTTGAGTATATACATCAGGAACATCATTCACAGTGATTTCAGTTATTTTCTGAAAATAGAATACGCTTTTACATTATTTTTCATATCTCCACTTTTACATTATTTTTCTTATTTCCATTTGCTGCTTCTCCTACATGCATACAGCTAGCATGCTTGTATTTGGCTGTGACTCTGCACAGAGGTGAGAAAAGCACTGAAATATTACTTCTAAAATTGCTCTGTTTCAACTCCCTGTTTAGCTTGGTTCCTTAGAAGAATTTTACTTTCAGTTCTGAAAAGTCTTGTATTAAAAATGTCTGGCACATTCCACCTCTCCAGGTTCTGATAAATACAAAAATGATAGAATAATAATGGTTTGCAAATTAAAATCTTCTGATTAATGGTTATCTTCTGAGTTCTAAAACTGTCTGTAGCTAGAGGCAAAAGTCTCTTGTATAGGCACTGAAGTGTTATTTGAAAGTGAGTTTCAGTAGGATTCTGTACTTACCTAAGATAAATGTATGTTTAGCTGCTTCACTGAATGCAGATATATGTGTACATAATATGTAGCTGCATATGTAGTTAGGCATGTGACTTGAATGTGAGACCTGTATCAGCTGAGAAAGTTAAATACTTACTAAGAATTATTAATAGTAATCAGAAATTTTACTAATAATAGTGATTAATTAGTGATAACAATAGTATTTTGGAATAATTAATAGTAATAATGCTGATATTATTATTAATGGGTATTAAATAATTTAGATTTAGAATATATTTAGACTTGTGCTTTTGGAAGATTTATCTTCTAACTGAACTCCCAAATTACATTGTTTAAATTGCAATGCAGGCCACAGATGAAAACAGGGCTATTTTGTTGTGGTGTAATCAAAATAATTGTCCTTGGGTTCTGTCCCTTATCCATATTCCCAACTTGTAGAGAAAATAAACTACATAAGCCTTGAGGCAAAACATAACAAAACATTTTTAAGTCCTATTTGTCCTAACTGGGATCTGTACTGAAACTCCAAAAGTTTCAGATGAAAAACCTGTTTTCTTTTACTTACTCATATAAGTTAATTGGAGGAAAGTTGGGTAATACATAATTCGCACAAGGCAAAAGAGTGAAAAAAAGTATTTATGCAGCAAATTCCAAACTGTGAGGAAACTCCTTGCCTGAATGCATTCTCCCTGCCATACTACTAAAAAGAAAGGTACAAAGAAGATTGTGTGTTGGATTTGAAAATTCAAGTTTATCAGCAGAGACGCCTCCATCTTTATTTCGTCTGTACTTATACATAGGGCCCTATTAATAAATACTCAGTTTAAAAGCACACCATTGATAAGGTTCTTATTTTTTGGTGCTAGTTCTGCTAAAAATATTTTCAAATTAATTAATGCTACATTTTATCATGGTTTTGTAATGAAAAACAAAATTACAGGTTTGACCCGAGTCACTCTGTTGCTCATTCTAAGCTGCAATAATTCATTTAGGCTGAATATTACTTTATGTTGTCAGAGCAGCTTGCTCTCCTCTTTCTCCTTATTAGGCTTGTGGACTTTTCTTCATGAGAAGCATTTTCTCCCTAATGCTTGTTTTGTTTTATTAGCCCACATTTGGAGGAGACTCCTGCCCACCTCAGCAGGGCCAGCAAAGGAAGACGGCTCTGTGCTCAAAGTGCAACGGCGTGAACCAGAGCGACGCCCGCTTCTGTGCCTGGTGTGGGGCCAAGGCATGTGCTCCTGCTGTCTGTGGGACAAACCGGCTGCTGCTTCTCTGCAGCCATGTCAGACTTCTCTGTGCAAAACTCTTGTCAGTCAGTAAACAGTGTTATTATCAACATACCTGCTTGGAGCATCGAGGATTGCGTATGGAAAAATGAAAGGCTTACAAGACATCCTGACCCCACATCAGTCAGTGACCCAAGGGTTTAGAGTTGCGAACAAATGATCACGGGTCAACAAGCACCATCATTGC
The DNA here is from genome assembly GCF_000738735.6 of Corvus cornix cornix. NCBI lineage: Eukaryota > Metazoa > Chordata > Aves > Passeriformes > Corvidae > Corvus > Corvus cornix. Next base: position 17,516,811 of record NC_047056.1, read on the forward strand.
ATCAGCTGAGATGCAACAGCCCTGTGCTCAGGCAAAGTAATTTACCCATCAAAGGTTAAAGTATAGGCTAACCTAATGCAAGTTTTCCCATAACAACTCCGGCCTATAACCACCAATACAGGCAATTACCAGATATGAGATGATGCATGCAATTGTTTTAACTGAAGGCCTCCTTAACTTCAATAAAAACAAGTACTTAGCTGCTGCCCAGTAGAGTTACAATCAATGTAAACAATTTCCCCTTGTACAGTGCTTCTACCTAAGATCACACTTGAGGAGAATTTATTTTCTGTGAGCTGAATGCACATAAAATTTAAAACACTCCCTTATATGCATAAATAACCATTAGTCCTGTACTGTACCAAGGGACTCAGGGTGGTATTTACTTCCTCTTAATTCATTCCTCTGCTCTTATCATTCTGGAGTCATTCATCCTATGCTTCTCTAGTGACAAATATTGCATTGAACTTTCCAGCCTGGACCTCCTCCATCCTACTTTTCCTGTTCCAAGTGTGGTACCAGCAACCAGCCCTATGCTCGCTTCTGCGTGTCCTGTGGTATCTTCATAGAGCCCCCATCCAGACAGAGCTCTCCTGCCAGTCCCATGGATCGTGGGGACTCAGTGGGATCTGCTCAGGTGGGACACAGTGTTACAAAGCCAGGTTTGAACACAGCTGAGAGGCTGCTCCATTGTGGGTGTGGATCAGCACAACTCCATTCATTTCCTTGGGCGATGCTGTGGACTAGGAGCACAAGGGCAAACCCCTTGGTTCTGCTTTCTGCTGAACAGCAGCCTCAGCTCAAGGCCTTGATCCAGCCTCTTTCTAAATGGCAAAGTGAGAAATGATCAGCCTTTCGAAAGTCTTAGCTCTTTAAGTACTTCTATGTTGTTAGTTGTGAATTATTTGTGGCCTGCTGATATTATTTCATGCAAATGTAGTAGTGTTTTTAAAACTCTGTTTTAAGGAAGAGCCCAATACTTAGCAAGGCCAGCTTTTGCCCTACAAAAGCATACATGTCTCCTGGCAATCATGAAGAATTTGGATTTTGCTTGAATATTTGTGGTAAGTTGCCTTGTTGTTGCAGACTGGTAATTAAAATAAAAAATTGTTAATGATTCTTCCTGCTAGCTTTTTCATTCCCTTACAATTTGGTGTAGTGTTTTGGTTAAGTTATGCTTGTAAGCTATTGAATTACATCTGTATTACTTATATTTTCCCTTCTCCTCCGCCTCCCACAGGCAAAACAATTACAGGCTCAAGTTGCCTGGCAACCTTGTCCTGTTTTCTTGCCCAAATCAAGGACAGAACTAACAGAAAGAGAAGATAAAGGAACCCAAACCATTGGACTTTTTTACCCATCCAGCAAACTGCTGGAAAGTAAGGAGCTTGAGCTGATTTCACAAAAAGAAAAGGTGGAAAAGATGAGTGATCACAAGCCTCTCCTGACAGCCATTAGTCCTGGAAAAGGTTAGAAGTTCTGATTTTATGATTTCTAAACAATTTATGACCTTGCTTTTTCTTGAAAATATTATAGTCTATGGAATGTGGCATCAGTAGGACACTGATTTACATCTTTACAAGTCTATCTTCCCACCAGTCACTTGTAAATGCACTGCCTTAGAATTCAATCACTGATCTCCACCAATAGCTGAAAGAAAGCTATCAGAAATATCAAAATTGTGGCGACTGAGCCCTGTGCAGCCATACTAATTTGGCAGTTGTTTGATTTCCTCAGATCCCACAAGACTGGAGGCAGGTGTCCTCTATTTGAATTGGAAACCACTGCACAGCTTCCCAGCAGCCCCCACAGCCCCTGCAATGTGAACTTCAGGTAGAGCTGTGATGGCACCTGCAGGGATACTGATAAACAAAACTCTGAGACACAGGGGATCAGAGCTCTTGAAAATATGATGAAGCTGGTCTACATGAGGAACTTGTTTGGGGTGCTGTTGTGGAATAAATTGTAGAAACTTCAGAAGCAAAGACTAGAGGAAGGGATTCTTAGTAGGATTATGAAAACATCACTCACTGAAGAGTCTTTTCTCTCCCAGACTACAGTAGGAGCAGTATCAGTACTACAGACAACTATCTTTCCAAGTGAGTTTTGTGGTCACTTTGTTCTTTGTGGAACCACTTGACCGTTTGCTGTCTTTAAATGCTTGACATTTTGAGGTTTTAGTTTTACTATCCTGAGAAATCTTCAGCTTTCTGGATCCCAAACCCTTGAAGACAGTCCATCTGTATTAATTAAGGATCTAATAAATGGCTTAGTGGGTAAAATTGTCTTTAATCTCACAGGGCAGTCCAGCTGGGCAATCCATAGAATGAGTTAATTTTAAATCATTACAGCACCAAACCCTGGTTTGGAGGAGCAGTTACTCTTTTAGATCCACTTTCCCATCTAGCTCTCTTCAGCAATCAGATGGTCAACCCCTCAGGCTGGTATCAGAATTCATTTTCTATTGGGTAGTAAAGGTTGCTAAAGAATGTTAGAAATTCCTCTTTTGATTCTGTGTATCTGTATTCAGATGGACTCTGATTTTTAAAATAATCAGTGGGGAAATCTGTTTTCCTCCTCCCTTCCTCTGAAATGTGGCATGTTCTTTTAGGCATCACTGTAGGAAATACAACACTTGACTCAACATGTCAGGGAGCTTAATTTAGTCAGAGATAAGAGAGGATTGGCCCCTAATAGTGCCAAGAAAAAAGCAAAGTAACACCGATTATTTGTATATCTCTGTCAGAAGTACAGCTCTTGCCTTGTGAGTGAGAACTGCTGTCACTGGGAAAGGGAGGGAAGAAATTCTGAACTCCATTTGAATTCTTTTCATTTTTATCCACTTAGCAGAGGTAACTTTGTGGAAGTTGCACTGTGTAATGTATTCTCCATTAGATCCTGCCCAGGACTGAGTAACATATTTCATTCCATAAATCAAAAAATAAATGTCTCTTACAGTCAGTTCATGCTGAGTTGTATACATGGCTTGAAACTACCTGCATCAACATGACCATGCACTATCACCCAGGAAAATCTTGTTTATAGATGCCAAATATGACCATTATTTCTTCAATCAAAATAGTATCAGACATTTGATATTAAAGTTTTTAAATACAAGTGATTAAATAAGATGGTGGAGGTTATTATTTCTTGACCATATCAATTATTAACTAACCTTCTTTTCATGTGTGAAGATTATAAAAAAAAATACTAAACAGTTAAGAAAGGGGCAAACAACAGCAGTACCAAACCAGTAATCCTCTGGTGTGTACTGGGTTTCTTTTTTTGCTGTACTTTCAGTCTGTTTTCAACAGGAGCCAAGACATTCACCAGGTAAGCTTTACAAAGAAGGCTTCCCTTTTTTACTGTAACAAAGGTTAAATCAGTGTGATATAGATGTAATCTGCTATGGGCAGCATGGATTCAAGTATTCCATCAGTGCTGCCAAAAATCCTTTGAAATCTAATAAAACATCAACCATGCAAGAATATGTTTCTGACGCTCTGGATTTTTTGAAGTAAAATCTGGGGATCTGGGCTAGTTATGAACCACTTTATTGCAAATAATACTGACTTCTACAGAGAGATCACTCACCAAGTAGTCTATTTTAGATGTTTTAAATACTACTTTCAACTTGTATTAGTTTTTGCATATGAGACCACAGCAGGGAACAATTTATGTTGTTCTGTGGGTTCTTCTTTTTCTATCCATTGAAAGCTGCTTAACAAGTAAGATTTGCTGGTTTAGTTTGTCATACCAGTTCAACCTTGAGTCTTCCAAGCACAAAACTCCTTGTGCCCTTGCTTTGTCTTGTAAAAGCCAGAGCTGCACTTTTCTTCTGGCTTGGTCTCTTTTCACTGTTTCAAGCTTCACTTAACATGAAGGAAAGGATAAGGTCAGAGCAGCTTCATTGTGTAAGCTAAATGAGGTTATCCAGCTTACACAATTTTATTTACAACAAAATGAATCATGCTCTGTACTTACCATAAGGATGCTATAAAGAAAATTAGATTGAAAACAGTCAGTTAAAAATGAGAACAAGTCCATTTGTTGCTTTCTCTGATGAAAACAGAATGGAGCTCCAGAAGTACCTGGACAGGAGGTGCAAAAGCTCTAAATAGCTTAAGATGAGTTTTTAATCCAGGCTCATTCAGCCCCTCACGTTTCATGCCCTCTATCAGTATAAAGGAATGCTGACTCTCTCTCTCCCAGAGATCCTGATAGGCAAAAGAGCAGGAATGCTTAAGCTTTTAATAGGCTCTCGCATATATAATTGAAAGGAATTTATTTGGAGGATAATTTACACAGACCAAAATGCTGTGTATCTGAGTTTCTGTGTTTGCAGTTTTCAGATTTGGTTTATTGTTCCCTGTCAGTTATCCCAAATCAACTACGAATCAGTTCAATAACACACAATTACTTAAAATTTTTTTAATATTTTACTTTTTTCTTTTCTTATGATCTGGAATAGTGTGAGATTTTCCCTTCACATAGGACCAGTTTTGACTCCCAAGGATCATTCCAAGACATGGCTTTGCTGTGAATAGAGGGCCCTAAGGATGAATTATATATAACCTATGGATAATACAGTGTTTCACCTGGCTTTTTAGGGTATAACTTCCTTCTCATTTTCTTGATTAGATGAATTTTCTACAGATTTTTTTTTTATCTCAGTGCAGCTATGCTATTTTTAAATCTTCCATCACATGACTAGAAGGAATGTTAATCACATTTTAAGGATTTTTCTCCTGCTTAACTCTCTGTGAACAGGTTACTGGAGAAAACAGCTGGATCATGTTTGTGCTCATCTTAGAAGCTATGCCCAGAACAACCTTGAATTCAGAACACTGATTGGAGAACCTCAAATGGGAAAGGTAGGAAGGAGCTTGTGAGTGGTATCTTCCCATGGAGGGTCATGAGATTATTGTGGCTGCTACATAAACACTGGGAAAATAAATGTCTCCCTTTTCTTTAGATGTTGACCTGTTTTTGTGTGTAATTTGTGTAAAATGTCTTTGTTCTGTTGTTCCATTTTTTGCTCAGTCTTTTTCTGAAGACTTTTTCTGCTTTCTTTCCAATGGGAATTCCTATTCTCTCACCTAAGAGCTGTAAGGGGAGTGAGAAAGCCTTTGCTCAGCTGCTTTTATATAGGAAGAAGGTGGAAACCTTCTAGGACTCCTTCCTAAGGAGTAGATACTCCAGTAAATACTTTGCACCTGATTTCCATATCCACTGAGACCTATTGTCCACCAGCATGTTCAGAAGCTGTAGTACAACTATAAATATAAGAGAATATCTGCTTAATAGAGTTGAGGTACAGTACATAGCAACATTTTCCTCTGCTAAAGGATTCAAAAAGACAAGCCTGAAGAATATAAAATTTCCTAGGGAAGGCTATTCCTGCTGCTTCTTGGCCTTTTGTCAGTTTATTGTCTTAAAACCAGTGCCCTCAAAAGTAACAGAAATGGTTCAAAGCAGATGCCAGCTATCTGGGTTTAATGCTGCTTTTTCAGTTTTTCATGTGGATTGGAAATATAATCAACCTTACCTCAAAATTCTTAACCAGCTGCAATATAATCTTCATTCCATTCTTTATAATCCCCTGTGCACTCATTTTTGTATGACTCCCATAGACTTGTTGCCAGCAGTACTGTCTCAAGGAATTGATACACAAAGGTACCAAAGTTTTAATACTGACTGTGCTTCCCCAGGCTGGTGTGACTAAAGCAGCCACCAGTTCTCCTGGATCTGGAAGTCCCAAGAACAACACAGCCTTTTACACAGCTACAAAATCTCAGTGGAGAATGACTGTACTTCCATGAAATATAGCCTCATTTCAGTTTTGGATTCACTTGGTATTTCAGTTGTTGCAAAATTTCCAGTTACTCAAAAAACACCTGCCCCTTTCTCATTGACATGGGAAGTGTTGGTACAATATCACAAGTAGGTAAAGGCCACACGTGATTTTGTGTATTGGCTGCACCACAAACACCACCAGCAAGACTTATTCCTGAAAGTACTTCTGTGGGGTTTTTTTTGGTAAGGCATACTAATGGCTGCTCTTTCCCTCTAGATTAATTATGCTACCATCTCTGAAGATGACTGTGACGTCACTATTACATTGAATTTTGCTGCTATTAACAAGGTCAGTTCAGGGGATGGGGCCTGTTGAGAGGCAGCTGGTCTAAAGCTGTCACTAGAGCAGTGTAATGATACATTTTAAATTCAGGTCTAAACAAGAAATGCTTTTGTTCAGAGGGTGTTAACTTATTGCTTCAGAGAAAAGAATCTTTTTCTTTCTCTGTTAGAGCTGGATGAACAGGTAGCTTTATCTGATGAAGCCTGACTTCACAGTTATGTTGTTATCATCTCACATTTTGTTAGTTTGCTATTAGTATTAACTTTCTTCTTTCAGCTGATGTTGTTTGATGATCCTAGCACCCCTTAGCTTTTGATCTCAGATCCTGCTTTTTTTCAGCCTGCAAACTGTGTTCTTAAGGAATAAGCTTAGTAATTTCCAATAGTTTGGAGATAACTTTTGTCAGAGCTCCTGTTAACTTTATTCAAAATCTGGAACTTCCATCTCAAGAATTACCATGTTCCAAAAACCATGACATACACATTTCTAGCTTTTCAAAGATTAAAATCTACCATCTCAAAAATCCAAAATTCAGACTGTGTCTCTTGTGAGGCATCTTGGAAAGCTTACCTTGCCATATGGAGCCTGAAAAGCTGTATCACATCATTTCAGAAATGAAATTTCTCAAGTGGTAGAAATACTTTCATTTGGTGAGAATCTTCATTTCGTTAAGCGAGGTTGTGTCACTTTATTTTCTAAATCAAAAGAAACACCTAACACAAGGTTTAGAAAAAAATGCCACATAATTTTGCCTCAAAACAGAGTTCAATTACATATGATAATGTCTTGTGTTAATTTGACACTGATATTAACAGCCCATGTATTTTCTCATTTGCAACAGTTTTGTGCCACTAAGATTATAGCAGCATTACATGATAATAACTGCCTGCATTTGATGATTCTACAGGATATTCATCCTAAGAGAGCAGTGAAGTTCAGCAATGATTACCCGAGTGCTGTAACAGAAGTCACAGATGGACAGGATGGCAGTCAGACTAATTTTGGTGAGATTTTTTTCCCCCCTCTTTACAGTAGACCATAAATACAGCAGTCAGGAATACAGAAGTAGTGCTTGGAAGCTTAGACAGGCAAACATTCTGTGTCTATTTAAGTTGATCTTTTAAGTCGCAAAATGTGTCCGAGCTGAGATTTAAGCAATGTACAGACTTTCTAACATTCCTGGAAATTCTTCATCCCTAGGGAGCAGCTGAGGAGACCAGTGAACTGCAGCCACAGCTCACAGCAGTGTTTTTATTATAGCAGTAAAACTTTAGATGTTTCACATATTCTTTTACAATAGGAACCACAAATACCAATATTATCTCTACTTCTGAGCTCTGCCATGGACTGCCAGCTCTGGCATATTTGGCAAAGATAAGAAATTATGAAATACGTTCATCCTAGACCTGGTTTGCAGAGATGTTGTTTAACTGCAATCTCCCACTGGTGTTAGTAACAGCTCAGCACTTTGGGCATCTCATATTGGACTTAGGTTTTCATTAAATCAACCAGTTGTAAAGTGAGCCTCAGAATTCAGAAATTCCTATACCATCATTTGATATACTTAATTCACATACAAGTCTCATCCACTTTGTGCTTCCAGTCTGAGACTTGACAAGAGGCAGCAACTGCACTGGGAGCTGTGTAAACCTTTTGTTAAAACCAGTATGATCTGCAACAAGTGTTTCATCACTCTCTCATGCAGAAAACTGATAAATACTGCTTTGATTGTGGATAAATTATTTCCAGATCTCTCCTCCTAGTTCAGATACTGACTTTGCTTTGAATTAACACTTGTTTTTCTTTCTGGTAGGCAGAGGTGATCATAATCTTTTCTATTCAAGAGGCAAAATAAAGAGAACCAAGTCAAGAACAGTAATGGGACAGGAATATAAGCTCTCCGTAAGTATCTTCTGCAAATACAGGAGAAAAGATTTCTAGAGCAGCACTAACATGAAGGAGGGCATCCAAGGATTAAAATAGAAAGGTTTTAACCCTGACTGAGGGCAGGGGATAAAAGTGCAACTTAATATAAAACCTGAACATTGGTAACTGACATTTAGTTCAAAACTGAAAATAACTCATTTGTTTTTCTACTAAGAGTTTAATTAGATTTTTTTCTCTCATTTTGAACCCATTCAATTTTGACACTGCATTAGGCCTAAGGACTGTTGCAGAGTGATTCTTTACAGATTTTTTTCAGAAGCAACATCAGGTGGAGGTATTGTCATCTTTCCTTGACTTTACAACATTCGACTCTGTAGAGGCCTAGTTTAATGCAAGCAGCCAGGATTTAACCTCCACTGGAGACCAAATTTTCTGAAAGAACTGTCTACTGAAGGGATTGTCAGTAATGACATGGAAAATTTCAAAAAGGAAATGTACATTAATCTAAGCTTGGATCAGTCAGCCAACTCAACGGGTGGGAGAAGATACAGAGCTCTGTGGTATGAGTCCAGAGATAAAAATGCTTGGTCAAGTGATAGAGCTTTCAAAATGAGAAAAGGAGGTTGAAAGCTGGGAAGAAATAAAAGGAAAAGGTTTTAGGTTTTGTTGTTTGTTTGTTGTTTTAAGATTTAGTAAACTAACTTATCTGAGGCAAAACATACACATTTTTAGAACAGAGTACTTCCACAAGTTCTGGAAGCTTCAAACTTTAATCCTAAACATGTACCCATGTTTAATTTTACTGTGCTGAGCAGATCTTTGTACAGCCCTGGAGAGCTGCATTGATGTAAAGCTAATCATTGCTGAATGAAGACCTCAGTAGTGAGATATTAACCCTGGTTACCCAACACTTGCTTAGATTCAGAAAGACATTCCCAAAGTCAGGGATTAGTAACAATGAGGCTCAGATACATTGAATTCATCCCACTGTGTGCATTTTTCACTTTCACTCCAAGGCGGAATCTGGCCCACCTACTTGTATTTTCACTGTGTGAAATGTTACTGGCTGTTGTGTGTCTCCACAGCCAGAGTCCAGACAGCTACTGGATGAACTGGGTCAAACTGGGAAAGGAAGAATCCCCTTCATAGAACAATTGCTCAGTGATGTAAGTTACGCTTGCTGAAGTTTTCCTTTTTCAACTCTTGGGCCATTTACTGCATGAATATTAGCCTGGAATGCAACTTTGGAGTGACGATTAGGAGGCAACAGCCTTGCAATACCAGTCTTCAGACTGGAAGAGCATTTTAGAGAAGATAGGGCCTGTTTTACATTTATAGATTCCTTCCCCAGTTTCTATTTGGTCAGTGCATAAGGCAGTCTTCTCTGGGTTTGTCAAGGCCAAGCAGAAAGAACAATGTATCTGTTTTATAGTTTAGGATCCAGTCCTCTGTATAGCAAAAGCAAGCATAATCTCTATGTTTCTGCTGTGGGATCTCATTTGGCTACTGTTACACACATTTACTCTGGCTTTGGACAAACATTTTCAGAAGAAAGCAAAGCAACACACTTTGAACCTCTCTCTGCCTTGAGCATGAAGCCCATTTCCCAACTTGAATTGGCGTAATACAAAAGCAGGGTAGAAACTGAAGAATCTGTATGGTTTTACCAGCTCCATTTCCCTCTGCTCTGTTCCAGGGAGCTGACCCCAACTCCCTGAGCGAGGAGGAGCGCCCTGCCCTCACAGTTGCTGTCCTGAACAAGCACACAGGAGCCATCTCCCCTCTGGTGCAGAAAGGGGCCGACATTGACCAGCAGTCAGGGCCGTAAGTGAGCTCTGATCCTCTGCCTTGGCTCTTTCCAAGTTTTACCCCAAAAAAATCACACGTGTTCCAGCTTTAGAGGGAACTAAACCCCCACCTCTCCTCCACAAATCTGTAGTGGAGGAGTTCCTTTCAATGACAGTATCCTCACTCCTTCTTCCAGCTACCAGCTTTGAAGATTTCTTGCAACTTGTTAAAGCTGTTCTATTCAGTTCCTTCTCCATCCACTTTGACTTAGAGATAAACCCCACCAAAGCCTACCACACTTCTAGTGTGTTCTGTATCCTCCTATTTATTTTCCTTAGTTCTGCTTGCTGAGTTTCCTTAGGTAATAAGTACTTTGCTCATTCCTCCCATGCAGGCACAACAACACAGCTCTCCATGAGGCAGTTCTGCTGGGACTGGAGGGAGAGGAGTGCATCCGAGCCCTGTTATGGTAGGTACTGTGGCTGGGCCCCCAGCTCAGCTGCAGGCTCCCCCAGCCTGCCAGCACAGACCTGCCTGGCAGCACTGGAGGGCCAGAGCCTGCCCCGTGTCCCTGCAGGAAGGAACATCCACAAATTGCAAAGTTATCCCACATCAACGTTCACCTACAAGCCACTTCACTAAGTGCAGTAACTTAAAATGAATTTAAGCAGTTTAAACCAATGTGTTCTGTATTTACAGCTGCAAGGCAAGCGTGCAGAAGAAGAATGCAGCAGGGCACTCAGCGTTGGATTTGGCTGCTGCAGCTGGAGATAATAAGGTTATGTCACTGTTCCAAGTAAGTCTGGATAGAGAACGTTGAACTTAAGAGACACAGGAATACTGTTCTTGTAAGTGTGTTACTACAACAAACTTTTTCCCCAAATAAAGCTGAAGGTTCTTTGACTTTTGGAGCACCTGCTCATGTGTGTCCAGTTGTGTCTGCAGAATCCACGACCCTGTGTGATCAGCTTGGGCCCTGTAACAGTGAAATATTTTCTCCAAGATTCCCCCATTCCTTTCCAGCAGTTCAGAGCACAATTCCTCTCTGACTGCACTCTGTTCTGCAAATCTTCCTTTCCAAACTTATGCACAGAAAGGGACAAACCAAACCTTCCCAGGCACAAATAAATTTAATTGTCTTTAATGCCTGAGGAACACTGCTTAAGAGTTTGACACTTGAGCAACAGCACTGCAAGCTGTAATTGATGAGCTTGTTTTCCTTTTTGATGTTAAAGCTGCATTCAGTGCAGCCCATTGCAGTAAAGGTCAGATTCTTGTCCTCCAGAAAATCGAGTAGAACTACTTTGTTGTTCTGCCTTCAACTTTTATTTATAAATGCATCAACACGAGGCAGCAGCCAACTACAAACAGAAGCTTACAAGAATACCAGGCACACTAAGGTGTGGTATAACTCAACGTTATTAGCCACAATCCTAAATCCCTGAAGTATTTTTAAAACTCCTTCTGCTTTCTATGTCCCAAAGTTATCTAAAAGATTGGTATATTCAGTACAAAAATGGAAATGCATGTCAACTCCTATCAGAAACACAAGTTTTAGCACCAAACAGTGCTTGTATCTCTACAAGACAGCAATATCTTTAAACAGCTGGATTTACAAAAAAAAAAAAAAAAAAAGGAAAAAAAGAAAACAAGTCAACCCGCAAGTAGTAATCCTTAATTAAACCAGCAGGAAGATTAGGAGAATCTCTGCAGGAAAAGATTATGCAATGCATCAAAGCCCAGGTACTTCCCAGACAGAATCAGAGGAGTGAAGCAGAATCCCGTCTGCTTCTCAGGAACAGCCAGTCTGGAGGCGGCCTGGGGAAACACGGCCATTCAGTCACGGGGGCAGTGCCACAGCACATGGACTGGACAGATGTCACTGGCAACAATGAAGCTGCAGCAGTCTAGGCCAGATTCTTTATACCACAACGCTGGGTCTTGGCTTTATCTTCAACTTTGGTCATCTTCTGAGAAACCTCTTTTTTCTGCAAAGAGTAAAAATAGTATGTTACTGTCTGCCACTAAATTGAGTATCGTTCAGCTTCGGGGGGAAAGCAGGATACATCCTGCATAAAGCATGGCTGAGAACCAGGAAAGGGCACACCAGCTGATCCAGCCCGAGCCTGGATGCAACAAAGCACTCTGCACAAAGCCTTGTGGTAAGGAACGAGGCCAGCTGAACAATCCGAACACTACAAGCCGAGTACGTACAAGTGCCTTTCTCATTCGCATTTTGTCCAGCTTCAGGAACTCCTGCACCGTCAGGTTAGCAGGTTCTTTCTGAAGAGAAAGAAAACCACAGTCCGCAGAGTGCTTTTTGTGTTCCTCCCTGAAAACAGGCGAAAAGAAAGAGAAAATAAGAAGACAACAGCTGACAGCGAGCCACACGCAGCCGCTCTCCCCTGCCGAGCTCCTCGGCTGCCGCCAGCGGTTCCGCCGGGCCGGGGCGGCGCCGATCCGGGCGGGGCCCGAGGGATCCCCCCGGTACTTACAGGGGGTCGTCGTCGGGCTCCCAGCCCTCCAGCTCCTTGAGGCAGAAGAAGCACTGCGCCACGTCGGGGCTGTTCTCGCTGGGGCAGTGCACGAAGCCCGCCGCCGCCATCTGCGGGCACAGGGGAGGCCGTGAGCGCCCGCCCGGCCCCGCTCCCGCCGCCCCGGCCCCGCTCCCGCCGGCCCGGCCCCGCGCTCACCCGCTCGGGCGTGCAGGCGCAGCCCTCGGTGAAGGGCCAGTTGCGGAAGGTGGCGGCGCGGACGGAGGCGAAGTAGAGCCGCCACACCTCGGGCAGCACCGCCAGCCCCTCCATGGCCCCGTTCAAACGGCGGCGCGCGCGGGGCAGGGCGGGAGCGGGGCGGGCCCGCCGCCCTCACAGCGCCCGCGCAGTGCGCCTGAGCCGCCACCCAAAGGATGCTTTTTTATTTCTTAAAGCCTCCAGCACAACTCCAAAGGGGAAGGAGGACAAGTTGGCCAGCTCGAGCCTTTCTTTTTTGGTTTGTTTTTTTTTAAGATGACTGTAGTAGAGTCCTTCCTGATCGCAACGAGTCAAAACTCAGGGAAACCCTGGGGCTTTGCTGCCCTGTTAGGAAAGGGCGAGGTTCCACCTTTACGCTCCAGGAAAGCTTAGCTTTGTTAAGCTGTGTTTGGCCCCTCCTCTCACTGCTGCAGTGGCTGCCCGGCTCCGGGAAGCGTGGAGGAAGCGTGCGCGGAGCAGGGCGGTGTTGGCTCCTGAAGCACAGCTCGGGTACGCCAGCAGCCGGGGGCCCGAGGCACAAGAGGGAAGCAGAGGGCTGAGAGCTCAGTGTGTCTGCTTGCTTCGCCGTGGGCCTTGGAAGAGCCTCACTCCTCGCAAAGCCACGGCCATTCAAGCAGTGGCCCTAAGCTGCTAAGCTTAAGAGACATTTACACTTCAGCATTATGGGCTGGAAATGTTCTCTTGAGAGAAAGCTGGGATAGAAGAGGTAGAGCTGTTAACTGGCTGATTGTCCCGGAGCTACGGGCAAATTAGCAAGAAACAAGCAAAACAGGAATACTCATATCCACCCTCTATATGCTTTGCCGAGCTCATTTTTACCAGTCCTCCTGAAGAAGGAAAACAGCTGAGATGCAAGGGCTCAAAGGCATTTAATCACTTCACTGCCTTTGAGGATCTGGGGTTAAATGAAGGACCTGGATAAAACAAGCTGTCTGCAGCACAGCTGCTATAACACCATCTTCACTTGGCAGTCTCCGAGGAACAAAGGCACAGAGCAAGATGGTTCTCAAAATCTTCACGGTCACCTTTGAGAACACACTGCAGAACTGGTCATCTTCTTCGGACTATTTCATATCTCCTAATTCTGTCCGGAAAGCAGGAGCCTGCTAAGGCCTGCATGTGTGTGGCTTCTGTGGGGATGGCCAGTAGGGAAATGAGGAACTTCTTGCCTTGGTCAGCTGCCCACACACATCCTCTAAAGGCTGTACTGGAGTTTGCTAGATTCCAATGAAATAAGATGATGGAGAGACACCTTAACAAACAGTGTGACTACAGGCAGGCTTTTCCAAGGGAAGGGCTTTAATTCCATTCATAAAGACATATATTTCTTTTCTTTCAAAGTCCAGCTAACTCATAACATTAAGAACACTGAAAATTTTCATGTAGTCATGAAACAGGCAGAAATGTGCATGGACGTTCAGGCACACAACCCTTGGCTGGGCTGGTTTCCCCTCCCACTACCACTGGTTTTGTGTTGGCGATGATGTACGTTCACTACACAAAAACGTATTTTGTGTCCCTTTCTCTTCTGTTACCAAAATGAAGACTCCACTAAGGCAACTACTGCTACAGTCAGGCAGCCAACAGGTACACACAGTAGATTAAGGACAAAGAAGTCACATTTGGTGTGTAGCTCTCTGTGGGCTTGATGTGAAAGGACCATCCAGTGGATGTGAGCCGTAGTTAAAATGCACAGACTGACCTTTGGTTAGTGCAGCTTTCTGTGCATCTGCACTGAAAGTCAAGGAGGGAGAGAAGATGCTACACTGTGAAAAAGGACAAGAGCCACTACCAGAGAAACCCTTTGGGGTTGTATTTTTTAATTCTTGGGTATTTCTATTTATTCTTTGCTCTCCTCTTTACTGATACTTAGAGCCTTCCAAGAACTGGATCTGGCCCACCTCTGCCCTTTCCTCCCTCCAGGCTGCAAGCAGATTGCTTCTACAAATCAGAGCCTGCATTTGAAACATCCCCACTGACTTTTGCTCTGGGTTTCTTCCAGCCAGAGCACCTGTAGCAGGAGGAGGTAGGTGCTGGAGCCTGTGAGGCTGCTCTGTGGTTAGAGGTGTGCCCAAAGGGCTGATGTGTAGACCAACAACTGGCAGTGAGGTGGAAAGATTCCAAAGAGCTGATTTGGCAGCTGTGGTGCCCTGCCTTGCCTAGACACAAACCCACCTGACACTGTTCCTGGACACAAAACACTGCGCGTTACGAGAACTCCACACTGAGCACAGGGCAAGGAGGGGAAGGGAAGGCAGCAGGGAAGGAGCAAAACAAAGGTGTCTCCTCTGAGCCTTGTACTTAGGATCACAGGAATCCACACGCTCTTCAGTACTGCTGAAACGTGGTTCCAGGACTACTGATACGGCATGTGTAGAACTTTCCTAAAGTCAACATCCAGCTACAGGCACCAATATCTTACTTCCCTTCAAAGACTCAACACACAGTTCCTAACAAAGCAATCAAACCACAGAAACACGGAACGGTTTAAGTTTAGGTGTTCATTTTTGCTCATAAACAGAGACAAAAATCCTGCAACATTTTTTGGACAGGTTTCAAAACTTGAAATCCATGGTGCCCCTCTGAAGTGAGAAACATTTTTTTGTATGGTATTTTTGTTTGTTTGCTAATGAGGCTCTCCAAACTAACAGTGGCAGGAAAATTCCCCATAAGCAATTTTCCAGTGGTTTCAGTGTATCCCAGTTGGCATTTCCAGGCCTCTCCCCTTGGAGCATAGGAATCAATCCTCTTGGATTGCATTTTGCACACACAACATCACACTGTTGACATCCAAAGTCCTAGGGATAAACACACCAGCATGTTCCAGCTCTCTTGTGGCAGCCAACATCCTCCACCGAAAGCTGGGCGAGTTTTTTCAATGGATTGGGCTTTTCCCAGCTCCCCAGACACCGCCGGCAGCTCAGCGCCGCAGCCTGAGGAAGAAGGCGTGCTTGCACTCCTTGCTGTCCAAGGGGTAATACTTGTCATAAAAATCCAAAATGTACTCCTCGGTCTTAAATCCAAACTTCTGGTAGAGCAGCATAGCAGGGTTGCTTGCAGAGACGTGAAGGGTGACGTCCTTGCCCATGCAGGTCTGCCAAGGGAGGGGGGGAGGAAAAAAGAGATATCACTGCAAGAGAACGAGACAGCCTCTGGGGGAATGCGGAGGTGAGGAGATTCATCAGCTCCGGGATCCAAGGTACTGAGGAAATGTGAGAAAAGTCACAGGCCCCAACACAGGAGTTACCACACATAGCAACAGCAAAGGGAACGCTGCTGCTGCTCCTCCAAGCCTTTGTTTCTGGGAAACGTGGATTCTCTGACAATGAAAGTAGGTTTGGGATTATAATTTGTCATCTTTCCATTGTCAATTACTAAAGTAATTGTTAATTAAAAATAATCTTGGTGTACAGCACTGATCTCAAATACAATGGCCTGAAGAAAAGACAAAACATGCCAGAGGATCAGGCTCTGCACTCCTCCCTGTCAGCAAACAGAGCTGAGCTCTCGGGGACCGCCCGAGCACCTCTGTGCTGTCATGCTGGAATTCCTGCCTATCCCACCCAGCTCCTCTCCCATCCTTCAGGGCACAGCACTCACCTCCGGAGAAGGCAGGAAATTCAGTTCAGACAGCAAATTAATAGCATGGTTGAAGTTACCTTGAAGATCCTAAATTATTCTAACCAGCAACACTCTGATAAAGATGCTGAAATAATTTATTTTCTGCTTTCATCAAGTGTTTTAATAGCATTCCATGTATATTGAGTATATCGTAACTCTAAGTGGGAACAGTAATACCCTCTAGGAACTCTCCAAGACAGAACATTCAAGAGGAAAATTCTCAGAGGGATTTAAGGAGGAAAAGAAAAAAAGACATAATTGGAAGCTGTTTTGGGGGAAAGAAAATTGGAAGAAGATCATTAAGAAAATGCAGTTTGGTCCTCTGGGCCAGATGCGTGAGAGGGTAAATTCTGACAGCAAACCAGCCACCACCATTTGCATCAAAACATTCTCCTGTTAAATTATTCTGTTCCCAAGAATTCAGCCCCAGACTCAGCACACTGATCCCAAAGTTAGCGACCTACCCTTAATCCAAACAGTGCATCAAAGTGTCTCAGGCTCCAGAGAGGAGACCCAAAGCCCAAGCAGGCTGCAAAGCAGCACCTACAGCCTGGAGACTGAGGAACAGAAGGTCACAACCACCGTTCACAGGACTAAACCCCTTCTACCACCGTCAGAGAGTCAGCAACAGCAAAATAAGTAAAATGTGAGCCAAAGCTACAGTGCTGATCTCTCATTGCTAGCACGTCTAATCAGCCTCAAATCTCTCAAATGCGCTTGGCTTTCCTCAGTGAAATTTCATGCTACTCTACCTGCAAGCAGGATTAGGTTAATTGATGGGATACATCCTACAAAAAGGTGTGAGGATTTTCCAGGTCTGACTTGCCAACTCCAGCATCCCCGTTCTGCTGGAGAGAGAAGTCTCTGGGAGTCCACCTGCTGGATCCCTGCAAACCTTGGCGCCTGTTCCCACTGGGTGTTGACATCTCACATCAACAGAATGAGCTGAGGGCAATTTCCTTCAACACTTCACACAGAGCTGCCTGGGAAATGCAAGGGGTGAGTTTAAAGAATATTGATTAGAGGCCTGTGTCAACACTGCACAGAGCTGTGCAAGTAGCAGTTACCCTCGGGCAGCCCAGGAACGGAAAGTGCTTTTCTGAAGCACGGATCACTTTCCCCAAGGTTCTGCCAGCACTCCCTACCTTGCTTCAGCCAAATAAGTAAGAGGAAAAAACAGTTTCAATGGTGAGTTTTTGTTAGTGCAGCCCATCTTGACTAGAGCAAATTAAGCAATGTTTCCCATTGGCAGCTCTGCCAAGAGAGTTCAGGGAGTGGCAAAACTGTGGTCCTAAAGAGACAGAGTTGGGCTCTGTAAAGGACATATATCTCCATCCTTACTTAAGCTGCCTTTCCTGCAATTTAGTTCAAGAAAGTCAATGGAATGAAGGCCACTTTAATAACAGTATTCATTCAGAGATTTAATGAAGTTTAACTCCTTTAATACCACCTGTTTAGTGAGCTGAGATTGATTTTCCCAAGTGTTCCTGTGGAACAAGGCCCAGTACAAGCCAGTTTAAACAATGAGGTTGCAAACAGGTTCTCTTTATCATTAACTCAGCTGTATTTGAACCAGAGTATAAAAGTGAAAGTTTTGATTGAGATCAGTAAGTGATTTAATGCATGGAATAAACCTCCAGGAGTAGCCAAGAAAGCAGCAATAATTCTAACTGACCCTCCCCAGTCTTACCTCATTCTCTCCTTTAAACCCCCCATTTATAGTATTCCTTTTACACAACTATTGACCACTGAAGAACACAGAGTAAATCCCAAGACAGCTGAAGTGTGCAGCATCCCACTGATTCTGAGGACACAACCAGGATGGTTGTTTTCCTAAATACATTTTAACTTCCAAAGTAGAAGCTACTTCCTCCCATAAACATTCACACAAAGTGTTCCTGCTCTCTAGTATCTGCATGTGTGCACACAAGGAAGAAGGCAGAGCTGGTTCTTTGGCAAATTCACGGGATGATTTCATTACCTGGATAAGATGGTAAATCATGAAGGTTGCAATCCCAGCTCTTCTCCACTCAGGGTGCACCAACAGAAAAGATATGTAAGCTTCGTTGTACTTCACATCTGGCACCATAAAGCCAAAGGCAATGATAACTTTCTTGTAAAGGACGACAACGCTGAAGTCTGGATACTGCAGGCACTCTGACAAATCAATTCCTATGGAGAAAGAGAGAAACAGCAGTTGGAAGCATTGCAAACAAAACTGTCAGGGAAATCCTGGGGCTTAAGGCTTTTTAGAAATAATCCCTTCTTTTTACCTTTATTTCAAATCTCTGATAGCAAGAGATTACAGAATCATAGAATAGTCCAAGGCCCCTGCTAGAGCAGTCCTCTGTTACTACAAATTATGCAGTCAAATTTCCCACATTTTGGGAAATCCCAGGTATCAGGACACCCAGAGTGCAGGGGATGAACCCTGCCTTGGGAAAACCAGCTGCCTGATCCTGGTCTTTCCCCTGCCAGGTAAGTATGCAAGGGGAAAGGAGATGATACAACAAAACAGCCAAAACAAGATCTGCTTACTTAGCAGGGAAGCTTGCATGGAAAAACTGGCAAAGCTGATTTCCTTTCAAATGACTCAAGGAGGAAACTGAAACTCAACTCTCTTCAGAAGCAGCACACATGAAACTGGACTTTAGCTGTGGTAGCATTACCTGCCTATGGTTGCTATCTTTTTTTTCTCCACCTTGCCTGGAGCTCTTACTGCTGTCTCTTGTGCACACTCAGCTGGTTGTGGAGCTGCACTGTGAACCTGACCACAGCTTCCAACGCTATCAAAACACTTGCTTTTAGCATGCAACTTCTCTAATCTGGGGCACGAAATAGCCTCTCAGGCAGTGGTGCTTCTGTGAGTCAGAGGCTGGACACAAAAAGAGGCTGGGAGTTTATTACTTTGCCTCATCACCCTGCTGCAGCAGTCCTAGAGCACCCCCACAGCATGTCAGCACCAAGCAGTGCAGTTCGAGGCACTGACTGCCCGGCAATTTGTGTGGACAGACCCCAATGAGATGCAAGACACGGAGGAGGTGTGCCAGAAACGCTTGCTTCAGCCTCAAGTTGGCAGCTGCAATATATTTGGAACACGGGGTAATGAAATAGCAGAGTGTGTTTTCCAGTAATCACTCCTGATGAGATGCAAGACTTCACAAGGCACCAGGCAGGAAAGAAGTGGGTGAGTTATTTTCTTGCTGGAGAGTCGGTTGGGTGGAGCAAGGCGTGGGAGGAATCGATTGGCAATAGGGAGCAGTGTTAATTAAGCCAGGCTGCTGCTGCCTGCGGAGTGCCTTGCAGCGTGCCGGGACAGGAGCACTCATTGCCCCGGGCACTCTGCAGTGGCGCAGTTTTTCCTGTAGGAAGATGCTTAGCTCAGGATGGTTCACCCCCAGAGATGATTCCCGCTAGGAAGAGGTTTCCTGCTAGGGCACCAAGGCACAAGGCACTGTGAGGAACAACACCAGGGAATCTCTCTTCCATCAGTCGTTTGCAGTCACTACCTGCAAACGTGGTTCTGCCTTGGGAGAGGCAAGAACAGCTCTGAAAGGAAGGATTTGGAGGGACAGAAGAACTGAGTGCTGGTTTAATGATGCTCGCCCAGCTACATATCCCTGCCCACCACCCCCAAGCTGTACCAGCATCTTTGCATCCAGTCTTTACCTCCCAAAGCATCACCTCCTCACTTCCCTCTCCTAAAACCAAGGTGCAATAATCATATCCCAGCCTCGGAAATTTTTCACCATGAAAAAGATTTGGATTCCTGTTTAGAGACTGATGGGAGTGTCAGCTTTCTGACTTAATGATGAACAGTTCACAGTTGGGTGTAACACACCCATGGCTCCTTGTGTTAAATAAAACAGGGTGAGTCCTGAAGAACTTAATGAAGGTGCAACCCAACTTGGCCAGAACTTCAAATGCATTATCAGGAGAGGAGAGACTATGACAAAGCGGTTCAGCCTCTGCTGGGATTGCAAGTGTCTCTCACGAGCTCTAAAACAGCTTGTGAAAGGAAAGGTGTGCCAGGTTATTTCCCCCCACACTGTACAATTTGCATAATGAGTAGCACAAAGAGCTCCCATCCTGACTGCAGCATATGGGCACTGCTGAACTACAACCCTGCTGAATCACTATCTGCAAATCAAAACACAAACAGTTACCCGGAGTAAAGGTGTGTACTGTTTGTACTGGGCTTTTCTAAATTAGTCTGCTGCATTGTTTGCTGATCAGAAGCTGATACATGAACCAGATGAACATCCCTATTATTATTTCAGAAGAACTACAGACTGCAGCCTCGTAACTGCCCCCAGAAAGGGCAGCCACTGTCCCCAAAGAGCCTGCAGTTCCAGAAATGACACAGAAAAATTCAAACCTAATCTTTTCCATACCTTGTAAATACTGAGGCCAGGATTGAGGAGACAAAAGGACATCGCAGCAGAGCCTGCAGCTGTAAGAGCAATTCATAGAATGACAGAATGGGCTGAGTTGGAAGGGACCCTCAAGGATTATTGAGTCCAGCTCCTGGCCCTCACAGGACAGCCCCAAGAGTCACACCATGTGCCTGAGAGCGTTGTCCAAACTCATGTTGGGCTGGCTTGGTGCTGTGACCACTTCCCTGGGGAACCTGTTCCAGTGCCCAGCCACCCTCTGGGTGAAAAACCTCTTCCTGATATCCAACCTAAACCTTCCCTGATGCAGCTTCGGAGCTGTTCTCTTGGGTCTGTGGAGTCCTGTCACCACAGAGAAGAGACCAGTGCCTGCCTCTCTGGCTTCCCCTCCTGAGGGAGCTGTAGGACATGATGAGGTGTCCCCTCAGTCTCCTCTCCTCCAGGCTGAACAGACCAAGTGACCTCAGCCACTCCTCATACGAGTTCCCAACTTTGACTCCAAGATATCCAGCTTATGGCTGCTAGGAAGAAACCCTCTCACAAAGGTATTGAGCAGTAATCTCTGGTATAAAACTGTTTCTTTCAACCCCTGATTCTGCGAAACATTTCACTGGATGCTTAAGTTTAGTTAACTACTAAACTACCAGACTACTCCTATTGGCACCTATTTTTGTAAGTACTGTGCTAATTAGGGCCTAATTGCCCAGTTCCACATGATCTCAAGAGACAAGGGCACCAAACCCACATCTCCACCTCAAATGCATTCCTGTGACATCAGATAATGGGTTTCTAAGAATCAGCCAGACACCAACTGAAGAAAAATTTGGCCCAAGAACATTTTTGTTCTGAATAAAACCACTTCCTTCTTAGGAACCCAAGCACTGGAGGAATCTTACCAGGCCAGAAGAATTCGTGGCACATGGAGTTTATAGTGGGGATGTGATTAGGGCGAACATAGCAGTAATCAATGGGTGCTTCTGGCTCAGCCTTCCAGTTGAGATCATTCCTGTGTGGATTTGCCCGGATTTCTGCCAGCAGCCTGAGTTTTGGGGGCTTTGTCTCATAGTCACGTCTGCCAGGAACGTGAAAAGGAAACACAAAAAGCAAGTGAGCAACAAGAACTGCCACTGCAGCTAAATAGGTACTGCCCATGAAATATTTTCTGACATGCTCAACTTAAGAAAAAAAAAAAAAAAAGAACAGTCTTCCATTCATGTGGGAAAACAGCCCCCAGCTCAGCAAAAACACCCTTGTGCCAGAGGCCAGGACACTTTCCGGACCCACATGTCCAGCCAGTCTCTCCTTACAGCATGAGCAAGGAAATCACAGTTCTGACCCAAAAGAGGTGCAACTTGCATTGAATGGCTACAGCAACGCCCTCTCTGCCCTTGCCCCCTCTTGGAGATTCCCCTTCCCAATGCAATCCGTTTCACTACTCAGCTAAGCCAAACACTATCCCTTCAGGGTTACCATGGTGCACTGGGTTGTACTTTGAGGAGGAGTGAGGAGCACTGCCCAAGAAAGGTGTCCTCTCCGTGGGCTGGCGGTGCACAAGCCAAGAGCAAGCTCAGACCCTCTGTACCTGATGTAGGGTTTAAGGACACGGGAGGTGTAAGGGCTGACAATACTGTGGTCTGTCAGCAGGTCTTCTGAGCCTACCAGGCGATACAGAAACTTGGTTGTCTGCTGGCGATATCCTTTCGTGGCCGGCAGCATTGTCTGGATGCACAGAAAAATGCAGAACAATTGCAGGAAGATCAGTCAGTGATGTAACAAGGGAATCGTATGGAGGGAGAGTAAGGGCCTTTCAATATGACAGGATGGACTGGACCATGATGGTCCCACTTCTGTACCCTGCTGCGCACTCCCAAATTTGGTGCCCAAACCTAAAAGTGCTGCAAGTCATCTCCCTCCTACACACACGAAAGAGCACCTGCCTGTTTGGGTACGTCCAGGCCTCCACCATCAGCATTTGGGCAGGGCTGGAGTACAAACACATCGACATTTGTGGTGCTGACATTGACAGACAGCAGTGCTGCACCAGCATGTCCCAGGAACAAAGAGACTCAGGAGAGCATTGGTGGGGACACAGCCCCAAGCCAAAATGAGTCTTGTTCACATAATCCTTTTCACTTTAGGAGTCAGATACCCTCAATGTGACACTGCTGTATACAGCAAAAGCTTTAAAATAACCTGTGCCAAATGCTAACTTAGATTTGGGAACACCCACCTGGTATCTGTCCAAGATCCTGAAGTCCTGGCTAGTAGTTCTGTATGTTGCTTGCCCTACTGGGGACCTGGAGACACCGCCTTCTTTCGCTCCATAAATCCCATCAACCAGGAGCAGTGCAGCATTCACAACCTGGTCCAAGTCAAAGAGTGGGAGTCCTCTTTCCCTCTTGGCCTGCCTGACCAGCAGCTTGCGCCTCAGCCTCCGGGCCTCTGGGGTCATGCTCAGAGCATTGGGACAGGCTTCCAGTCTCTTCAGCAGCAGCTTTTCCTCATAGATGCTAACTGAGGTGTGCTTGGGAACTCTGGGTTTAGCATCCTTCTCCAGCTGTGGCTTCCCCTTGTCTCGTCCTCTCACCTGCAAGGGTGTGTTTGACTCCTCAGGATCTTCACTGTCGCCTTCCATCCGTTCTGTTTTTTCTTCCTCACTCTCCACCTCTTGCTTGATCTGCTCAGCTGTCTTCACTTTTTTTCTGCTTGCTATCATGGTGCTAGCACCAGCTGTCCCACTGGGAGGGGGCACATACTCTATTCCTGGGTCTATGACTCCATCTCCTTCCATCTCCTCATCATCTGTAGAACAGATCAAAATAATCCAGGGGAAAAAAATAATTTAAACATCAAAGCCCCATTTCAAAAATGGTTGTCACAGCATTTTTCTGCTACAGAAAAATAATGTGGGTTTACCCAACACACCTCATTTTCTGTGTACTCCTGGATCTCCTGATTTTGGACAGGAGATGCTGTAAAGAGTCCCATTTCAGGACAGAGAATCAATCCTGCTCCTAAAGTGTCTTGTAGTTAAGTGTCTGGAAACAGAGCCCCTCCTGAGCTGCAAGCTCATGTTCTTTGAGGAGCGTTAAGCTACTGAAAATTCCCAAAGACTGGGGATCAAAAGCTCAAGCTGGTGAGCTGTATCTTCAGCTAGCATACCCAGGAGAGGTTCTGTCCTCTACAGAACCTCACTATTCTTCCTGTCACCCAGAAGTCTGGCTTCTTAAGGAACTAACAGCATTCAGCCTGCATCACTGCTTTGCAATCTTGCTGAAATTTAGCATCCATTAATCAGCACGTTCAAACTTATAAAATACTGGGACATTACCATAGGAATAAAATTTCTCCCATGAAAAACATTTGAGACAAAACTAGAGTTGCTATCTAACAGGGTAATCTGTGTTGCAGTGAAATGCTTATGCTGAGTTGTCCAGCAGTTGCTGTGTGAAATCTACCCACTGTTTATTCAGGATCCCTCAAAAAAGGGTAATGGGGGTTTCTTCTGGCCTTAGAAGCTGGTGATACAACTGTGGAAAACCAGTCACACTCAATTAAGACAACAGAATACTGCCAGCTACTTTCCATCTCATTTTGAAAGGATCCTGCAGCTCGCTGGGAGCTTCTTTCTGTAACATCTTCCTAGAAAACTACACCACTAAACGAAACCCATGGTGGCTCTTACCATGGAACAGTGCCTGTGGTGGCATGACATCCGGGATGAGATCAGCTTCCGAGAGCAGGCTGGGAGTGGCTGAGTGTGAGGCGGGAGTGCCGGGAGCAGAGAAGTCCAGGGATGGGGATGGAGAGGGGCTGGTCAGAGGCGTGCGGTCGGATGAGCTCAGGGAGGAGAAGTCGATGACCTCTCCTTTCTCCAGGACGATATCGGGCCGGCGGCAGCGGCTGCTGAACTTCACGGGAGTGGAGGAAGTGCTCCGGTCCAGGAACCCGGCCGCCTCCTTCTGGGCTCTCCGAATGTCCTTGGCTTCCTGAGTGCGAGACCTCTTCTCCTTCAGCTCCATGGCTGACTCCACTGGATTGCGGCTCACCCGCTTCCGAAGGCCTTCCACGGTAATGATGGGATCCAGGGGCGGCTTGGAAGCTGCTAAAGAAGGAGTTTGCTTATTCTGACAGATGCTGAGCTCCTGCAGTCACTGGATAAACACTACACAGTCAAAAACACGCTGCCTACAAAGATGGGTTTCCACAAGAAATTCACTCTGGGACATGTAGCATTAAGCCAATGTATGACTAAAGCCTCATTAAAGCCCACATTTTATTCCTCTACAAAGAGGAGAATTTGCATCTAGTGACAAAAGATAAAAGACAATCCCCAGGGTAAAGAAAAGTGGAGAAATTGTGGATTTCAGCTAAAAAACCCCAACCCAAACCACTCTGCACAAGCCTCAAAACCCTTTAAATCAGCACAATGCAAAAAGGTAATAAAATAGAACAGGCTTCTTACACTACAGTACACGCATCAGAGTTCTCTTCAGTCAACCATTACAGCAGAACAAACCAAGGAACTGTCCATGCACACAACACATGGTTTTAACTGAACTTTCCTCACATCTCCCAGCTCTGGCCCAGCAAGGAATCTACACATTACTGGGGAAAGAGTTACCTTTTGCCTTCAGTGCAGATGCTGACAGCTTCTCTCCTTCAGGTTTCAGCGTTGGGGGCTTGTTATGAACCAGTTTCCACCATCCCGGTTCTCCAAATTCCTGTGCCCCTGAGCGAAAAAACAAGGGGCTCCCCACAGAGAGACAGCCAGCAACTGTGCTCCACCATGTTGAGGTCTTTTTCCTGTGGTGGAAAGAGGAAAACAAGGGTTGGGTCCCCACTCACCAGCTGTGCTTCCATCCCGGACAGAGTGTTTCTGCCACTGGCACTGACACACACACACTGAACTACTCCTGAAGCACTTTTTTGGCCCTTTGGAGACAGGGAGCTGCATTCAAGCCCTTCCTTCTGCTGGGCAGTGCACTCTTACTGGGCATCTGAGCACTTTTTGTTCCTTTAGGAACTGGTCACAGGGCCAACTAAGATGTCACTTAGGGAAGAGGTGAGAAGAAATACTGAAGAATTGCCCTTGTAGCATATAACTGAGGTACTCCCTCAGACTCTGGAGAATCAGGTTCATGGTGCACAGCATCTCAGGATTTCTTCTTGCCCTTGCACCCCCTCACCAGCAGAAACTTCTGTACTTGCCAAGGCTTGGCTGAGTTGGTGTTCACTGCTGCCCAAGTGCTGCACTTACACACCTTGGGGTACTGAACCTCAAAGGTGGGGGATCACACCCAGGTGCCTCAGCTCAAAGTCTGGAGTGCTACAGTAAATCTGGGTTAGCTGCACTTCAGTATGCCAAGGAAGAGCATTGCACGGCTTGTACCACTACACACATGGTTCAGCTGTCTCTGTTCCATCAGTGGCTTGTCCAGGCAAGTGGGAAGGCTGTGTCTGAGGCCAGGAATCACTCTGAATTTTAATCAGAGCAAGGGGTGCCCAGTTCCCAAGGCAAGTCTCAAAAGGCAGCAGCAAACCCTGGGAGGTGTTGGCTCCCTGAATGAGGGACAATGGGCCATCAGCTGCCCTCCTGTCAGGGTCCCTGTGGCTTCCAGAGAGGACAAATGCCAACATTTCTGAGAACAGAGCAAGGAGGCTCAGACAAGCACTGAAAGCAAAGCCAAAGACCAAATGTGGTTAGGAAGAAAGGCCAGATCTTACAACAGAGAAATCCGTGGGGAAGAAAAGAAGCTGTGAAGTCAATCAAATCTACAACTTCCAAGGACTGCCCAGCTCCTTCCCTGCCTCCACAGCACATGCATTAACAGGGAGGCTTGGGTTTGACAGCTTCATCATGCTCAGAAAAAATGAGCTGTTCATCTGGAAAATGAAGGCTGCCCTTTATGAGAGGGGTTCCTACTCTGACAGTGTCTTTACACACACTGAAAAACATTTCAATTGTTTAACACCTACTATGTAAAAGCCATTTCATTAAGATCCAAAACAATCTAAAAGGTGAGGCTCAGTTCTTCTTGAAGAACTTGGTCCTTGCAAGCTTTGTAGCCAAGGAACGTAGCGCTTTGCTGGACCATATTTTTGTCCCTAAAGTTTGGAAATACCAGGATTAGCTCACCCATTGTGACTGTTTAGAAAAACACAGTCTTTGCAGGTTCAGATGCTGCCTAAAGGAAGATAAGAAATAATCCAAAATACATGCATTTGTATTGCTTTTGTGTGACATTCCTGGGGTTGTTTTTCCCCAGTAAGAAATGCTGATTCTTTCTCAAGTGTGACCCTCACACCTGCATTCAGATTCTCAATATTAAATCCTCCCTTTTTATCACTTGTAAGGCTCAACAGAGATGTCACCAAATTAGCCAGGATTCTTGTCCATCTGTATAACAGGTTTTGATTCCTTTGGCTCACCAACCAGATCCTCAGGGAAATATCATGTCTTTACCTGTTTCCTAGTAAGAAAGTCCAGTGTTTCTCAATAAAAGCACAAATGTCTTCTTTCCATCTGAAGTACCCCTGACGGCCCGTTCCTTCCAGAGACAAGTTGTACATTGCCAACATCACAACCTGCAACAGAAAGTGTTGGACACAAGTGAATCCTTTCTGCTTTTTCTGCTCAACAGACCCCCCACAGCTGCCACACACACAAATCTTTGCTCCTTCATAAATATCTTGTTTTTACAACATCTCATACGCAACTTCTGCAATCCATCTTCTTCCTGGTTTCACGCTGCCTGTTCTTGTCTTTCTATTGTTAGATGCACATTCTTCCAGAGATTTCTCCATCCCAGGGGAATAGCAAGCTGCCTAGTTATGCAGGTTTGTGCTGAGACACAAGAATTGTGCAGCTGTTGTGTAAATGAATTACAGTACAGCTGGGGTCTGAATGTAATGTGGAGGTAGGGAAACAGTGTTTCAAATTAAAAAAATAAGGTCAGAAGTAATCCCGCTATCCAATACATCAGAAACATTGTGACAATGGTCTTGCACACACTTCACAACTGAATTCACTCTGACCTCTTACATACCCAAACTATAGAGCAGGTTTGAAAAATATCTCACCTCTTTCAAGTAAATCCTAGGTGACCAATTGTTAATTACATTTACTTAATTAATTTTAATTAATTTATTAGAACTAAACTAAAATCAGCTAGGCTGGGATCACCTTTCAACAATCACACAGCCTCAGTTTGGCACTACTTCCAACAGGGAATTCACCCTCAGAGAAATCTGAAATGTGTTTTTCTTAGAGAGATGGGTCTCCTCACAGTGGACCTTGGCTTTCTGGGATACATTGTCAAAGATGTCAAAATGAGGAAGTACAGACAGCTTTAATGTCCCCTTCACTCTATTTCTACCTCACAACCCCTCTTAATTTGACAACTAGGATTTTGCGGGTTTTAAAGTCATGTGGACAGTGTCTCAGGACGTCAAAAATAATTCTCTTTTCAACTGGATAAAGATACAGATCTGTTGAAGCCACATACTGTGAAAAAAATCCAGAAATCACTATCCCACTATTTCCTGCTTCCAGTAAGTTAATTTGACCAGTTCCCTCAATTCCGCTTACCCAGAAGCAGCAGCAGCAGCTTTGGCTGCTGGAAGCCCAGGGAGGTGGTCACAGATTTCTTCCTCACCCATTTTCATTTTGTCTGCCCCTTCCCCATGGCACTCTGAAGAGACTTGAGCATAGTGCCAGCAGCCTCTGCTTTCCCAGTCTGGAACTTGGTGAAACTCTGCCAGTCTGCCAGCACAGACCCCTACACCAACCTTTTCCCCTGCACTGGCCACCATGAGAAAGCAGTGCAGGAGTTACAATCCGTGTTCCAAATTACCTTATATGATGAAAAGGCTGAGTGCCTTTTGAAAGGCCAACAAGGCTGATATTTTCAACAATCAGACAGCTTGTCCTCAGGACAAGTGGCCTCCTGAGCTGGTGGATGGGGACAGGGAACAGAATACCCCCCAGTAATCCAGGAGGAAGCAGCTGGTGACCTGCTGAGCCACTTGGATGCTCACAAGTCTAAGGGACCAGATAGGATCTATCCTAGGGTGCTGAGGGAGCTGGCAGAAGAGCTCACCAAGCTGCTCTCCATCATTTACCATCAGTCCTGGCTCAGCAGGGAGGCACCAGATGGCTGAAGGTTGGCCAGTGTGACACCCATCCAAAAGGGCTGGAAGGAGGATCAAGACAACTCCAGGCCTGTGAGCCTGACCTCGGTGCCTGGCAAGGTTATGGAACAGATCATCTTAAATGCCATCACTTGGCACCTACGGCATGGATTTAGAAGGGACAGCTCCTGCTTGACCAGCCTGATCTCCTTTTAAGACCAGGTGACCTGCCTGATGGATCCAGGGAAGGCTGTGGATTTTGTCTACCTGGCCTTCAGCAAAGCCTTTGACACCATCTAGAGGGGCCCGGACAGGCTGGATCCATGGGCCAAATCCAACAATAGGAGCTTTAACAAGACCAGGTGCTGGGTCCTACACTTTGGCCACAACAACCCCCTGCAGCACTGCAGGCTGGGGACAGAGTGGCTAGATAGCAGCCAGGCAGAGAGGGACCTGGGGGTACTGACTGACGGCAGGCTGAACAGGAGGCAGTGCATGCCCAGGTGGCCAAGAAGGCCAATGGATCAGGAATAGTGGCCAGCAGGACCAGGGCAGTGATTATCCCCCTGTACTCAGCACTGGTGAGGCTGCACCTTGAGTGCTGTGTCCAGTTCTGGGCCCTTCAATTTAGGAAGGATGTTGAGGTGCTGCAGCACATCCAGAGAAGGGCAGCAAGGCTGGTGAAGGGTCTGGAGCACAGATCCTACAAGGAGCAGCTGAGGGAGCTGGGAGTGTTTAGCCTGAGAAGAGGAGACTCAGGGGAGACCTTATCACTCTCTACAACTGCCTGACAGGAGAGTGCAGCCAGGTCGGGGTTCAGCCTCTTCTCCCAGGCAACCAGCAACAGGACAAGAGGACACATCTTAAGATGCATCAGGGGAGGTTTAGGCTGGACATTAGGAAGAAACTGTTCACAGAAAGAGTGATGGGCATTGGAGTGGGCTGCCCAGGGAGCTGGTGGAGTCACCGTCCCTGGAGGTGTTTAAGGAAAGCCTGGATGTGGCACTCAGTGCCATGGGCTGGTTAACATGGTGGTGTTGGGTCATAGGTTGGACTTGACAATCTCAAAGGTCTTTTCTGTCCTAGCTAATCCTGTGATTCTGTAACATTCCGTGAGACAGCACACCATTACTGTCCCAAAGGATGCAAACAGATGTTATTTTGATTACTCAGGTGTGCAAATGATTGAAACAGTGAATTCCAGCAAGGACTGATGCTAGTGCATAAGCAGCCAGGTTGGAGCTTTGCATTCAGGGAGCTGGCAAGCTTTCTATGTTGCCACCTCACTAATTTTACATTTTCTTATATACAAAAAACTGTTCATGCCTAGCAGCCAAATTGCATTTATTTTGCTTTTGCAAACCTGCTTGAAGACATGAACTCATGAGCAATACACAGAGAAGGAAAAAAAAAAAAAAAAAGAAAAGGAATGTGGTTTGTATGATTATCTTCCAATTTCCCTGCCAAATGTTCAAGTTCTCATGTGCAGGCAATCCTCAGCTAACTAATTTCTGAAGTTCATGCAAATTTATTACCAATACCTGATCCTCCTTTTCCAGGTAGCATACACACAACAAACAACAATTTCAGAAAGTCCCACGGTTGTTCTGCTGGCACAGATATTTCACTTACTTGTTGCCATGTTAATCTCAGACGTTCAAATTGCTCCTTCCCATCTTCTGAGCAATCAGAGCAAGTAAATCTGAAAAAGTTATCTCCTTTGAGGTAGCTGAGCTGTTCTCTCAGTTGACCTAAAATGAAAAGGCAAAAAATCAATTTTTTTTTTCCTTTTATAGGAAAAGTGCTGCAAAGGCAATTTGGATTTCCTCCAAGATCACATTTGTCTGAAAAAAAGCGAGAGAGCCACCTGTAAACCCCCATGCACCCAAAGTTACAGGCTCTAATTCTGTGTTTCTGCAGCAGAGGAAAAAAAAAAAAAAAAATCACATTAATCAGGGCTTCTAAACTCACCAGGAGTTAATTTACACAATATGATAAATTGAAAAATGACATCAGGGGACAGGGAAACTGTTATGACTTAGAGTGCTTTTGAAAAGTCACACTCAAAAGCTGTTTCTCTACAAGGATGACATCTCTTTTACTGTGTAACAACACCAGATCAAGCATTTTTAACTTATGGATGCCTTGCTTCTACAGTGAATTGCAGAATTAAAGTTGCAACTGTGTCTGATGGGGGGAAAACCCCCCACACTTGGTAGGTTAGGAGAATATCGAAATGGCAATTCAATGTAAAAAAGTGATTATTTGCCTGATCACGTTGGCAATTTTCAGGAGTGACAACTGAACTCCCCAGAACTGAATGATTAGGAAAGAGCACAGTATCTCCCTTTTGCAGCTGTTTACTCTCCACATTTGTACATGGCTACTGTTGCTTTGCAACTGGCCTTTTCTGCTCCTTGCATTTGTTCCACAGCAACTGTGAGAGGAACATATTTGTAAAATAAAACAAATTTAGTGTTACATCAAGTGCTCCTGCATGAGATAGCTCATGCCACCTTTAACTCTGCTTCATTTTTTAGTTAATACTTTTCAAGTTAGTATTTCCCTTTACTGTGTAGCAATCTAATAGTCTGATGCTGGTTTCATTAAAACTAACACGCCTTGAGAACAGAGTTTTACACTATAAATTTTGGCAAATTCTAAGAAGGCAAAAAGGGCAGCTCTGGCATATCTGCAAGGCAGGTGCCACCTAAACAGTTCCTTATTTCTAACCATAAGCAAACAAACCAACAAACCCCCCAAATCAAACCAAACAAAAAACCCCCCACAAAAACCAAAGCCAACCAGTGCAATATCTGGCTTTTGGATTTAACAGATCAGATAATCCAGGATTTAGAAAGTAAAGTTGTCTATTAAATTTCCAGCAGCATTTATCTTATGTCAGGTGTCACAGCAGAGGCATCTAGTTCTGCAGCTTGCTCCAAACACCCCCCAGAGCTGGCTGCTGCAGGCTGGACATGTTTCCATGAAAGCCAGCTTAAAGTCACATTATTGGGAAAACATTAAGGTTGAGATTTAGCCCTATGTTCCACAGATGTGACAAATCAACAGGAAGGAAAAAAAAAAAAGTAGTAACACCATCACAAAGTCCTTTTCCTTCCCAGAGCTTTACAGCAAGGGTCATTATCTTTATCTGAGTGAGCAGAGAGGTCAGGTCGCTTGGCCCAAGCCCCTAAACAGCTGCAAGAGTTGTGAGGGTGGGCACATTTCTGAATTTTAATGTTCTCTACTAATGAAAGAAGATAGTTTAATTTCCTTACGGAGAGCACAAGCCCTGGACACACACAGAGCTCAGGGAGTGAAGTGTCTAACACATACCCTGCCAAGGCAGGATGGGGTACAGCCAAAGCAGCTGTAAAACAGGAATGCAGGACAGCACAAACACCTTGCAAACACCCACCACAGCCAGGCACGACACAACTGGCAGCCTTACTTGCTGGGATCCACTTCTGGCACTTCTCACAGTAATAGGACATCTCCTCCATCCAGGATGCTTCACCCTCATCGCTGTTCAGGGAGTCCCCGCTCTGGTCATGTGATAAATCCACAGAAGCCTGGTCCTCGGACTCCACGATCAGGAGAGTCTCCCCTTCCACCTCGCCCTCCTCCAGGCCCTCGGAGGTGGAGGTCCTGGTGGCTTCATCGTCGTGCCGGCTGAGCAGCCCGCTCATGTGAACGTTGTTGGCCATCCTAGAGGGAGCCTGCAGAACAACGAGCTGTTCCTCCCCGCCTCCAGTGCATCCACAGGGGGATGTGCCACCGCCAAATCTGCACAGTCCAAGTACCAATCACAGAGGAAAGGGGCTTTCGTCTGCCCTAAAGCTTTAGAGACTGGATTATAACTTACACAAAAGTCTTTCACAGATTACCTCTGTTTGTTAAAACACCTGCAAGAAGTGAGATGCAAATGACCTCCAAACGTCTTTAATCAAACCTCTAAGGAGCCAGGCCTGTGCCTAGGACTACTGGGAACGTTTTTCCATTAGCGCCTTGTCTCTTTCTTCTACGAGCTGCTTTGTCAGAGCAATCTGCTCTTCTAACAGGCGAATGTTCTCCTTTTTCTGGTTCTGACGCTCAAGATCTCTGATAACGCCACTTCGCAGCCTCTGAAAACACAAACGACAGCGTTTATCACAGCCCGGGTGATGCTGAACGGCATCAACCCCACCCAGGCTTCACCCCTGCTGCAAGGCTGTTCCCTCTGCTGCCTTTGTCGGGTCTTTGCCACAGCAACTTCAAGTGGTTGGAATCTTCCAACATCCAATACCACTACAGCAAAAAGTGCTTAATTTGCACTCACTTCAGATGGGTGGGTTTACTACGTGACAAAGCTATTGAGCGAATAAATGCTAGGAACCTGTAATTCCCATGCCAGGCAGGATGGATGGGATCTGAAAAGTCCTGTTATCTCTGACCTAAATCTCTACCAAATCCTAATAAGCTCCTCAAAACTTTTCTGCTTGGAGGCAATTTTGTGACAAAATGGAAACTATTTTAAGAAATACTGGCACGTGTCTTTGTTTGCTTCTTTCTTTCTGCTTTCTTTCTGCTCATCTTAATCTTACAAAAATACCCACAGCCTGCTTATGCCAAACTCTTGAAAAAGCAAGGCACTTCTTCCAAAAAATCCCCTTTACCTAAATGTTCATTATAAATCATGACATGTAAATATATAACATATATAAAAATAAATACATAATATGCAACACACACAGTAGCTTTCAACCTGGGCTGCAAGCCCTACAATGGCTGTAAAAAGCCCTAAGAAAATCCCAGCTGCTCTTTGTTTCCTCCCTATGCTTCTTTTCCTCTTACCTAGACATTTTCACTCACATTGATACTTTGATAATCAGGTAAAAGATCAATAATTTATTCGACCCCTCTGAATGATGCCAAAATGCACCTGCAAATAATTTAACCTGAAAGCTGACCCTAAAGTCACTTGAGAGGATGTGTGTGACTATTATTTGACAAATTATCACAGGCCTTTTATTCCTCACCTAGCATGCCAATAACTGCACACTTCAAATGCAAGCATTTCTCCTATCAAGATCAAAACAGAAAGGTTTTGTTTAAGAAGTAACTTTATCTGGTTAAGAAAATGCACAGACACATATGTGAGCCAATAACCAAAATTCTCTCCAGAAATTAATCTAATCGAACCAGTTCCTTCCCATCAGCTTCCATCAACTGAACTCAGGCTACAGATCAGTAACCTGAAGCTGAACACAAAGGTCATAAACGTCTTATTATATTACTATTAGTTAATAACAATAGAGATGTGGGGAGATACAAGGTAACTGAACAATTACACCAAGAAATGTAATCCTTTTTCCTTCACAAAACACTGCAATCTTTAAGATGGTGGATGTATTTACTTCGAAAATGCACAGTTTGCAAAAGACACCTTTACAATTTGAGTGTCACAAGTGACAAAGACTTCTGAAAACGTTCATCTTCGCACCTTTCTCTGTTCTTGGAAGCTAGCCCTGCTGGTCTTCTGCAGGCATGACAAGCATGTGAGAGCTCAAATCACTTTGGGCCTGGCACATCAATTTATAACAGTCAAAAGTTTATTAATCTGCATAAAGATAAACCTGAAATAATCTCTACACCAGGACTGTAAAATATCCGCACCGTTTATTTCCACTATGTTATCTAAATAACTTGATCTGTTGAACTTGAAGCCATTACTGCCTGACTTGACCATGAAAAATTATAAAAAGAAAATCTCGGATTTGATTTATAAAACATGAGCTTTGAGCCTTGGCCCTTCTGAATATGTATGAGCCAAGGATTTAGGTCAAAAAGATCCACGATGTTTAGGTGTCCCACTGCAACACCCAAGGGTGATGTTTATCCTGCAGCACATGTTCAAAGTACAAGTGCCATTAATTGCAGCTGAAGTTCAGTTTAGCAGATATTCCTGCCAGATCCTCGGTGGCTCAAAGCAGGCACACTGAACTAGAGAGCAGCCAGCTACAAAAATGTAAGCTTAGGGGATCTACCCAGCACATCCATTAGCTCTGGCAAGTGCAGAGCCATCACTGATTGCCACTCCAGGAGACCAACCTTCCTCTCCTTGCTCCTGCCTGTGCCATTCAGAGTGTTCTCCAACTCCTGCTCACATAAATCTGCCTCTTTCCTTACACAGACCAGTCTCCTCCTCCAAATTCCATCATTCTCAAGCACTGACAGGGACAACCTCTTGAGGGGAAGAAAACAGAATCCTCTAATTACAGAATGTGTCATAAAGCCCAGGCAACAGCCAGCTGAGCTGGGCTGTGGACTGTTGTAGTGGTTTGGTCCAAAATACTCATTACTTATTTACCTTCTGTGAGATAAGAATTAGGAGAAAGCAAAGCAGGCACAAAACTTAAAAGGGAATTTGAACTCTGGTGTTCTGTAACTTCTGACTGCTTCAGTATCATTTAAGACAGGGTTTTTCTATGTGCATTTTCTAGATTTTTTTGTATTTAAGTGGAAAAGGATCAGATGTGTGCCCTCATATCAGTAACCCCTTGGCTCATCAGCAGGGTCCAAACCAGCACACTCACTGCCCACACAGCACACCTTTACATAACCACACAGCTTTTAGTTCCAGCAGGATTTCTCTACATTAGAACTTACCATGGTCAGACCTGACATTTTTGACTGTGGGCTATCTTGCACACAAGCTGCCTGCCAGGAATTCCCTGATTTTTGTAAAAGTAGAACAGAAAACCTCCCTGTTAAATTACCACGTGGTGTTTCTGACAGCTTGCACTGTGCCTGGCCTGGCAGAACAAGAACGGAGCCAGGGCAGGGGCACGGCACAGCACAGCGCTGTCTGTCCTTCAGCAGGGTGCATTTGTGGGGCTGAGGAAAAACAGGGCACACCAGTGGGACAGCACAGCCAGACAGGGGAGAGCCCTGGGAACACTGCCAGCGTAGTGGCCTTGGCCTAGAGGCTGCAGGATTACATCCTCCCTGCATGCTGGCTTCTGGGGAGGGAGGGAAGAACCTCCACCGAGTCTCACCTGGGGCTCCTCGCTGCTCTTTGCCCCTGAAGGGAAACACACAGGACAGCATTAGGGAGCTGGTGCAGCTAGAAGAGCACGGAAAGCTCTTTTAGGTGCCAAGGCAGGAAAACGTGGGGAAGGGATAGCTTGTGGAGAGAGCACCATCGGGGACAGCGCAGCCGAGGCAGCACCAGTGGGGCACCGCTGGGTAGATGCAGTCCGGCCTCTGGGCACCGGCTCCGGCGCGGGCAGGGACAGGGAGCTGCGGGAAGGGAGGGATGGATGGATGGAATGATGGCTGGAGCAGGGACACGTGGGGCTCCGCGCGGGTCCGCAGCGCGCACGGGGCGGGGCTCGGGGCGGGCGGGGCTCGGGCGGGCGGGCTCGGGGCGGGCGGGGCTCCGCGCAGAGCCCGCGGGTGGGGGCGGCGCCGGTCAGGCCGCCAGGTGAGGGGGCGGGGCCTGCCCGGCCGGTGGGCGGGGCCGCAGTGAGGGCCGGGGCAGGGCCCAAATCGCCGCCTCCCCCCCGCGGCCCGCACTCACCTCCAGCTCCCGGCGCTGCTGAATGTGCACGGCCGCCACGATGGCGGCGGAGAGCAGCGCGGAGACGGCCAGCGCCAGGCGGGAGCCCCGCGACATGGCCGGCGGGGCCGCGGCGGGGGAAGCGCCGGGCGGGCGGGGGCGCGGGAGAGCGTGAGGCGGCGCGCCCCGCCCCCGGCCGAGCGCCGAGCGCAGCGAGCCAGGCCGGAGCAGCCGAGCGCCG
This sequence comes from Corvus cornix cornix, assembly GCF_000738735.6. Lineage (NCBI taxonomy): Eukaryota > Metazoa > Chordata > Aves > Passeriformes > Corvidae > Corvus > Corvus cornix. The sequence continues at coordinate 17,553,310 of NC_047056.1, forward strand.
ATGCGGGGCGGGGCGCGGCGCCGGGAGGCGGGATCGGGAAGCGGCTGCTGGAGCGGGCGCTGCTGGAGCGGCTCCCGCGCTCCTCGGGGCCCGGGCAGGGTCCTCGCCGTGCTGGGGCTGCGCACTCGCACCCTTCTGGCCAGAGACTCTGGCGTGGGGTGCTAAAAACGGGCCTCTGTTCCATCAGCGCCACCGGGGAGTGGGTGCCCAGCTGTGCCCAGCTGTGCCGGTGTCTCCCGGCGCTCCCTCTGGAGGGGCTGTTCGCTGGAGTTTCCAGCCGACGTGCGCCTGCATTTCCAGTGCGGTCGCAGCTCTGGAACACGAACAAAAGGAGGTTTCTTCTGCGTGCAAGAAACATTTCTGGTTTTGTTGAGTGAAGACCACCAGTTCTGCACTTTCCTCGCCCAGAAATCCCGAATTGCATGGGAGAAGCAGCTGGAGAAAGCTGCTCTTCAATTGTTTGGTTTCTTCTCATTGTTCCGTGTGTGGCCCCAAGGCCTCGTGTTTGCCAGTTTTTTGTGCTCCGAAGACAGAATTATTCCTCTCCCTGCGGGCTTTTCCCTGGCACCCCCTCGCTGAAGTATCTGAGCAGACAGAGGCTCAGTCCTGCTCCTGAGGAGCAGAGAACCTGTCAGCAGTCACCATCCACTGCCTTGCCACCCAAATTAGCCACCAGAGGTACACAGGAGTGACTCCTAGGAATGTATCACGCAAAAAGATGTCTGGTGGGGAGGTGGGGTTACACCACAAGGAGAAGGTCAGGGAACAACCATTCCCCATTTCCCACCGCCAGTGGGTAACAAGCTCAAGCCAAGCAGGAGAAGGTTGAACCATGTGGGAGTGAGCTGGGGAAGTCATTGCCCCAGTCCTTCAGAAAACTACCCGTGCAATCAGAAGGGATCTGTACAAATTCCTGGAACACCCTTGATGTCTGGATGCTGTTTTTGTCTCATGAGCTCCCTAAACCACAAATGAACACCGAGGTGGGAGGTTTATTATGACAGGTGTAGGCTTATTCCTGACTCCTTCCTGTGCTTTTTTTTCTCCAAGCATCTGCCACAGCTCGCTGCCAGGCAGGATGGTGGGGCACAAGGAGTTTTAACCTCAGCACACAGTCCCTGTCTCAAAATCAGGCTTGGCTATTTCCAGATAGAGCCTAGAAGAGTTACAGAGCAGTTACTGCTGGAAGATACCTGGGTCTCATCCCCAGCCCTGTCCGCAGTGGGAGAGGAAAACCAAACACATCAGGCTGATCCCTCCTCATTGTAATCTTTTTCATCTCTCTGCTGAATGAACATGATTAAAATGAAAGGTGAAATTAGTGGGAATGATAATATTTCAATTGAGTCTAATGGTTCTGCTCACGTTGGTGTGTTTACTGTTATTAGGGTTTGTGCTTAAGTGCTTGTAGTGTGTCCAAGGCCACTGGAGTGCCAAGAACGGGGTCGAGCCAGGAGCCTGGTGGATGGGAGCCAACACAGCGCCCTTGGCACTGGGGAAGGGTGCAGCTCCCCCCAAGTGTCCCTACCCAACCCTGTCATTAATCACTGGAGGGGCTAAAATCCCCAGGCAGGGAGCATTCAGGCTGTGCTTTCACAATCTTGGCTTCTGCCCTGCTGGTTCAGGTGTTCCTGCTCTCCTCCCTGCCTCCCAAGGGCTGGGCCTTGCTGAAGGGCTCAGCTCCCCTACTGTGACCATGCTCTTCTGCTTTGCCCCCTTTCCATGCTCTGGGGTGCGAGGGGATCTTTTCCAAGCCCAGATTAGCAGCTGGTCTGGTTTAAAACCTTGCAGCAGCCACAAAGCCCATTTTCCTTTCTGGGAGCCCGGCTGCAGGGGCAGGGAAGTGGTGTGGTGGAGGTGGGAGGGCAGGAGTGCCCAGAGGAGATGCTGCTGGGGAAAACCTTTTCAGCTGGTGGTGGGCAGAAGGGCAAAGTCTCATCTGTGAGAGAAGGTGAGAGAAGATTTCAGCCCAACACAAGCCTGGTGGCTGCATCCATGGGACTCCCAAACAGAGAGTGAGGCAGAGGGTGGGCTTGAGCTGAGAGAAAGGTGGATCAGGAGGGTTTCTCAGCTGGTGAAACCTTTGCTATGCCCACAGCTTTGGTGCCCTCTTTCCTGTGCCTGGTTCCTTCTTTGCTGACCTGGGAATAGCGGCGCAGCCACTTGTGGAGGTGGGGCCAAGCACCAGGCGGGAAAGGGTTGGGTCACACCTGAAGGAAACTCTGCAAAGCTCAAGGCCATTTTTCCCCAGGCAAACAGCTCAGATCTGGATAATGATCTTGGATAACATCTGAAGTCCATCCTTAGGGGGCATTTTTACCCTGGATTTCAAAGAAAATTCAGCTTGTGCAACCTCTGTGCCTCATCCACCCTATCCCTCCCCTCCACGCTGTTTCACAGGCATTTGCCACCCTCCTTGATAAGGCTGCCCTGCAGGCCATGTCTCTCTAGGATTTCCATGTTTATTTCCCTGTTCCAGGCGTTTTGATGGATGTGGAGGAGTTCTGGCTGAGCTTTGTGTCATAGGTGGTTGCTCTGGGTAGCATCCCATGAAGGGAAGGGGTGACAGTGTCAGCTCAACCCTATGTTAGCCACCAGAGAATCCAGAATATAGGGTGCTCAGTTGGGGCTTGCCTTAGTGGAAAAAGAAAAAGAACCGAAGCCTAAGGAAACCCCTGCAAGATAAAGAAGGAGAGGGAGAAAAGTCCAGACAGAGCCCATGTCCAGTTTCTGAACCACAGCCTTCTCCTGCTCTGTTTGTCCCATGTAATGTGAGGAATCAATCTCTCTTATCAAACTGCAAACAAACAAACAAACAAAAATAATAAAAAAATAATCCTAAAGGTTTGTGTTCACAAAGCTTTCTGGGTTTTCCCCCAGGGTTCTGGTGAGCTGCTGGCTGTCCTTCCATCTTTGCAGAGGCAGCTCTCCCTCCCTCCCAGTGGATGTGTGTGAGAGTGTGTGTGCTCACATGGGGGGACTTTGCACACACCCAGAGCTCTCCACTGGGACACAGGGGCTTGGCCACCTCAGTGGCAAAGAAGACAAAAACCCCAAAACCTGAATTCAGCCTAACCCAGGTTTCCATGTGCTCTCTGAAGCTGAGTGTGGCTGACAAGTGTGGGTGTGGGTGCCTGCACGGCTTTGCCGAGGTCTCAGGGTAGAGGCAGAGCTGAGGAGGGGAGCAGGCTGTGCCTGCTGCTGTTGGCATTGATTTTCTCCTTATGGCAGTGCTAATTATAGCAGCAAAAATAGCGAAATGCTGTGTTGTAGGCACTTTTATCTCACCATGATACCTTTTCCGCTTCGAGAAACAGAATTATTCCCATCCCTCCACAACAGGGATGGACCTGGCTGTGGCAGTGTGGGCACTGATGGTCCAGCTGCAGCCACCCTGCCCCTGCAGGAAACGTTTCTGTAGGATTTGCTGGCAGGGTCGTCTTTGTTGGTATTCAAAAGTGTATTATGCAGAGGAAAAAATTGTAATGTGTTACTTTTTGTGTCCCTCTTCTGTAATTCAGAGGGGTCACTGAGGGCTCCTCTGTGCACAGAAACTCTAAAAATAGTTTTAATTCATGAAATGTATGTATTAAAAATGCCTTATTTTGACCAGGTCAGCCTCCTCTCCAGGCAGGTGGAGGTGTGCCCAGCTTGGGTGAGTTTTGCTTTATGATGGGCATGAATGAAGTGAAAGCCCTTGGAACTCATCCCCTCAGCACTTGTAGAGAAAGGAGCTCCGTGAACCTGTTCTCACCAGCAATTCGGATGAATTTTGCTGCTCCTCCCGTTCAGACAAGCCCCAGGGCCCTCTTATAGTTCTTCCCAGAGAGCTGGAGGGAAGCAAATCTGATTGTCCTGAGATTTGAATGGTGGAGGAAAGATAAAACTAGAGGGGAAGATGACAGCATTCTCTACGAGCAAGGAGCACTGCGACTTTCCTTCCATTGCCTGGGCAGCCTGCGAAACAGTTACTTTTGATTTTAAACTCCCCATGCACTTCCTCCTTCCAGCAGCGAGGGCAGGAGCTCCGGGCAGCCGCTACAGGAGCCTCGCTGGTTTTATGGCCGGGCTCGTGTGGTTACACGTTAGCCAGCCAGCCCCGGAGAAGCTGGTGGGTCACCTCCAGCTACATCAACTAGGGTGTGGGGCTGCCACCGGGTGCCAACCCCTCGTATTGCCCTGGCCAGAGGGTGCAAAGGGGCCCCCCATGACCCCAGACACCCCATGATCCTTCCCCTGGCATCACCAGGATGGGGGGACTGAGGAGGAGGGTCTGGATGCTGCCTCCCCACCACATCTCTCCCCGCTTTCCCCATGGCACGGCTGGTCCCTGCCCCTCGTGTTGGGGTGCTGCAGAGGGTACCCGACCCTGGGAGTGCACCCTGGCTGCCTCCTGCAAGTGCTTCCCCGGAGAGGGGAATGAAATGCAGGCAGAGGCCAAAGTCTACCTGCTGTGCAGCAGGGAGAGGATGTAATCCCAGCACGTAACAATTATATTGGTGGCAATTGCACAGACCCTTGCCCGCGGCCGGCGGGAGCTGCGGCGGTGCTGCTGAGAGCTGAGGGCGGGGGTGCTTGCAGGCTTGGGCTTGGGTGTTTTCTTTCCTGGAAAATATTGTAAAAGGCACCGGGAGATAAAACACATTGTGCATGGAACCCCAAAGGCTTGGCAGGGTAATTCTGCAGTCACCCTGCAGCTTGCAGGGCTGCTGCAAGACAGGGAGGTGGGGGCAGTCCTGGCCCCCAAAGCAGGGTGAGCTGCACCCCTCAGCTCACACCCTCCCAGGAGGAGGAGGGATTCTTGGGCTGCAGCCACGAGGGGAGCAGGGAGAGGAGGGCTAAAGTCAGGCTTTAGCCTCATCTGTGCGTGCGTGGAGGGGCCAGAGGCACCCATGGGTGCTGCAGCCAGCACTGAGCCCCCTCAGCGGTCAAACCAGAGCTGTAAGAAAAGTAGCCCAGCTGGAAGCGGCACCATTGAGCTCCCTAGGCAATTCCACAGGCAGCGGGTGTGTATCCCGGTGTTTCACTCATCCTGGGCGTGTTGGAGCACATGCTCTGCTGTAGCACAGGCGGGACAAGGCAGGGGCTCTCCAGCAGCAGCGCTGGATCCCCGCTGGGCAGCAGCGCTCCCCCTGCACGCGTGGCAGCAGGACGAGGAGCAGCAAAGGTGCACGTGTAACACGGCAGTGCCTGAACAGGGGCTGGGACATCCCGTCCCGTCCCCTGGCCCTGCCTGGAGCCGCTTTGTGCTCGGGCTGGCATCACCACTGCCAGTGGCCAAGGCTGTCCTGGTGGTTTCCTTGTTGGGGAGGAGCTGAGAGGAGTCCAGCAGAACCTCACCTTCTCTTTCTCTGGCTGCCAAAACCCTAGGGAGCTGCACTGCCAGGGTGCTTGGCCAGGAGTGGCAGCAATGGGACTGTCCCAGAGCACCCAGCTGGAGACAGTTATTCCTTCCTCCTGCTGACCCTCTCTGCCCTTATCACTTCTCTCTCACTCCATTAATCCTGCAAAAGGAGAGGGATGGTGGGGACAGCACCTAGTCCCTCCTGGAGATTTTTGAGATGGAAAAGAAATGCTTGAACTCCATACGCACACAATGGGATTTATGGCAGCCGTCATCCGGCAGGAATGAGGAAGCCTTGGGGGGCCCCAGCGGTGCCATTTGTCCTTGGGGAGGGGACAGGGGATTTTCTACCACCGAGGTTTGAGCTTAAAGGGGGGTGGCAGAGATGGCAGGGCCTGTGGGAGGGAGGAAGCACAGTTTATCATGCCATGCCAGCTGCGGGAAGCACGGGTTTCAAAGGCACGCTCATTATTTTTAGGAACCTAGAAAGGGACTGACTGAGTCAGCCCCCAGTTGTGGCTCATCCAGCGTTTTTCCACCAGCTTTTCACGGAGAGCTTTCCCCCTGGCTCCCAAAACCCCAACAAATGCTTGTCATCCCAGTCAGTTAATGGGCTTCACATTCCTTTTTTGAGCTCTCAGCCTCCATGAGCTCATCCTGCTATGCAGTGCATCCCGGCGGCAGTGCATCCCAACATGCGGTGCCTCCCAGTGTCAGGGAAAAGGTGGCTTTTCCAGGGCAATGCCTCCCATCTGCATGGTCACCCTGCTGAAGCAGACTGCAGCTGGGCAGCAAAATGGGAACAGGGAGATGTGGTGATGAGGAGTCAAGCATAATGCAAAGAGGGAAAATGCCCCTCACAAGGATAAAGCCAGGGAGTGGGGTGTCAGCAGACCACCTGTGGTGGGCTTTCCACTGCATTCCAGCAGCCCCCTCCAGAGATTGAATTGGGAAGCTGCTCATCTGGCCAAACCCACCTGGCTGAAGCTTTCTGTGACCTGCCAGAGGGAATCCAAAATCCAAACAACTGGGCAAGAATGGGGAGAGGCTGCTGCCCCATCCCTTCACTGTTCACCCAGCTGTTGGGTTTGGTGCATAGAGATGTCTCTTGTGAAAACACCAGAGAAACACAGGGCATTGAAGGCCACTGCCAGCAGTGACTGGTTGCTGGAAGAGCTGGAGGGGCTCTGACTTACATGGATGCAGGCTTTGGAAGTTAGAGCCCATGTGGATTTGCTGGTGTCTAATAAAGGTGATGTATTTTGAAGCACAGCAGAAATATTCAGAGGGAGTAGCTTTCTGTCTGCTGTTTAGCTACTGGCTTGCAGGGTACTCCTGGGATTTCACTACCCTTGGAACCTTTGCTGCTGTATCAGGCTTGGTTGGAACGCACTGAAATTCCCAGGGAGGAAACACTGGGCAGTAGGATTGCAGGAAACCAAGCAACAACAACAACAACAAAAAAGCTAGACAGTGCATGAAAAGCTGGCAAGGGGCTTCAGAGATCTCCAGAGGCGGATGCTCACAGAATCACCTTGCCATGTCAGTCTGAGAGCTCAGGGCTCTGCTGGCCACCCTGTGAGAGTGGACATCTCTCCAAGGGGGTCACTGTCCTCCCAGGCTGGTGCTGGACCATGTGTAGGGGATGTGAGGCACACAAGATCCTCCAGCAGCCTCTTCCACCAAGCACAGGGCCATGGATACCACTGGGGAGGATGCTCAGGGGATGCTGCTGGGGTCCAACACCTGGCACGGACCTCACAGGGGGGCCATTTCCACAGGGAATGGAACCCAGAGGCTCGTGTGGGAACCTGTGGTGATGCTGGGTGCTCCGTGGGAGCAGAGCCACAGTGAATGGGCGGCCAGAGAGACAGTGCTGAGCCGGCTGGGGAGAGTGGGGAGGAAGTGGAGCTATAGGTCGAGAAAGACAGGGAGACGCCGGGAGTGGCAGGGGCCGTGGGAGGCAGGGAGACGGGAGCCCGGTGAGTCAGCCTGGTGGGGTGCTTTGAAACCCGGCAGGGAAGCACAGGCAGGGCAGGTTCTGCCGCAGCCTGGGGAGCCATCTCCCCCCGGCTGGCACCTTCTCCATCCCTCCCTGCTCAGTCAAGGAAAGCAGATTGCCCTCCGAACTGGGGCAGCCTACAGAGCCACTGCTCCCTCCTTCCAAGATAACGCTGGCGTGGAGCCACTCTGGCTCCTGCCGCTGCGGTGAAGCGTTTCCTCATCTAAGCAGGAGAGCTGCCAAACCCTGGCTTGGAAGCAGGGCTTTCCAGTGGCCAGGCTTGGCCCCAGAGCCGGCAGCACAGAGGGTGACCGGGGCAGTAGCTTTGCTCTGCCAGCCCTTGCCACCCCAGCAATGCTCACATCCCCCTGACCCCCGCGGGACCGCGGGCCCGTATTCACGCAAACGCCGTGCTTTGGGTGGGAACCTGCCCTCGGAGACAAGAGCAGCCCCTCGGGCAAGGCACGGTGTGTGCGTGCAGGCGGCTGCCGAAACCCGGCTGAGTCACCCCCCGCTGCCGCGGGCGTGCGATGGAGCCAGGGCCGGGCAGGACCGGAGCATCTCCGGGAGCACCTCGGCTCTTCACGGACAGACGCTGAGCGCCCGCACAGAGACAAGCAGGTGGAAGGAAAGCTGGGGCTGGAAGCAGCATGTGTCCAAGGAGAGGGTTTCTTCCAGAGCAGGGGGGTATTTCCTCCGTGCTTTTCTGTGGGCTTTTAAGACACGGTGCTCAGAGGTCCTCACAATCCTCCCTGAAAGACCCTATGATTTGCTTGACCTCCACTGGATAATCCAAGGAAGCAGGCAGTTGGAAAAGGCTGCTCAGGAGATACTGTCCCTTGCTCTAGTCTTGCCTTGGCTGCAATGAGAGCATCTTCCTTCTGTGAGCCCTCTCTCTGTGACGTGGCCGGGATGTGACCCCAGGGCTCCCGGTGGCCTTGCTGTGCCCGTTCCTGGGTGCTGCACTGGGCTTTGTGCTCACCATCCGTCGTGGTTTGACACTGTCCCTGTTTACCTCAGTCAGACCCAATACACCATCCCACCTCGGATGGGGACATGTGGAGCTTTTCAAGGAAGGGGTGTCACACCAGGGTGTGTCTTGCAGAGGACTGGGCAGTGTTTTGACACCAGGACTCCACCCCATCTCCCCCAAAATGCCTCTTGAGAGCAGTGTGGGGGTTCACCAGCCAAGCTGCTGTCAGCCGGGTTTTTGGGTGACCTGCAGCACATCAGTTGGCCCAGCCGTGGTGTGTCAAGAACACTACAGACCCTGAAGATGAAGGCTCATCTTCCCAAGGGTATGAAGCTGTGGCCTCTCCTGCATGGTCAGTAAACTTGTATAAATCTCCTCACCTGAGCTCTGCTGGAAGCCAGAAACCAAAGGTTGTGCTATTGCATTGCCAAGCTGCTGTACCAGCCAGGTTCTCATCTCTGTCTGGCCTGGTTGGGCTCAAAATCATGAGAAATGGCCAGAAAAGGGGTCCCGAGTGACTGCTCTCAGCCTTGTGGGCAGAGCATCCACAGCCCCTGCAGGTGGACTTGCTGGAGTCCCTCCATTTCCGTGCTGGAGGAGTGATGGCTGGGGACAAGGTGCTGCTGGGGGTTGAGCAGGAACGTCCCTTTGCTGGATTCTGTGCTAAAGACATTGCCAGGGCACTGCTGAGGGACTGTGACTTTCAACAACATTCAGCTCTGATGAGCTGTGCAATCAAACCCTCATCCCTGCCCAGGCCACGTCCCTCTGCAGCCACATTGTGCTGATCGTGGTGAAAAGTAGCCCAGGCAAGTAGAAGAATGGACAGGGCTCCCTGGGATCACAGCTGAAATATTCCTTGTTCACAGATCAAACTGAGTTGTTGTCCCCTGAGCAGTGCCCTCCTTACACCTCCTTTCCCGAGCATCTCTCCCTCTGCTCTGCCCATGCCCAGCTCCTTCGCTTGCTCCCTACACCCAGGTCCTTGCCCCAAGCATGCTGTCCCCACTCCCTTCTGGGTGCCACATCAACAGGGTGAGGCTGGCAGTGACATGGGGTCCTCCAGAATGAGGGGGATGAGCCCCCTGCCCTCGCATGTGGCCATCCATCCAACCCCACACGGGGTTAGTTTGGGAAGGGGCAGGATGTGATTGAGACAGTGACACACGGCTGGTTCTTTCTTTGATCCCATCTCTCCCTCCTCACTCCCAAATGATCTGAGTGAAATGAAACACATTTTAGTAGTCAAATCCTTAAGGGTGGGTCCCGCTGTGCTTTGACCCTACAGGGCATTTTGTACATTTAATTTGATTTACACCCGAAATATTAAATTTAACATACTGGATTTTCTCCCACACCCAAGTAATGCTGAAAATTAAACAAGATCCTACAGAAATGTCTGTGTGCCATTATCTCATTAGCATCATTATTTATCGAGTTTAATTACAGTGCTCGAGCTATATGGAGCAACATTGCTCCAGTGGGAGTACGGAGAAGGACGTGGCCATCTGGTGACGTGTCCGTGGACTGCCTTGCTGAAGACAAGGATCCCCAAGGACCCCACTTCATGGTGCTCCATGTGCCTCCCTGCAATGGTGTTGGAGGGATCATGCTGTGAGCACACTCCCCAGGCTCCTCCAGGTTAGAAAATACCAAGGAGTGGTGTTTTTAGGAAAGGCACCATGGTTTTCTTATGGGCTCTGGCCAAGCAACACCCAAGTTTGGTGAACAGTCTGCACTTCCACCTGGTAGCTCAGCGAGTAGGCAGCCCACTACTGCTGGAATGCTCTCCTTCATGGAGCTGGTGCCTCTCCACCCAGCACCTCTGGCCTTGCCAGAGGCTGCAGGACTTTCTCTCCACTGTGTCTCCAATGGTGCTGGGCACACCTCAACCCTGACCACTCGTGTCAAGGCTCCAGAGCTGCTGATGATATTACTATTATTATTGTTATTATTATTGTTATTGTTATTATTCCTGATTCAGCCATGCTTGTAACTGCACGTCCGACTTGGAGCACCCGGTGTAAGTGAAGTGTGTGCTCCAGGACCTCATTGAGAAACTCAAAGCAGGATTTGAGAAAGCCCAGATGACAGTGAAGTTGTCACAGCAAGCTCTCGGCTTGGGAGCGCTCTGATTAATGTCATTTGCTACCTCTTTCGGCTTAAGAGACAAGGAATCATTAAAATAAAAGAAACCACAAGTTGAAAGCACTGCAAAAAAATCAATTAAGCCCCACATAGCTGTATTTTGTCCTGGAGCAAAATCTCAGACATAACAGAGAAATTACATAGCCTTAAAGAGAAAGAGAGAAAGGGAAGGTTTTATGTGCGGTCTTGCTGAGGTATTGCCCGAAGCCATGCTGAGGTGGCTTCTCACCTGGTACCTGCAGAGACTGTAAACTCCCCACAGGAGTAGGGGGAGCAAGTAGGTGCTGGGAGATCCTACTGGAAGTACAGATTGCTGGAGGAGCTCCCTGGCGGTGCATCACCCGATGTGGGGCTGGAGCTTTATCCCTGGGGCTCCAGGCTGTCCTACACCCCCAGTCTCAGAGTCTCAGGCCCCCACAAGAGCTCATGCCCAAAAGACTAACGGGGACATGCATCGAGCAGAGCTCTTTCATTTGGCCGTGATACTTGAAGGCGTGTTCTTTGCAGAGGCTCCAGGTCCAGCCCCTGAAGTTAAACCTTTGTCTCAATGAAACCAACAGTGAAACTCCCATCAATTCCCCCCGGTCTGTGCTCTGCCCTGTGGGAGGAAAGCGGCACCCTCAGAGAGGAGTGACTCCGTTTGAAAGGCCTCTTCCTTCATGTGGGGAAACAGCTCCTGGTGCTCATTCCCGCAACTGCTCCAGCCCGGTGCCGTCTCTGCCGCAGGGATGAGCTTGGGGAGGGAGGCACCAAGTGCATTTCCACTGCTTTGAATAAAAAAGCAGATTGAACAGGAGGCAGGAGAAGGAATCCCTGAATGTTGTTAAACACCCAAGGCCACGCCAGGCACAGGCTCTGCTCGCCGACTTCTTGTGGGTTTTATTCTGTTTCTTTTGCTTCCTTCCCCAATACTCTAACCTCTTGTCTTTGTTTCATTTCCACTTTGGGAAGAGGGGGAAGACGACAAGAGGCAAAAAAACTAAAAAAAAAAAAAAAAAAAAGGAGGGGGGGAGAGAAAAAGCTGTGACACGTTTTTAATTTTAGATCAATGACTGAAAAAGAATAAAAATCTTTTTTTTTTTTCCTCTTTTCTTAACAGAAGAAAGGCTGGTCATTAAGAAAAATAATAACAACTTTCTCTTCCTGCTGCTGCCCCGAGGACAGCTCGGCCTCTCCCGGCGCCTCGGCAAGTCTTCCCCTCGACGGGCTGTCCCGGGGGGGGTCTCCGCTGAGCCCCCCGTGGGCGGCGGGACCCGCACCCGCGAACGGGGAGCAACCCTGGCCCCCATTCCCAGCAGGGCATCCCGGTGTGGCGACAGAGAAAGGGCCAGCGGGTCCGGCCCGGCGGGGGCTCCGCCGGCGGGGCGCGGGCAGGCAGCAGCGGGGGTCTCCCCTCCTCGTTTGGGTTTTTGGTTTGGTTTTTTTTGTTTGTTTGGTTTGGTTTTTTTTTCTTTTTTTAATTTTCAGACGTTAAATTCTTTTGCAAACATTCATGCCTTAGGAAGGGCTGGAACAAAGCTCAGCTGCTCCAACCGGTCGGACAGGTAAGCAGACTTGTTGACACCGTTATGTTTGCAGCACGCATGCTCCTTCCCAAGTTTCCTGGTGCATTTTTCTATTCCACCTTATGAAACTTTCCTCCCCCCCCCCACCCTCTCCCCTCTCCTCCCCTCCCCTTCCCCTCCCCGCGCCTCAGCGGCTCTGCCCGGTGCGTGCGGTCCCGCTCCCCCGGACGGCAGCGCAGCGCCCGCGCCCCGTCGGGCTGCGGGCGGGCGGCGGGGCTGAAGCGGCCGCTGCGCTCCGTGCCCAGCCGTGCCCCCTGCCCTCGCCATGCCCAGAGCCTTCCTGGTGAAGCGCCGGAGCCCGCAGCCGGCGGTGCGCAGCTGGGATGGGCTGCCCGACGAGGAGAGAGCCGACACCTACATCCCAGGTACGGCGCCGGCGGCCGCCGCCCCGCGCCGGGCGCCGCCGGGAGGGACGGAGGGAGCGGGGTCCCCGCGCTCCGCCGAGGGGGCGATTTGGGGAGGGGGCTTTGCCGGGCCGGGGGAGCCCCGAGGGGGCGGGCGGCGGCTTAGAGAGAGTTGTGCGAAACGCGGTGGAGGGCACGGGGACAACACTCGGGGGAAAAGTCCCCGGGCAGCGGCAGGGGTGCCAGCCCCGCCGGGCCGTGCCGCCCCCATGCCTGGCAGCGTCTCCCACCCCGGGGAGCCCTCGGGTATGGCGGGGCGGGGAGGTGGGGGGGAATGTGTGTGTGTGTGTCCAGGAAGGTGGGAAACCTCGTTTGCATGAGAAAGGTGGCTGGGGGAGGAGAAGGAAGGACCCAGGCGGGAGGGGGGGGTGATGTACTCCTGGCCTCCCCCTCTCCTCCTCCTCCTCCTCCCGCTCCTCCTGCCCTTGCCCGGGGTATAACGGGAAGGCGGCGGAGCTGGCTTGTTTGAACTTTGGGACCGTTCGTGTTTGAGTTTCCGATTGCAGCGTGAGCCGGGGATCCTCCCCCGCCGCCAGCGGCCCGCACGCAGGTTAAACACCGGGGCCCGCCGGCTCCCGCCCGCCGCCTCCCTCCCCTGCCCTGCCCGCGGCTCCGGGGTCCCCCGCTTTATCGCATCCCCACCCCGTTGCAGGCGGGATCGGCTGCGTGCTGCTGGGATATGAAGACAGCTGCAGCCTGGAGAGCAGCGGCAGCAGCGGGACCCGGGACGCCGAGCCCAGCGACCCCCCGACGCCCCAACCTGCCCCCGGCGAGCTGGGCACAGCCGGGGGGATGCTGCTGGACCTGGCCGTCAAGCGCCCCATGGTCAGGTCAAAAATCAAGGTAAACGCCTGCACCACAACCATCTTTTCTCTGGCAATGGCGTGACCCCAGTTCAAGGTCAAGGCCTGGCTGCTGCCCAGGGACACCAGGTGACAACTGTCCCTTGGGCTCTCTTTGTGAGTGGCGACAACACCTGTCCCGCACACCGAGATGGAGGCCTGCGAGAACAGCCGGCCGTAGGATGGCAGCAGCAGGGCAAGCCTCCTAAGAGATGTGCCATAATCTTCCAGTGCCCTTTGCCTTCTCTTATCCTTACCTGGGACGTGCTGCCCCTGACCTGCTTGGCTTGGCTCCCGCAGGAGCTCTGAATCCAGCCAGGAAGGACCAGCCCTGGCAGCTAGGAGTCATGCCCCATGGTGCGTGGGTGGATCTTGTTCCTTAGCGTGGGGCCTCCTTAAAAGCTGCCTTCTAGGTTGTACTCAAGCCTTCACCAAGAGGGGCTGGGTGAATCTTCACGCTGCCCCCTCACACCTTGACCTATCAAGAAAGCAGCTGAAGGTTCTCCTCCATAGCTGTGAAAGACCATTGCCACCTTGAGGTCGACCTGCAGGCTTGGGTGAAATGAAGCAATCATCTGTTCCCTGAGTTTGCTGAAGAGCCTCTCTTCCTGCAAGGGCAGGAGCCCTGGCTGTCTGGGTGTTCTTGGGCAGAACCAGCAGAGCAGAGCAGTGATTTCCCTCCCAAGGCTGAGAAGGCAAATTGCTCACGGCGCCTCAGGTCCTCGTGGTACCTAAGAACTCAACACCGAGCTCCCAAACAGCGCCGTCTCTCTCTGAACGTCCAGGGTCCCCTCAGCAGAGTTGGAGCCAGGCCACCCCAGTGCTAGGCAGGAGGAGATGTGTTTACCACTGGTAGTTATCACCTCGTTAAACCCTGGCTGCTGCTTTGCTGGATGGAGCTGTAAAAATTACCATTGTCTGTGCCGGGCTGACAGCCTTTCAGTCACCGTGTTCTTAAGTCTCATGATTAGGTTTCGCCCCGGTTATATGCAGCTGCTTGAGGTGGAGTCATAGCCCTGTTGCCCAACAGATTCTTCCCAGATGGCTCCCCCTCCAGTTTCACAGCTCGTGGTTTCACAGCTGCCGTTTTCTTTAATCTTTCTTTACAATTTCGAGTAGCGTTGCTTCGGTAGTAAGCAAAGGAGGAGGACCGGGAAAAATAACTGGCTCTTCAGGAAAAAGAAACCCCAGATGTATTCCCGTCTTTGTGAAGAGCCTGCCCTCCCACTGTTTGACTTTAACCTACTTTGTATAATTTAACCTGGGCTATTAATGTCTGTCACAGCAAAACCTCGTTTCAGCAGAGCTGAGTTTTTTCAGCTGATGGATGTGTGCCCGTGGTCCTGTCTGCTCTGCTGGCTTTCCCTCATCCCGGGCGTCTAACAGTGTCCGTGTGTTCTACCAGGAATAATTAAACCAGCAGTGCAGTATTTACATTTTCCAGACATTCCTCTGAGGAGCGATCTTCCCAGGAGCTGAATCATCAGCGTCTTCTTTAGTTATGTCATGGTGTTGGCAAAATGCTTTCGGTGCTAGGAGCAGGAATCAGGAGGTTACCCCCCAATGTCACCCTGCTGTTAATTAACGAGCCGGGGACACCAACGGGGGGGGGGGAGATTAGGGCCATTGTTTCAGTCTCTGCTGAGTCAGCACAACGTGCCTTGGGCTTATCTCTCCAAAACCACCTTTTTATCACTGCTGGCTGGTTTTTGAGGGACCCGGAGCAGTTGGAGGCGTGACTAGTGAAGGCGCTGCGTAACACAACTCTCTCACACCAGAGAGGACTTCCCTTCTCCATTCAGGATACCAGCTGAGTGCAGGAGCAAACACACGAGTTGTCCCACAGAAAGGTGCTCATAGCCGAAGCCCTCATGTTCATGGATGTAGCCAGACGAGGGTTGCTGCCTCTGGAAGGAATGCATTACACAGAATTTGTTTTAATCCCTGAATCCAAGCTGGCCAGAGATGCCTCAGTCCCAAACGGTTCACGTTGAGTCCCCCCACTTGATAGCAAGGAAAGCGTGAAGGTTTCACCCCGCAGTGAAGCATTCAGCCCGAATGCTTTCACTTTTCGTTTCTAACAGATCCCAATATTTCTTTTAATGCCACAATAAGTCCTGCTTATTTCGCTTTATTTCTTCTGTTGGTGCTCTGTTGTTCATCCCAATGCTCACGCAGTCCTCTCCCACTCCTCAGTTCACCACGGGCACCTGTAACGATGCTGCCCTGCATAGCTGCGAGCTGTGTGGAAAAGGCTTTCGCCTGCAGAGGATGCTCAACCGTCACATCAAGTGCCACAGCCAGGTGAAGAGACACTTGTGCACCTTCTGTGGAAAAGGCTTCAACGACACCTTTGATCTGAAAAGGCATGTCCGGACCCACACTGGTGAGAATGCGTTCCCTGGGGACCCGTGGGAGGCTCCGGGGAGAAGGGGTGGGATGGAACAAGGACAAGGAGAGGGTGAGGGTAACCTGGCAAGACCATAACACAAAGCCCTGGTTAACAACATTTGCCAAAAATAGTGGCAGTGCAGTGGAGGATGGAGTGGAGGATGCAGTGGAGAAAAGGGGAATATGTGAGCATGGACGGGGAAAAGTCCTGGGAATGATGAACTCTGAGGAGAACTAATGAAATCCGTGTGAAGCAGTGAGGGTTGCAGGACCTGCCATCCACGCCTCACGTAGGCACAGCAGCCCTGTGCTGCCATGCCTGGGGCATCGAAGCTGGGATAACCCACCAGGATAACCCTCCGGGATAGCAAATCACTGCACGTTATCAGTGTGCAGAGATGAGTGGAGGCAGGAGCTCGATGAAAATGCTTTGCCCTCTAGAGGCAACGAGCAGCAGTTTCCTGGGCTTTTTGCTGTTGAGAGCCTTCCCAGCTGATCGTTGGCAGGATGGGATCATGGCTAGATTTTGGCACCGTCTGGAGAGACCAGGGTGTGGTTCATGCTGTGCCTCCCCCAGGCTGGAGGGATGTGCTGTCTGTGGCCACTCTGCAGTGGGGTCAGTTCCTGAGTCCATCCCAAATAGCAGTGCTTGTGTTTCTGTTGCCTCAAATCCAGCTCACTGTTCCTAGAAGTTCTTACCTCAGCCTGGAGCAGGGAGAAGGCTGCCAGATTGATTGGCTTTTTTTTCTTGGTGGAAGCAGTGGCTTAAATAAACATCAACCCCATGCTCACTGAGGGCAATGCTGGCTGTTCCAAGCAGGCTTTGATTTCGCACTGTTGGGCACCCAGAAGGTGCATCCACCACATTTCACAGGCACATCCCATCTTTCCAGATGTGTGGTCACCCAGTGGGAGCTGGAGACTATTTGGGCTTGCTCTGCAGAGCCCCTTTGTTGGTTTAGGCCCCATTAACCAGGTGAACTGCTAGAGGTGACACAGGGATGTTGGTAGGCAGCAGCTGTTTCTAACTAGTAGAGTGCCCAAAACCAATGACACCCATTTGGATGGGAAGGCATTGGCTGGAGCCAATGTTTTGGGCTGTTTGGGTTTGTTTGCAAAGCTTTCATGTGGAAAGGAGAGCTGCTGGCTGCAAGCAGGGAGCTGCCACTGGGGTATGGCTGGAGTGTGGAGTCAGTGCTTCCAAAAGAAGTGATTTTTCAACCTGTCCCCTCATCAGAGAGTCAGAAACTAAATCCAAGAGGGTCTCTGGTCAGAATCATTTAAAATGATTCCTAAATTATCTAAAATGATTCCTAGGTGATGAAGAGGTTCCCACAGTCCTGATGGGCTGTGCCATCCTGGCACTACCCTTTCTGTGCTTCTGTTCCTGCCTATGGAGCACTGGAGCAGGCACCGAGGATGGTGAAGGTTTAAATTGCCTTCAAATGAGCATGAAACAGCTTTTTGTGTGTGAATTCTAAAGACAGTTTGGGCTTTCTCTCCAACTGCAGTTTAATGGAAATGAAGCAATTTCACAGCAGCAGGCATTAGGAAGCTTTTGTCTTGATAGTTTAATCTGGTGCACTGGGATAACCTCTTTTAACTAAACAAAAATGCAGTTGAGATGCTGCTTATTGGAACTTCTATTTAGCTTGGATTTCTGGTAGAAAAATCAGCTCCTGACTGGTAACTTAATGCAATCACAAAGTTACAACTGTCTGAACAGACCAACCTGGTGTACCCATTTCTGCCTGGCTCACTATAGGTCTGATCTTCCAGACCCTGGCATTCCATCTTCCCTGGGGAAAAGCAGGGGTTAGGTAACTCCTTATATCAGTTTTAAGGGTGGTTTTTGCTTGGAAACTCACTGATCTAGTCTAGTAAGTGGAATTCCAGCTGGTTTAGGTTCTTTCAAGTGTTGCTACATCCTCAGCTATTTAAGCACTGTGGGGGGGGGGGGTTGTTGTTGTATCAGTGTTGATTGGTGGTAAAATTGATTTTTGTGATGTTGGTTGTCTGGGCATTCAAATCACAAGTCAGTTCCTTGTCCCTCCTCTGGAAACACACAGACTTATTTCTTTCATCTTCCTGGCACTTCTTTTCTACAATTTCTAATCTCAGTCATCAAATCTGTATTGTATGAAAGCGCTCTCGCTCCTTTGAAGCACTTGGGATCGCTGGACATTCACTGATGTTCACTGAAGTCTCATTAAACTAAAAGAGAAAAATTAAAGTCTTACCAAGACAGAAGTTTTTATTCATTATAAAATCTGAAACCGATAGTTTTACCTAATCACAGGATTTCAAATAGTCAGGGGTCTAAAATAAATTTCGTAGGAGTTGATAATGGCTGCCTTAGGACCAAACCACCAATGGGCATCTGTTATCCTCAGCATCTGTCTGTGCCTTCTCAAAACATTCCTAGGTTTTCTATACCTGAATATGAGAACCCATTCCTGAACACCTTAGCCTGAAAGCAGGATGTTTTGTTTAGAGAGGTAGTTCCTGGGCTGCTAGATACGTACTCAGCAGCTGAGGTGAGGAGACACAACTCGGGATGGTAACCCCTGTGTTTTCCCGCTGCAGGGATTCGTCCTTACAAGTGTGAGGTTTGCAACAAGGCCTTCACGCAGCGCTGCTCGCTGGAGTCGCACCTGAAGAAGATCCACGGCGTGCAGCAGCAGTACGCCTACAAGCAGAGGAGGGACAAGCTGTACGTGTGCGAGGACTGTGGCTACACGGGCCCCACGCAGGAGGACCTGTACCTGCACGTCAGCGGCGTCCACCCCGGCAGCGCCTTCCTGAAGAAAACCTCCAAAAAACTCGCAGCTGTTCTGCAAACCAAACTGAGCCCCGTCCTGCAGAGGAACTCCAAAGAGGATGGCAAGGACGAGTGACACGGGGGCTCGCAGTGCTCGACAGCAATGAAGTTTACATGTAGGACTATATATATTATTTTTTTAAGAACAATTTTGAAAGGATCACCTGAAATTAAAGGGATGCTTTTGTTAACGGGACTCTCTTGATGTTGGTAAAACCTCAACTTGACAGAAATATTCCCATTTGTGATGGAAGCATCAGACTTTTTTTTATCTGGCCAATAAAAATGGAATGCTTGCAAAGGCTGTCACCTCTCAGATGGAGTATTTACTGAACTGACATTTGGGCAATCTGTTTTCTGTTCCAGCTCTACCACAGGTCTGAACACCCCTGACAAATCAGTTCACTTTTCCCCAGTGTATTTTGTAAAGTTAATAACTGTTACCTCCTGTGCAAACTACTTATGAGAGGTTTGGGTGAAAAGTGTTGGGTAAGAGTGGTACTCTATGCAACATTAATTAAAGTGCCTTAAGAACAGGAGTGCATTGCATCAGCAAATGAGTTAAAATGTGCAAATACCCTTAACTCTGCCCCCTGTGCAGTCTGCTAACAAGTTATGGGAGTGGGATCCAAGGTGAGTTGAAAACTCTTCTCAAAGGATGCAGAACGTTTTCTTCCCAAAGTTTCTCTACTAGCAAATGACATTATTCCAGGGCAGACTTTTGGTTGTGTCTTAGGTACTTTAAGCCATGAATTTACTTTTGTCATGTTGATATACAAGTGAAATCTTAACTCTGACATTTCTGGATTTGTCATGCTCACTTTGAGGATTATGACCACATCCTTTTAACATACACCAGTATCAACCCAGAAACCCAAAGAAAGCACTGTAATGACTTGAAAAGAAGTATTTTCTGTCATGATGAAATGCAATTTTGTGCATATTTTATGGTGTGTGTGTGTGTGTGTTTGGGGATTTTTTTTTCTCTTTTATATTCAAGTGCCTGTTCGTTAATACAACAATGCCATGAAAAGTGGGGCTGAGCTTGTGTCTTCTTCAGGAGATCAGTGCAAAACTGCAGGCACCAATCTGGCTGCTCCTCTATGACCACTGTCAGTGTAGAAGGCTCCTCCCACCTAAAATACAAAGTCAGGCACAGCCAGGACCTTCACCGTCACTGCTGCTAAAATGAGAGATTCTGAGCAACTTTGCAAGAATTGTAAAAAAATCTTTTCAACTTGCTTCAATTTTGTACAGGCACCTGCTTGGGTTTTCATGGGGAAAAACTTCTAGGGGTCTTCAAAACATTCCTAAGGATAATAATACTTTATTCAACACAACTGTTGGTGCTTGGGCCCTTGAAAACGAGGATAATAAAGTGATGCCACTGTGCTAAGAACAAACTTATCCTATGTAGCAGGAAAGTTTGTAGAATACTTTAATAAATGGGAAGTTGCTGAGGGAAAAAAAGCATCTGAGGTAAATTAGGAGATCATGACTTTACAGGAAGAGCTGAAGCCTGTGCACCGACCCCCAGGTCTTATAACTGAACAGTGTAAAGGGAAGGTTGCTCACCCTGCAATGGGATTAATGTTCGCCTGACTGCATGGGATTTGTGTGCTCAGCTCCTCTGAAACCTCAGCCCTTCCCCTGGCACAGCAGAGCTGTGGCTGAAACCCTTCCTCTCCAGCCAGAGACATATTTTGTGTGTGTACCTGCATGCATGGGCTGGTTTTTTATCCCTCCTGCACCACATGTTGCTTTTGCTCTCCCTCCTGTGCCACTGCCACAGCACATCCCTGCTGACAGAACCACAGGCACAGTGAGGTGTGCACAGAAAGGATTCACAGCAAAACAGAAAGGGAGCAGGTAGCAGGGCACAAGGGAAAACCCACTCTGGATGGAGAGCAAAGCTCTGGGAAGCTGGATGTCAGAGCTGAAGTAACTGCCCTGGTTGCCTGGCAGGTTTGTCTGCAGAGGACAGAGAGTGCCTGTAGCAGTGCCCTGGGCACAGCACTTGAACAGTCTGGCAGCTTAACTGAAACTGTTCACAAAGTGCGTTTGGGTTTGTGTGACACTGGTGACAGCCACCTGCCAGTCCTGTTACAGGACAAACCAGCTTGTGCTACTCCAGAAATGCTCCAGAGCTCAGCCAGGGATGCCCAAGGCAGCAGCCAGGCTTTCAGAAGTGCCAGACACAGTGACTCCCACCGCTGCTGTCTTTGAAGGCTGGCTGCCTCCTCCTGGCTCTCTGAGGTACAGACTCAGCTGGGACTTAGGTTTACAAAATGACTTTGCTGGCAGCCTCCCTCAAGCACGGGGATTTTCTTAAACAAATGGACACAAATCCAACAGGTGCCAGCCAACAACACTGCCCAGGCTCCAGACTGGTCCTTATTCATGAGGGGGCAGGATGAGGCTGAGCATTTACATGGTTCAGAGACATCTAATGGCTGAATGATGTACTGACGAAGAAAGCAATCCCACCCAAACGTTGCCCAGCACTTCAGCACTGCCCTCCTCTACCCAATCCCAATCAACCCAGGGATTTCAGTACCTTTTATCACCTCCTACCTCTGCCCACCCTCTTTGTATTCACAAACTGTCTTTCACAGAATACTGACACTGTTCAGTGACATTAAACCAGCCACCTGCTAACACTTTGTGCTGTGGGAAGATCCTTGTTAAACAGGTAGGACTTCAGAACACATGTGATGTGTTTTAATGGTGTCATCTCTGAACCAGCTTTTCAGTCCCCATGGTTTGTCTTTTTAGAAATCTAATTAAGCAGAGTTATGACATCACTAGGCCAGGTTTGAATAAGCAAGTACCACTCTAACTCAGTTTCACTGCACAAATTTCCACAGTTCAGTAATCTGGAGGCACAAGACTAAGCAGCACAGAGGTTTAAATTTCTGGGTTTTTAGCTATGGTTCTGGCTGATTTTCTTGAAGCTTAGGGGTTGGTCAAAATTTTATTTGTAAGCTGCAGCAGTCTTGTGAAAATCCATACATACAATTCATAGAAGACAAAGAGAATGAGGAAAAAAGCTTTCCAGAGCAGCACTGCCTGACATGATCAAGGCTTATTCTCTGCTTTACAGACCTGATTTTATATGCTTCAAAAGTAAAAGTTCTGTTTCAAAACATTTATTCACAAACTTACTTGGAAAAAAAACCAAACAAACCCAAACAAACAGAAACCCATAAACAGAAACCCAACCAGCAGCTCTTCACCCCTCAGAAGGCCTGGCTTCACAGCCACAGGCCTGCTTTGATACAGAAACTCACGTGACACTGGGGATCATTCCACAGGGGTGGGCTCCATGTTGGATCACACCCACAGCAGTCAGGAGAGCTCAAGGCAGTGGCAGCACAGAGCTCACAAGCCAAGGCACAGAGCCCGTTTCACAGTGCTGTTCTGTGGGCTGGCTGTTAAGAAACCTGCAGGAGGAGCCACTAGCAGCAGCTAATGTTCCCACCTCTCAGAACACTTGCTGGAAATTTCTGTGAGCATTGGTTACAATTCTGTTCCTCCCTTTCTGAGCCACTTTTGTTAAGTGGTCACTTTGCTGTAGTATTCTAAATAAGAGCTATTTCATTAAAACCCTCAGCACAGGTTTTCCAGCTGTAGCTGTAAGAAAAAACACAAATAGTAACAAGCCTGATGATGGCATGAGCGAGAACTGACTGAAACCCAGTCTACCATATCAATTTCTTTATCATTTGCATTTCTCTCAGCTCATACATTGCAGACGTTGTCTTGCTTTAGTTCACCAACTTCATTTTCAAAGACTCAGTTCTGCAACATTTTTTTTCCTCAAAAATCACAAAAGAAAGATGATTTGATCAAGCATTTTTACTTGATGATAGAAACTCTTCTATCAACCTCAGGCTGTATAAACTGTGTGGGATAAAAAAGAGGCTAAATAAGTTGGCTTTGTTCTGCCTGGACCACTGAGGTCACCTACAGTATAAGCAAACAGATATTCCCCATTTGAAAGTTGCTCACCTTTTTGGGAGGGGAGGGAGGGGAACCCCGCTAGTAAGAAATTAGCCAAAGTTACTCAAAAAAGAATAGGAAAGTGGTATATTTTAAAAAAAGGTTCTTCCTTTGTCTTTGTGCTCAGACCATTTGCTCGTGCTTAGTCTGGGTCAGTTTTTGTCCATGTACTCTTCCAGGCGCAAGAGCCACTTACTCCAGTACTGTGAGCACAGGTCAGGATCCATGAAATGTGGATGTGCTGGAGAGCCGTTCTTGTAGGCAACCACAACGAGCCCACAGCGAACCTGCAGCACAAACAGGGGGCTGGCAGAAATCCAACATTTGTAGGCAACCCAAAGAGCTAAACCTCACTGCAAAACATCTTCCTAACATACACATCTCATGCAAGACATGAGGAATAAAAAGGGGCAATAGCTCACCATAAAACACTTGGAAACTTAAAATTCAAACGCTCCAAAAAACCCCAAGCCCAAAGTTCTGAGTAACTTCAGTGGAAACCAGGGGACATGAACTCTGAGGATGAGTGATATTTAAATCCTGCAGATGCCAGGAAAATTGCCAGAGACTGAGGGGGCTTTGCCTGGGGCCATACAACCAGACTGGTGCCACTCTCCAGCTTCAGTCTGGATAAAAATGGTTACTTAGGTATGTTCTGACATCTTTCATACCTGACAAATCCCAAATCCTAAACAGCCACTGGCAGTGGGGGGGCAGGAAGCTAATGGCAGAATTCCAGCCCATATTTCACTCTGTAAGGATCATGTCTGTAGATTGTGCTTGTGTTTACTGACCTCTACAGTATTCTAGAAAGTCCTTTGCACAGCAAATGAATCAACCTGCTCTCTTCTGCTTCGTATTTCCTCCCTTCAATATTTGTATTGAGGTAAAAATTGTTCGGGCCAAGCAGACAGGCTAGAAATGCTTTTGGAGTCTTTAAAAACATTATTCCACTGTCTTCTGATGAAGTGATTCACTACTTTTCCCTGAGGAAACAGTACAGCTTCCAGACACAAGTGCAACACTTAGTCCTTAATTTGCTAGTGGGATTCAGCAAGACACGATGCAGGTAAGGCCCTCCCTCACCATTTTCTTGTTTGCAAGCTCTTTTGCTTTATTTCTTCCCCTGCCTCTTCCTACCCTTGACACAAGGAAAAAAACACACAGGACAGAGCACAGGGGATCACCCAGATGCCAAGTCCCTGGGAGTTCATCTAAGCATCCCTTGGTTCCACTGAGCACTTCCTTAAAACCACTGAAAATTCACTACTGGCAGCCAAGGGCAGCAGGATTAGCAGGAGTAGTGGAATTATTTCACAGTATGCCAGCTTAACCTGATCTAGGACTGGGCTCCTTTGTTACAAATCCTACCAACACATGCATGACGGACAGCAGGTTCTACAGGCAGGAAGAAATGAAGATAACACAGGTGTTGCTGCTTGTCTCGACATGCAGCAGGCCTACTGACCTGGAAGTCATAATTGGCATCATGATTTATGGCTCCAATATATGCTGCAACCTGTAATGGGTTGTCATAAGTATTCTGCAGAAATGGCTTTGGTTTCTCCGAAGTTTTCCAGTCGATCACACACAATCGGCCCCTGCACAGGAGAACAAAATAGGACTTCAGTTTGGTCACAAGTAAGAAAACAGGGATGACACAGCACATACAGACTTCTCACTCTCAGCCTGTTTCACCCTGATGTCATGTTGCTCATTATTATCTCTAAACAAGTCTCTTTCGCTGGCAGTTTTGATCCTAAAAACCAAAGCTTACTAAAACCTGCCACAGTTCCTGGAAAGCGCTGATGATTGCTTAAACCTGTCCCTTCTGCAGTAAGGAACTCTCCACCAGAAAAAACAGAGCAGGTTCATCCAGGGGAGTTCCTCCATTTTGCCAGTCCTAGAGCTCTGTCCAGCTTCCCCCAATCACACCCCGGCCTCCAGAGCACCAGGGGCACCACAGGAGTCTGAGGGAAGGGCACCTCACCGATACTTGGCCACGCAGTCGACCAGGCCCAGGTACTGCAGGGTCTCGTGCTGAACTCTGCTTTCCAGAGCCTTCACCTCGCTGATGTCTCCCAAGACATGTTCCACGCTGGATAAGTAGCCAGCCACGACATCATCTTTGCCCTGCTCCTTAGCTGCCTTCTCTTCAGACAGGAAAATTGATTCCAAAGCTGAATGGAAGAGCTCTCCCTGGAGAAAAAGATCTAAGAAAAATGGGAAAACCCCCTCACATTTTAGACACTACTTTAGATTTGTATCCTACACTTTACACAATGCAGCTCTTAAACCAGTCCTGGTTTTTGTACTGAAAGTTTGAGGGTGTGGGGAGAAGGAAAAGAAACAGAAAATAAATTGTCAATAGTAAAATTATAAATAAATGAAAATATATATAAATAAAATATATCCCTTATATTAATGCTTACTTTATTTTTTTTAGTCTCATTGATTACTCATACATACACTGGATAAACTAAACAATTACTGAAAAATTTCACCATAAACAGCAGGGCACACTGGTTTTTAAACACTCAGGATTTTAGGAGTTCAAAATGCCTATTTCCATCTTGTCACCAAGCAGCTTTGTAACAGCAAAGAGGCTCAGTAATACCAGCTGGAAAATATCAATTTCTAAATAGATACTGGCAAATAGAGAACTAAAGGGAAGTCAGAAAGGATTGAGCAAAGTATGTTTACAGTCTGATTCTTGTTTTCCACAAATTTCTAAATCCATTTTCCTGGTCCTAGAACAAAGACCAGAGCTTAGGCTCATTGGTAACAGGTACACTCACAACATGCTCTCATGAAATGGAAACAACTTCATGGATTTCCAAACCACTTGGCCTAATGTACCTGCCAGAAATCCATACTGCTTCTACTCTGCAATCACACTGTGGCTAGACTTACTTTTGGTATACTCTTCAAATCCCTCTTTTCCAAGTTCCTCTATCATTTTATTCTTCCATCTTTCCAGATAAAAGACTTGCTGTGGAGAGAGGGTTTCTTGAAGGATGCGGGTAACACTGGGCATCTTTGCTCTTTGTAACCCGATTTTCATGGGGACATTTGAATCACTGCTGACAGGAAGAATTCTCTTGCTGGGGTTTATTAAAGGAACCCAGTTCTTGGGAGTTTTTGTCCCAGCTTTAATTGGAGGTCTGTGTTTATTTGGTGGCCCATATAACCAATTGTCCTCCTCAAGTATTGTCTCTGGTGTTTGGGCACTGGTTTTGTAGGATGTAACAGAGTGGACCAAGTTCTTGTATTTTTCTTGGTCGACTTGTTCATAACTGTTTCCTTTTTTCTTTTTACTATAAACACATGCAGAGGTAGACAGACACGTGTATGGGAATTGCTTTTGGCAAAACGGTATTTGAAAAAGCATTTCCAGGCTCCCTGCTTTCCTGGACAGGATCTGTAGGA
Organism: Corvus cornix cornix; assembly: GCF_000738735.6. Lineage (NCBI taxonomy): Eukaryota > Metazoa > Chordata > Aves > Passeriformes > Corvidae > Corvus > Corvus cornix. Next base: position 17,579,231 of record NC_047056.1, read on the forward strand.
ATTGCATCCTGACAAGAAGTGTTTGTGAGCAGTTAGAGTTTTCTTCCTTCTGTCAGGAACAGTCTGTGGGTTACCATATTTTTTCCTCCTGTGGAAAAAGAAATTTGTGATTTCCAGAGTCACAAAACTCTGCCACCATCCTATTCTTGCCCTTTGCCAAACAAAGAATTGCTATGCCCAAAGTGTCTTCAAACACCTTGTACCACCTTTACTCTTCAGATAAATAAGAGAAAGACTCAATGAGCAAGGAAAAGAGGAAATGCTCCCGAAAAGAACAGCTGCTGGCCTGACAAATCTGAAATCTGAAACACTTGAAGATTTGTTGCAAGCAGCAAAAGTTGCATCACAGGACATCCCTACAGCAACAGTATCAGAACTGCCATGGAGGTAGGCACAAAAACCTGATCTGCCACAAACAACCCCCCAAAAGAGGGAGGGGGAAATAAAAGCTACAGAGAGGAGACTGAAGCTAATCCATTGCTGTGAGGTATTAAAACTTTTAAGTTTATAGTGAATGACCAACTTAAGGGGACTGTGGGGACAAGGTACCTTATGGGGTATAAACCCACATCTTTCTTTTGTATACCTAGGAGAAAACAGACAGCAGGATATACAACTGTGAAACTTGAAGCTAGAAAAGCCAAAGAGAAACCAGATGCACTGCGAGTATTTTCAGATTCAAAGATTTTTTTTTTAAAGTTCAGAATAAAATATAAAAGTATTTTTCTAAACCAAGTTTCAACCATAGCTATGCTCTAACACACTTAAGAAATTTAAAAGCAAGAACAGCATACAAGCAATACCAGTCTCAGCACACCTGCTAGAGCTGCACTGGAACTGCAGTGCTGAGCCCTAGGAAGGTTTTTGCACATGGATAAAATGCAACACTTCCATAGCAGCATTTCACACGCAGAATTGAGGCCCCATTCTCCTACTGAAGTGATCTATTTACCATTCCAAAGCTCCCTCCATCCACTGCAAAGACAGAATCCCTGCTCACTGCCAGCTAACAGCAGCATTCTGTTCCTGACAATCCTTCCACGTCGCTCTCTTCCTTCCCCACACTCCTCACACAGCGCTTCCCACGCCGCCCGAGCCGTGGGCGCCACGGGAAACAAAACCACGGGGAGTTATTTTGTGTGGACAGATCCCAGAGCTGCAGTGGGCACGGTGTGGGGGTGAGCATCTGTCACAGAAGTTTCCAAAAACGGGGCAGCTGATTAGAACAAGGCATCTCCCAGAAGGAGGCTGAGACTTGGGACTCGGGATCCATAAATATTGTCCTTCAGCTGTGAAGGACAAAGCCATGCAGGGGTACCAGTTTAATCAGGAGCAGGCAGGTACGCTGCTTTTCTCCTCACTGGCTTTACATTCTCACACTCTTTGGGGGGCTTGGGCAAATACAACCTGTGCTGTAACCTGGTGGCATGCAACTGATACAAAAGTAACCTCTCAACAGCAAATCCTAAAAAGCAGTGCAGAAAAATTAATCTCTCCTCTCTTAGGGCTTACCTCTAAATAGAGCTGCTAGAGCTGGGATTTAAAATAAAAGAGGAAAAACATGTTCTTATTCCAGTGTTAACAGTATCCAAGCCTGTAGTTTCTTGGGCTATTATTTGAAGATTATTATCAGAAAACGTTGGGCCAGTGACTGCGGCTTTGTTCCATAAAGCCACAGCACAAAAGAAGAAGTTTATTCTGGCTTTATGCCAGCTGCAGGAAGCAAGAGGATAACTGATTCAGCATAAGTTCACCTGTAGTAAGCTGCTCCCTCAACACGTTCTAAGGAATAAATTTATACCAGATCAGTGTTTTGAATCACGGAGCTATTGAAATATGGAATCTTATGAGCTCTAGAATTAATTTACTGCAACACAATGCTTCAGTGAATAGTCTGAATTTTGAGTTAACAGCCTACATTGTGCTGGGGAATACACCTGTGGAATTTCCAATACCTGAGGAAATGTTTGTGCACTGTATGAACAGAACCACCAGGAAAGGGAGAGTTTGCCAGCTGCTGTCCCGTTTTATAAAAAGAAAGAGGTTCTAGGATTGCTTAGAAATATGGAACCCTTGTGCCCAGCTGAATAAAGAATCATGTGTTTTTCAAGAAATCACAGTGGCACTTCTGTGCAGATAACTTACAAGAAACAAATGGAGTGGTTGGGATCTACTCTTGCACATAAATAACAGAATTTAACTGAGATTTCCCTCTAGGGAAGTGTCTCCCTTCTCTCTGAAGGCATTTGTATTGAAGACTGGCAGAATTGCATCAAGTGTTGCACGATGAGCCACACCAGAGAACAGAAAAAAAAATTAAAGTAATCTGGAGGTAAAAAAAAAAAAAATCAGGAGGACTTAACTTTCCCAAGCAAGTTGACTTTGCAGCTCCAACAATAACTGAGCTAACACAACTGAGGCAGTTTTCTTCCAGGATAGGAATGGTTTAACGGAAGGAAATATAAAGCATTACATCCATAAAAACCTACCTGCAACTGTGGTTTCAGACAATAACCAGTATGGGTTTTTCTCCACAGCCACCTATCCAGCAAGAAAACAAAGCACTGGCTTACTTCAGAAAAAGAGCACTGCTAAACACACCTACAGATCTGTTGCCCCGTGTCCCTAATTTGAGGAGAACAAACCCACTGATGAAGGTATAACTGTGAGTTCCCTGCAGTTTGCAAACTACATTACTGAACCTATCCAGGTTAAAAATACACCTCCCTCTTTTGGGATGTTTAGGGCGTAAAGAGAGACAACTTAGCAACCCGTTTAAAGCACAAGCCCACAGGGCTACCCTTAACCAAAGGGTAACTTCAACAAGCTTCAGTTCCCAGTTCAAGCTTCATTCCCAGATCAGCACTGGGAATGGAACTAGTGGGGAATAGGGCTGTAACACGAAGTTAGCGTTTTCTGCGATCTGTGAAAGAGCTGGGCCAACACCAGTGACCACCAAGTGCCCTCAGGCAGACAAACTTTCTACATGGGCTCCAGGTGTCTGAAAAATCCCAGATAAGATAAGCCCGCTCTTGTGCAGAGGGAGATAAACCACTCCGGACAAGAAGCCCCGCCGGACGCGGGCATGCCCAGCCACGGCAGCCCGGCCATGCGGGCCGCTCGCTGCCGGACCCGGGGGCAGGTTGGGCCAGGGGAGCACCATCCCCGTCCCTCCTTCCCCTCCCCTTGGCCTTCCCTCGCCCTCAGGCCCGCCGTGCACCCCGCGGTTCTCACGACCCACGGCTCCGCGTTACCTCAGCCGCGCTTCCCGCCACCGCCGCGGGCGCCAGCGCGCAGGCGCGCCCCGCTGCCCGCCTCCGCCGCGCTCATCGCGCATGCGCCGCCCGCTGCCTCACGGGACTTGTAGTTCTCCCGCAACGCCAGCCGCCAGCCTCTTCCCCTTCGCTGAAGCGCCCCGAAAGGTGGTAAGAGGGGCGCGCCCGCTCCACCCCTCGCTTCTTGGGTGTTCTTTGAAGGGCTATAAGGAAAAGAACCCAAATCTTTAAATGCAAGACAAAAAAATATAAAGCGTTGTGGTGCCATCTTGGATGAAGGCAAACAGCGCCCTGCCCTCACCGAAGATGGCGAGTGCCCCTCGGGGGGTGTGGCGGCGGCGGCTCCGCCCGGGTTATATGGGAGGAGGTGGCGGGGAGGAGGAGAAAGAGAAAGGTGGAGGGTGGTTGCCTCTCCCGGAGATATGGCTCTGCTCCGTGGGGACGCGCAGGACAAGGTGAGGGCGGCGGGCCGGGTCTGGCTGGGGCGGGCGGTGAGGGCGCAGCCGAGCTGCCCCCGCGGCGTGGGAATGAGCTCCCTGCTCCCTCTGCCCCTGGCAGCGCTGGGACAGTGACAGGTTTTTAATTTCTGCTCCGTTTAGGGTTTGTTTTTAAAATATTAGTCGCCTTAGTCCTCGTGCCTTTGGCGCACCCACGTCTCCTGATGGCGGGGGGTCAGGGTGGCCCGGGGCGAGCGTGGGGAGCAGCGCCTGAAGGGAGAGGTGCCCCGGGAAAGACAGGGGGGTGGGGAGGATTAAAGCCGGAGTGGGAAGGAGGAGGAGGAAGGAGGGAAGGGCTGTGGAGCTGCCGTGAGCCAGTGCGGGTTGCACTCCTGTGCCGAGGTAGGAGCAGGGCGATAACCAGGGCGCTGGAGCTGCGGGAACTGGGCCTGGCAGGTGATGCAGGAGCAGGACCTGCTCGCCAGGACCTGTCCCTGGGCACAGCCGGCGAAGTGCTGTAGGCGACTGTGCTGCGGGGGGGTTAAACTTGCTCTTCCTCAGTGGGTCAGCTGCCCTGCGTGTCAGTGACCGGCCTTCCTGGCGGTGTGCTCTGGGTTAATTAGGCTGTCAGCTGTCACTTCACCTGCGGTGCCCCTTTCCCGTGGTTGTCACATCAGCAGCTCGCTTGGGTTTCCTTTGTCCGGAGAAGTGTTGAAGCTGTAAGTGCCAAGGAGCTTCATGTCTTCCCTTTGAAGCAGCACAGGGTGTTTCCTAATGTGAAGACTCTCAACTTCTCAGAGGAAATGCAAGTAAAATGCTGAAACAGGAACTTTGTGAATTAATGTTTATGTAGTGTAGACAGTGATTGAAATTATCTCTTCTACTGGACAAGCTGACTGGGTTAACTTTTGCTCTTAATAAGGTTTAATAACTACCCTCAACACACCTTGAAAAGGAGGCAAGGCAGCCCTGGAAGAGTCAGCAAGTTGCCTATTTGCCTTTCATGTTGTCACATCTGCATGTGGTTTTTGCACTGTGGCTAAGCTTCACTGGCAGGAAGGTGACTTTGTTTTAAGCTGTTAGGTGTGCTGAAAGTCTCTTCAGTCTCTGTTTTCGCCAGCTTTTTGGAGCATGCATATTAGCTGAGGCAAGAAATACACCAGCTTTTATTAACGTCTTCTGGATAATTTCATTTTTTCTGCTTCTCTTCCATATGAATCTTGTTTTGAAACAATCCTGAGTCAGTAGGACAGGCAGAAGTTTGTAGAAGAAGCATTTTCTAGTAGCTTGCTTTGAGCTGTGAGCTGGCCAGTGCTTTAAGTCTTTTCTGCTGCATGTGAAACTCTTTGTGTTAAAGTGTCTGCCTTTGGAGAATACTGAGTCTTTACAGGCCTGCAGGATCTGCAGGTGAGGGGTGGAGTGGAAGGTCAAACATCAACTCTCTTGCAGCAATTGGTAACTTTTGAGTGTTTATGTGCCTTTCTAACTCAGACAGGAATATCGGGGGGAGGGGAAAGCATTCTCATGGTGGGGGCTGGAGTAGCTTTAAACTCTGATGCTCAGTGGACAAAGATTAGCTTGTTTTAGGTTGTAGGGCTGTCTTGGGATTCCAGCAGCACCGGGGAGGATAGAAATGCTCCTATCTTGTCTGTTCCTGTTCAGGCAAAGAAACAACAACATGGGACTGGTGTGTGACCAGTAGATAAAACCCGTGCCTGTAAGGGAAACTTCATTAGGCATTAACTTAAATAGGAGTCACTGTTAAGTATAAACTAAAAACTGACCCTGAGGTGGCAAAGCAGGAGAGGATCAGGATATGTAGGAAGAGGAAGGGAGGGTAGGATAAGGGTGATTGGAAGTGCAGTGGAAAATAAGGTTTAATCTGTCATGGGGGAGGAAAAGGCACTTCAGAATTTGAAGTGAGTAGTGGGGCTTCCAAGCTATTTGAGTAAATACCTTGGTATTTCTTAATATCAGTGACTTCATGGTATTTTAAGGCTTCAGTCTGCAGTTAAAGTGTTCTAGATCAAAATCCTGAGAGCATGTATTGTAGCCCCTCTTTCTCAAAGCAATCAGTGGAAGACAAAATGTTGCGTCATGGCCTGGGACTTGCTGTTATCGCTCACAAATGGTGATTCTCTGCTGGACAAATTCTGCTGCATGTTCTGGAAGGAATGAGGCCACACTGGATCTTGCCTGTGCTTAGCAAAAAACCTGCTTCTGCATGCTGCTGGGCCTGAAATCAAGTGGGGAGGTGAGCTGCTAGCAAGGTGACAGCTCCTGGATAGGGATAACACACGCTCAAGGACATGCAGCCTCCACGATGCTGGCCCAGCAGTTTGGGCTAATGGAAGGTGAAGCCAGCATGGTGAGGCTGCTGTATTCCTGAGGCTCCCTGCCACCGGCTCTGGCCTCACTGTAGGAGGTCAGGAAAGCATTTTTGGGGATGCTGATTGTGGCCTGGGGGTTTGCTGCTGCTGCACAATTTCCATTTGAGCGGGGCCAGGAGTGCTCAGCCCCAGGCTGTGCTCTGCAGGCACACAGGGGGCTTGCCCTGCATGGCCAAAGCTGCTGCTTGACTCCTCGAACTGAGGAAGAAGCTGTGGCTTGGGTGGAGGTGTCCTGTGTGCTGCTGGTGGTACAGGGTGAGCCCGTGAGGTTTTTGCTTGGAATATGGCATCCTTGAATGTTTATAGTGTCCTTCCCTCTGTCAGGAGGGGTGTGACCTGCTGGTTTCTGCAGAGATCGTTGCAGAGATCCCTCTGGCAGGAGAGGGCCAGTTTATTGCACAGCCAGAGGCAACAGGTGCTCTGGGCCTTCTGCTTCCTTGGCAAGCACTGCACTTGCTGAGGAATGCCATTTCAGTGTGATTACATTGAGCTGTTATTCCCTCTTTATCTGTGTTTTAAGCAAAATAATTAAACCTTTGCATCACTGGAGCTCTCCAGTCCAAAGTCACAAATTTGGGGAAGCATTTTCTATAGCATAAGTAAGCCCTGGTTCAATTTTCCTGGCTGTGTGTAACCAGACCACTTCAGGACTGTTCAGCTCAGTGTCAGAGTGGTAACAGCAAACCTGTCACAAAGGCTGCAAGATCCAAACTTCACATGTGCTCTGTTGGCTCTGTAGTGCTGCATGCCTGCAGTGCACTTTCAGGTGTCCTTTTAGCATCCTGATTAAAAGGAAACTTAAGCTGTTTGTGCTGAATGTGACTAAAATGTAGTTCCAGCAGCTAATGCTGCTGCTATCTGCTGGCCAGATTCTCTGCTGGTTAACTCCTGGGTGTCGAAACAAGGCCCTCTGGAATGGAGGGCTCTGTATAACATCAGAAAACATCATGATCTTTTAGTGGTCTCCGGAGGGCACCTAAGCAGCTTTAATTAGAAATCCTGCCCTGTAAAAAGTAATGGATTCTAGGCAGTGGCAGAGGTAATTACTACTGAAGTCTTGTTTGTGGGCTGTTGCTTGAATGACAGCAGGGAGGTGATCAGTAAGGGGAGAGGGTTTTTAAAAGGTAGCTGACAATAAGCAGAAAGCTTTGACATGTGAGCCCTTGTGGAAGGGCTCCTTGCTGCTTCCAAGAGCCTGGCTATGTGGAAAACCCCTGGATTAATCTGTCTTTGAGAACAAATACGTATTTCGCTGGCAGTCAGAAGTTGTACACAGTTGCTTGCACTGGCAGATTCTTTTGTTAGAATGCAGAAGTGACACCGAGTCATCCAGAGCTGATGCTAAAACTGCAAAGGGTGGAACTGTAAAAGCAGCAGCTCAGGCCTCTCGCCAGAACTAAGAGACTTCAGTGGTTGAGGGCATTTCCTTCCACTGGGTGCCTGCAAGCATCAAGATGTGTTTGCATTTGGGTGAGGCCTGATCAGAAATGTAATGTCTGTCAGGCAGAAGTCTGGGTAGCTGATGGTCATCACACCATTGTACTGAAGTGATCCAGCTTTCCCCCCCCCCCCCCCCAGCATCTCTAACAAATGGAAAAAAAGCAAAATTCTAAAATTCTACCTGGAATGGGTACAGTAGTAATCTCTGATGTTTCCTGGGCTTCTAGATCAGGTGTTTGTCATGGTGTCCTAATCAGTACCATAATATCTATTTTTAATCTTCTCATCCTGAAACCTAGAAATGTTAACCAATATGACATCTATGTTATTGTGAAGGGCTCTGCTTTGTCTTGTTCTAATTTCCAAGTTGGACAGGTGGACAGTATCTGTGCTGAACAGGGAGTAGTTTTGCTTGAATCCTCAAGAAACCCCAGGAATCCTGAAAGAAAGTCACTGACGAGTCTTGAGTCTAGAAGTGGGAGGTGTCAGAGAAGCTGCAACAGTTTCTGTAGTCATGGCTAACCAGAAGCTGCTTCTGGGAAAGAGAAATGAGAGTTGAAGGTGAGAGTACTGTGCTGGCTTTGGCTGAGTGTTTCAGTTTGCAGCCCAGCCCAGCTGTTTCCCCTCTGTGTGTCCTCTGTGCCTATTTGGGTATCTGCTACAAGTAAGGAATAATCCCTTCCCAGCTGCTGAGCTTGGATTATATCCCTTGAGGGTATGGAGTACAGACTGGTTTCTGGTGACTGGATGGGGAAACTTCAGTTCTCTTGCCCTACTTCCTGGAGTCCTGGGAGGAAGCAGTGACATCCTAGCAGAGAAATGCCCCTGGATATGAAGGAGCTGCCAGAGAGTTCAGGTGGAGTGGTGACCTGGGAAAGCCTTGGGTTGGATGCCTGCTGTGGTAAAAGAACAATCCTGGGGTCTGGAGATGGATGTTTAATCCCTTTGCTCTGCACAGCCTTCATGTGACCATAAGCATGTTGGTCCCCATTCCTGCTTGTAGGATGGGTGTTGCAGAGATGGTGGCACGAAAGGTCCTGCGTGCGGAGCCATTGGTGCTGCAGAGCAGGTGCTTGTGTGGGTCAGGGGTTGGTGTGGGACACCTGCTGTGGGTGCTCACTGAGTTAGTGTTTTATAGAGCTCTGCTGACAGGAGTGGAGCTTCCTGCTTCCCATTCAGGGGACAAATGCTGCTCCAGCACTTTTTGTCGGGAAACAAAGCACTCCCTCCTCCTGAAGTCAGACAGCGTGAATATTCCCTTTTTAGTCTGAACCGTGACTGTGTAATCCTAAAGGTCTCTGGCCTGGAGTTAGGAGCCCACAGTGACCTCCACAGACCTACAGCAGACCAGGGGTCTTACAATCCTTGGTTTCATATAGCTCCAGGTCCTACTTGCAGTTGGTGCAGGGTGCCAGGAGACACATGCTTGTGACATGTTAACTGCTTTAACCTGACCAAGCAGGACTGCTTTATGTTCATGCTTGTCTGTCTCTTGTAGACAACTACTAAGCATGGAGGGGTGTGCAGACAGCATCTAATCATGGGTTACTTTCTCCACAAAACTTTGTAAGAAAGCTCCCAAATTCAGGACTGTCTGATTTGTGTAATCCTTTCCTTAGTTTAGCTGAGAGGAAACAGTTTCCTTTGGCTTATCATACTTTCCAGACTCAGCAGTTCATATTGTTAGCACTGCTGATCCTGTTTGGACAGCAAATAGAAGTAAGCAAGATGTAAAACACTGGGGTCTGCATCTTTCTGCTTTGGCTGGTGGTGTTATCTGGCTGGGAAATGGGAAACACCAACCAACTTGCCTTTCATTTGGCAACAAACAGCGAGCTGTGCTCTCAGTGAAGCTGATGGCTGACTGGTGGCCTTCTACCTGTCCTTCCTGCAGTGCCTGAGTGGAGCAGCTTCTGCCCAAACCCATGTCAGTGACCTCTGAACCATGCACCTCTGTTTGGCCTGTGCCTTCCTAGCAAGGACCAGAATTGCCTGCCTGTATGGGAACATAACAGTATGTCCTAAGTGGTGACTGGAGGGAAGTGATTACTGTTGGAATCCCTGTAGAGTTTGGAGTCCCACCATGTCCTTTTGGATGTGAACAGTGCCAGGGAGTGCTAGGAACTGTGTTCCAGGGCATGCTCTGTAAGTGTGCTTGCTGCCAAGGCAATGCCCAGGATGGGCTAAAAGTCTTCTGTCCTTCCCATCTTCTAGGAAGCTTAACATGTTGCAAGCCATAAGGCTTAAAAAGTTTTATCTGTTACCTATCTCCTTTTAATTCTAGCTAACAGTGAGGACACAGCAGACAGAAGTGTTTTTATCATGGCTGGAGGGTGCAGTGGTTGGGATATCCCTCACTTGTGCACGGCAGTCTCACCATAGGGGAGAGCAGTGGCAGGGGTGAATGCTCCCAGTCCTGGCAGCTGTGTCCTCTGCAGGCAGCCAGAGAGACTTGTCACATACCAGGTCTGGACTGCAGATGGCCAGCCTAGGGGGAGGGAGCTTCCAGAGCCTTTTGGAAGCAAAGCTTCACCTTACAACAGGCGGCAGCCCATCAACAGTTCTTAGGCAGCTTTACAGAGGCTTCAGGCAGCATTTAGCCATCTGTGATATGATAGGATTGCTCAGATCCTGGCACCATTTGCCTGTGGGCTTGGATGCTGAAACTTAGTGTACACAGCAGCAGTAGGAGCAAGCTCCTGGCTGGTGTGGTCTGTGCTGCAGAGTGGTGAGATTGCAGTTCTGGTGCAGTTCTCTAGCCTGCTTTTCTGAGGCGGCCTTCAGAATTATCTCCAAAGGATAACCTCAGCATTCCTCCTGGCTCATACAGTCGCTCTTCAGCAAATTCCCTGTGTTGTGACCTTGATCTCTGGTGGTTTCTCCCTTATGCAGAAAAGAGCAATGATTTGCTGGGCTGCAGCACTCAAGGGAGGGCCTCTCAGAAGACACTCTTCATGTGTAAGCTGGAGGATCTTCAACTGAGAAAGCTATTCCACTGCTCTTTAAAAGTTTAAGTATGCTTGAAATGATGTTCTGGGTCTAGGCTCTTGGAATGAATGAAGAAATAAGCCCCCAAAGGAAGATGCTGGCTCAGTTTAAGGCTCTTTGAAGCACTGGGAAAGCAATTCTGGTCATATGGGATGTACCTGAAGGCAGGGGTATAGTGCAGTGTGGTTCTTGTTCATGACTGGTGATCAATGAGCTTCACTAAACCTACTTGATGCTTGATCAAGGATTATTCTGTGAATTCTCTTGCAGCTGAGGTCTGTATCTGTAGACCTGAATGTTGATCCTTCTCTCCAAATTGATATCCCCGATGCCCTAAGTGAAAAGGACAGAGTGAAGTTCACTGTGCACACTAAGGTAAGGTCACAGGCAAAAAGAGGCTGTGCAAGTAACAGATGTATTTGCAGTACACATACCTGCAAAGATGGGCTTGGCAATGAAGAAAATCTAATTAGATGGAGATTTTCCACTTAAAGGTGGCCTGAGGATGTGTGTGTATATATATATACAGAAACTTCAGATTTCCTAGGATTTGAACACTCTAAACAGAGACAAGTAGCTGACGGTTAGGTTGGCTTTGCTAAGAAATCCTAGCTAGATGCCAGAAGGCTGGGGGGTAGGAAATGAGCTACTGTGAAATGTCACAAAACAAACTGCATTAAAACAGTACTTTTTTTTCCAACGGTCTCCTTAGTGGTACTGTTGAATAAGTGCCAGCTCAGCTAAAAGGGAGTGGGCAAGGCTCTTACTAAGCAGAATAGCTTCCTTTGGAAATGGACAGAAATGTTTCTAAAAGCACTGATTTATAAAACAGTGGGGCTTCTATATATTCTCTTCCAGACTACACTGCCAGCTTTTCAAAGCCCTGAGTTTTCAGTTACAAGGCAGCATGAAGACTTTGTGTGGTTACATGATACGCTCACTGAAACTGAAGAGTATGCAGGACTCATTGTAAGTACTTCCTGAAGACTGTGATTCTAGCTGAAAAACTTTAGCAATCTAAAGTGCCTACTAATAAGGGCATGAAATATGTTTTACCAGTGTTACTGGTGTTTTGTGACTTGGGTGTTCCCTATGCCTCCTGTTGCCTTAATTCCCTAAACATCTTGAGCGGTATGGCATTTATGTCCATGTTCCATATAGCTTAGAGCAGCAAAAGATGCTTTGAGAGTCCTTGACTCTGCGGTGGTATTAATATCTGCCTGAAGATGGCACACTGAAATAATCTATTAAATGTGGTCTTTCCTTCCTATCATGATTCCTTAGGAGGTGGCTGGCTGTGGGGTGGATTACAGAAACTGTTTCTCCGGGTTGGTTTTCCTTGTGGGACAGGGATAACACAAAAATGTCAATGTGCCTCTAGAATTCCTGGGTCATGCACTCTTTACCACACTTTCCCATGACCAGGCAAAAGAGCCTTCTTCCAGAGAAGGCTAGAAGTAATCTTGGAAGACTTTATTTGCTAATATCCATGACTAACCAATTCCTTGCCTAGATACCTCCAGCACCTTCAAAGCCTGACTTTGATGGTCCCAGAGAGAAGATGCAGAAGCTGGGGGAAGGAGAAGTGTCTATGACAAAAGAAGAGTTTGCCAAAATGAAGCAAGAGCTGGAAGCGTAAGTAAAATGGGTCTACTGCCAAAAGCTGCATTTAGAGAAGCCTCCTGGGAGAGCAGCCTCATTTGGTGATAAATGATCTTGAGTTCAAAACCCTTGTTTTGAAGGGTGTCTTGAAAATCCTGGAGCTGAGGAGTTGCCCAGCTTTTCCAGCTTTCAAGCTGGAAAACTTCCTAGCTAAAGAGATTGGAAGTAGCTTCACTATCACGAGCTGGCTATTTCAGAAGCCTGCAGTTGAATATTTTCATGGGATAAACTTAAAGCAGTTCTTTGTATATTGAAGAAAGCAGTACAAGGGAGGATCTCAGTCTGTTGTTTCCTTGCAGTGAATACCTCGCTGTCTTCAAGAAGACTGTCTCATCACATGAGATCTTCCTGCAGCGGATTGCTTCTCATCCTGTGCTCAGCAAAGATCGCAATTTCCATGTTTTCCTGGAGTATGACCAGGATGTAAGACTTTTTTCCTTGTTTCCTTTTCCAAGTGAGGTAAACTGTTAGGAGTGTTCTTGTTTTTGCTGGGCACAGTCAGAATGTTCTGTGAATCTTTGCAGCATCAGCAAGTAGATTTTGCAAGTATTTCTATGAGATGACTGAAGGATGAAAGCCTGACCTTCAGACTTTTCTGTTATAAATCTCAGTGTTTCTAAGTCTGTCAAATTTCTCAGGAAGCCACCTTTGCATGTCTTTATCTTGGGAGCATGTATGACTCAGGTGTACCTGTGCTGTGTTGCATGATCCTGAAATGGAGGAATGGAGGTGTATTAAAGTCAGTCCTGCATGTGTTTTGTCACACCTAATTGAGTGATAGATGCTGATCCAAGATATGCAAGGAGAAATTGAACTGTTTCTGGAAATAAGAAAAATCTGTGGCACAGAGTAGTTGAACTACTTGTAGCCAAGCCACTTGTTACATGTTACATTTTTATATGGGTGTTATGGAGGGCTTGGAAATGAACCTGCTCTGACACGTGCTAGATATAAAGGATGTTACTACCTTGCAAGTGACAAAACAGTCACTGTTTTTTCCTCTCTGGGTATAACTTTAAATCTGATTTGGCCTCTCTATTACAGCTGAGTGTTCGGAGGAAAAACACTAAAGAGATGTTTGGTGGCTTTTTAAAAAGTGTAGTAAAGAGTGCTGATGAGGTCCTCTTCTCTGGAGTCAAGGTAAGGTTGTTGCTTTGTCTCTTACCCTAATCTTGATTGTTTCTTGCTTCCTGCTCCAAGGAAGTTACCCCTGTCTGCTTCAGGCTTGCTGTGCATGAGGCTCAGCTACTGACATTAACCTGCCTTGTTAGTGCTCTCCCAACTTGAGGGGAGGAGCCTGTATTAATTTTGACTTCTATAGAAATAAGACACTGGAGCTTTAGGCTGTTAAATTTATAATTTAACAAAGTTTCTGGATGCAGAAGAGTTGCTTTAATACCTGATACTGGTGGAGAGGAAGAAATTATAGCTTCAGGAAATGGGCGTGTGGATTTTGTCTGCTTTGGAGCTCTGAATAGACGTGATTGATGGGTTTCTGCTTATCTAGACAAGATCAAATACTAAAGACTCCTGTAACTGGTCTTGCTCCAGCTTTTATCATGTTGCCACGGCAACACTTCCCAATAAGCTTGTTGTTCTATCCACAGTGTCATGAAACATTACAATATGTATCATGTTTGGTGTGGATGAGAAACAACCTTGTAAACTGCTTAGCCCTTAGCTAGAGTGTTGCAGCAGGCTTAGGAAATAAATTTCCAGCAGCTGGGAGTCCTGAGGGTTGTCCCATACCAACTTACTGGCTGCTTCAGACAACCTGCATCAGTATTTGAGTGTCAACTTCATCTTCCCTGCATAGTGAGAAAGAAGCTTGGCAGGTGGCTTGGTTTGTCAAACCCTTGCCTCACATCTGGTCTTGAACATTTTTTCAATGAGGACTGGTGGGCCTCATGCTCAGGCCCAGGTTATGTTTGTTTCTTTGGCCCTTCCCAAAATAGGGAAGAGGTTGTATTCTGCAGTTCCTGACTTAACAGGTCATATTCTTTTTCAGGAAGTAGAAGATTTTTTTGAGCAAGAGAAGACTTTTCTTGTGAACTACTACAACAGAATCAAGGATGCATGTGCAAAAGCAGATAAGATGACAAGATCTCATAAAAGTGAATCTTTTCAAAGCCCTTTCAAAAGATCATGCAGTTTTGCTGATTTCAGCCTGAAAACCTTGTCTTGTTCTTGCAGATGTTGCAGATGACTATATTTATACTTCAGCTTGTTTGAACAGCCTGGCATTAGAAGAGCCTACAATTATCAAAAAGTAAGCAATTCTAACTGCTCATAAACACATCCTGAGTCTGGCAATACCAAGTTTCATCTGTAAAATCCAGAGGATTGAGTCATAGGTGGTTTGAGTTTCTTGAATTACAAGCAAGTGGCATTAAAACTTTCCTTCCTCTGGTACTCCTGCTGTGGCAGACCTGATGTTATCAATTGCACCTAACTCTGAACTAGTTGATCTCTTGCCTGTTGTGTCCTAGAGGTTACTTGTGCTGGTCATCAACACTTATAAACAGAAATCTCCTTGCTTCTCTTCAGGTCACAAACTGCTAGAGACTCTTGAAGAAAGGGTTTATGCATGTGTGTTCTACTGTGCTGTTAAATATAACTGCACTAGGTCAGCTTATGCTAGGTCTGTACCATCTTCTGGACCTTTGCACTTCCAGAATAGTAGGGGATTTTTAAGCTGGGGAAACCCAGTCACCTTTTCTGAGGTGACTTCTTCCACTTTTTGACTTTGCTATCAATTTACCAAGACCTTGTTAAAACAGAGTGTATAGCTGAACAAACAAGTCAGCTTATCCCTCTTGGATAGCAGCAGGGATATTCTCCACAAGACCTTTATGTTCTGGAGATCAGCATTGTTACATTAAATGGTGTTGAGCTGCTAAGCTGTACTTCTCTGGTAGGCCGGAATCTAGCACATTGAACCTTTTTTCCAGGTCTTTGCCTAAATGAATTTATTTTGAGCCCTGGATTTGTAGTTTATTTATTTTGAGTTTGGATCTGTATACAGGAGTAAACTCCAGCCTTTGGCTTTCTGTTTTCCTGCCAGATGATCCTGGCATTTATCAGACTAAGAAGTATCTCAAACTTACTTATGCATTTTTTTTTTCTCTCACTAGGTACTTGTTGAAAGTTGCAGAGCTCTTTGAGAAACTCAGGGTAAGAGAATCTTTGCTGGGGGTGGGTGTGGGGGAGAAGAATCTCTGACTCTGGGTGTTGCTGTTCTGTTACACACCAACTATCTGATTTTTTTTTTTTCCATTTGCAGAAGGTAGAGAGTAGAGTTTCATCTGATGAAGACTTAAAGCTCTCTGAACTGTTGAGGTACTACATGCTCAATATAGAAGCTGCTAAGGTGAGAACAGTTTTCTTTTTGAAGCTTAGTTTTGTTATGGGCAGCATGACTCACTCATGGTGTTCCTTGTGCTTTAAGAAGACAGGAAAGTGGACCCTTGTTTTGTGTAAGAAACCTGATACTCTTAAACCACAGCAGAATATAGAAGCTATATATTAGCTAGCTGGAGCCCAGCCACTTAGAGAAGACCTTGGACCAATTTTTCTTTGGCATGTAAAGTGGAAGAACTCTTTAAATTTCTGTAAGTTAGAGCAAACTGAATTTAAGTCTGCAGCAGTTTCTTCCCTGTCCCCTGCCTGAGTACTCATGGACTTGCCAATAAAATCAATGATGAATAATTAGTAGTTGGGATTGACTTCAGGATTTTTAGAGTACCTTAGCACAAATATGTGGTAACTTGTGAGGGTTATTGGAGCCTGGACTTCCAAGAGGGTTTTGGTAGATTGATGTGACTGCAAAAGCCTTGCTGGCAACTCTTCTAATCTCTTGATTTGACAGGGTGGTGACTGTGCTGAAAAAAGGTATCTAGGTATAACCTACAGGGCCTCTTCATCTAGAGTCCTACCAGTGATGTCAGGTGCCCTAGAACATCCACTACAGCCTCCCTCAGTGTGATGTACTGTTATTTAGACACCACAACTATATTCCTGCTAGATTAGAAAGGGATTGGCTCAGAGACTTGTACTACTTCTGTTTAGGTTAGTGCAGTGCTTCAGTCAAACTGTCAGATCTCCAATGAATTAAATGTCTGCTGGAAGTAGACTGAGGGAATTCAGAAAGTGCTTTTCCTCCTTAGTGGAGAGATCCACCTTACAGCTTTAAGGTGGACCCTTCTTACTTTAAGGGAAGAAATTATGCCTATAGCAGCTCTTAGACTTCCTTCACTAAGGTGTAAGTGGCTGTCCTGAAAATGCAGTGCTGCACTGTGAAAGGCTCCTATTGCTATGCCAAGAGCAGGCTGTAATAGCTTGTTGGAAAAAGCAGAATCTGGTGCTGGAAGAAGTGAAACCTCCTGCTGCTAAGGTAGTTGTAACCTCAGTTTGGGAAGTAGTCCTGCTAAGGCTCTGCTGTGCTATTTGTCTATTCAGGATCTTTTGTACAGACGAACCAGGGCTCTAGTCGACTATGAGAACTCGAACAAAGCTCTAGACAAAGCCAGACTAAAGAGCAAGGACGTCAAGCTGGCTGAGGCACATCAACAGGAGTGCTGTCAGAAGTTTGAAAAGATTTCAGAATCTGCAAAACAAGGTAAAACAGGCTTTGCTGTACTTACGCTTAAAGGAGAGCTTAATGCAGTCGAGGTCTCCATCTGACCTTCAGCTACTGAAGGCTCCTGAACAAATAGCCTGGACATCCCAAGGACAGTATAGGTGCCTGTAAAACTAATGCAGCTAAACATTTTTAAAAACAATTCTCTGTAGAAGAGCAGTGTCAGTACTACACCAACCTTATTCCTAGTATTTGCTTTCTGGACTGAACTCAGCCTCCATGTGAATGTAACTACTTAGGTGGTAGAAGGTAACTAATTATCTCAGTCAGAACTGTGCAAACAGGCGTTTGCTCTGTCCCAGTGCAGCTGAGTGCCTTATACAGAGTTTCAAACACTGGTTCTTAGTAGAAGTGTATGTGTGTGTGTGTATATATATTTGGACAATATAAAGCAGAGGAAACATGCTTGCACGGTATACATGCTGCTCCTTTAGTGTATCTGGCTTTTAAATGTTCTGTATTCTCACAGAGTTTGTGTGGCTTTTTCTGTTTTATTCCAGCTGTCTTCCTACGAAGCTTTTCTGTCTCAGGCTGTCATGTGATGACTGCATCTCTGTCTAGAAACAGCAAGACTAACTCTTGAACCTTTTTTTTTGAAAAAATACTGTAATTTGAGCTGTACAACTCCTGAAACATAAGGACATTACTGAAACTTGTCACACTTTGTATCTCTCTCTTATCTTTGTTTTTTTCCTTCTCTACAGAACTGATGAGCTTCAAACAGAAGAGAATAGCAGCATTCCGCAAAAATTTAATTGAAATGGCAGAACTGGAAATAAAACATGCAAAGGTGTGTTCTCTGGAATTTAACAGGCATGGGTTGAGAGAAG
Source organism: Corvus cornix cornix (assembly GCF_000738735.6). NCBI lineage: Eukaryota > Metazoa > Chordata > Aves > Passeriformes > Corvidae > Corvus > Corvus cornix. Next base: position 17,596,892 of record NC_047056.1, read on the forward strand.
TGAGTATTGTGTAACTGGGAGGATTTGCTGGGTCACCTGACTTCCCATCAGGCAGCCTCATCTGTGGGGCTTGACCCCGACTGTGTCTAGAGGCAGCTGCTGCTTCCAGTGCTCCTGAGTGCTGTGACAAGAGCACATCCTGCAGTTTGTGATCAGGCTGTCAATCCTTGTCGCTTGGCTTGTCAGCAGAGGGGACACTGGCTTTGTAGCAGCCTCTGCCAAGCTTTGCTAGGCAGACTTGAAGGGTCTGTTAACTTAGTGTAGAGAACAAAGCAGTAACTGTACATCCTCAGCTCCTTTTGAAGAAGGGAAGTCTAATGTCCCACTCCCTGAGAATACTGGACTTTACCACAGGCAGCTGCTTCAGTGCTGAACTGGAATGTGACACAAAGGCCTTGACAACACTGCTCAGTTTGGCCCTCTTTAAAAGCTTCCTGTTGTCTCCTGCCCTTCTCCTTACCACAAACTGAGTCATGGTTGCAGGCCTGCAGGAAGAGGCAGACTGTATGATCTGGTTTTGGTTCTTTACCAAGTGAGTGTTTGTCTTTGCAGTAGGAGATCTTTAGCATTGGCATAGGCTACAAAATCCTGTGATGGACCCACTATTTGGGAAGCTGCTTTGTTGTGAAAGGCAGGATTTGAATTATCAGTCATCGTCATCTGAAACTAATTCTCTTCCTTTGCAGAACAATGTGTCTCTCCTGCAGAGCTGTATTGACTTGTTCAAGAACTGAGGAGTCTTACTCTGAAAATGTGACAAAAGCATCAGTTGCACTCAATGGCCAGGGGCAACTTACTGGCTTGACTTCATTATCTTAAAATAAATATTGTCACTGAGATTGTTTCACTAATACTTAAAAATGTTGGTAGTGATACATTGACTTTATTGGTATAAATGGGAGCTGAATTGTGTATGAATTGTCTGGATGTAGCTAACATCCTGTTGGCTGATAACTCAAAATGAGTCAAATGTAAGAAATTAATTTGCTGTTGACTGACTTCATCTAGCAGAAAAAGTTTACTGAGAACTCCTTTTTTGCAGGATCATAATCTGTCTCTTCATGACCCTGATATATTTAAAACGTGCAAGTGAGAGTGACTTAAGGGTAATAATTTTATAAAGTGAATATCTTAGCATTCCACTTCCCAGACAGATTTATACTACAATATATTTTGAATTTCTATAACTACATTCACTATTTGTACACTTGGGCAACACAGCAAATAAAGATGTCTGACACAATGGGCTGTTGTATGGCAAGAATTTGTGTGGGATGTAAAGTGACAAAGAGGCTTCAGACACAGAACTATCATGAATTACTCATTACCTGGAGCTCTTCAGAGCAGTAGAGAGAAATATTTGGCTCAAGAGGATTGTTCTTGGAATGGGTGTTGAAATGAAATGCGTGGACTTCAAGTCATTTTGCTGTTTGCATGGCTGTCTGCAACTTTTTCTTCCACTATGCTGCACACACAGCATTATAAAGTAATTTTACACCTCCTACTAGCAACAAGAGGCTGTTTAAATCTTCAGGGCTTCTGGAAGCATAGGCCTGGACAATCTTCTGTGAGGTATAAACCTCCTGAAACTTTGCATGGCTGGCTGGGCTCACACTGCCACAGCTGAGGTGGCTCAGCCCATAAACCCCAGGGCCATCACTGGACAGTTTGCTATCAGTGGGCACATATGGATACAGGTCAGTGAGTCAGATCCTCCTAAAGGCAGCTTTTTGGGTAAGATGAATGTCTCAGCCTTGCTTAATTTCATGTGACTAAACTTCTAATCATGCTCAAAGTAGGCTCTGTGGCTGTGCTCTGGGCAGACTGCCTGAAGCAGCTTCAACCAGAGAAGCTCTGAGAATAGGCAGCTCAGTGGCAGTTTCTATGGGTTTACTTTCCTATGACCTACTGCTTTTCCTTCCCCATGAAAACTGAGCAGCTTTTGCCAGCCACACCTGCAGCAGAGTAGCTGAAAAATGTCTGAATTCCTTTTTCCTTTGTTTGACAGGAACAACCTGTGGTTGCTTGTCATAAGCCCGTTGTGCACATGTGGCCTCTATGTAGCTGATAGGTGACAGTGATCCTTTCTGGACAGATTTAAGCTCCTTGCCACTTGTCCTGGGGTCATTAGTAGTCCCAAACTGGACTGGCAAAGCTTTGGCTTTCTCCAGAGAAAGGGTGCAGTTGTTTTTGCCCATGGCAAGCAACACTTCATGTCCCAACTCCAGACTATGGTAGATTTCATGCACTGCCTGTCGCTGTGTGTTCGAAGCTGAGTGAGAGACCCTTTTTCTGTTTCAAATACCCTTTTAGAGCTTTTCCACAAGATCTTTGTTCTTGTGTGGTTGGCACTCTAAATTCTTGACATACCTTAATCCCAGTCAAGATACTAATGTGAACAGATTGAAAGTATGCAAAACTCTTCGAGTGGCTGTAATTATGGCTTTAGACTGATGCTGCAGTTATTTTAGTTACAGTTAATTTACAATAACTGCAAGAAAGCTGTAAAGCAGTCTCTGCCAATGCCACTGTTGCTCTGGAGGAAGCTGCTGTGTGTCAGCTGCTGCCAGCAGAGTGCATCGCAGTCAGCTTCAACGTGGTGACTTGGAAAATAAGCCAGAGCACAGCTCACGCCTCTGGAGGCCAGTGGGTGGCAGGCTCTAACCTCCTCCCACGTTTCCCCTCAGGCTGAGTTGAGATGAAGTCCTGAAAAGGCTGCTGCATTCCCCAGTTTCTTACTTGGTATCTGGACAGATGTTGATACATGAGAGAAATTAGCTGTGTATGTAGGCAGCCTGCTCATAAGGAAGGACAGAAATATTCCTTTAACACGTGCTACATCACTGGACCTGGTTTTTCTTACAGCAGGGCCTTGAATAAAGCCTTAGCAGAATGAAGATCAGCTTGGGCAAATCAGTGTGATAAGGCAGGTTATCATCAATATGAAAATAAGTTTTTTAGAAATATTGCTGGGATCTAATTTGGGGAGGATGAGAGCAGAGTTTCATAGATGTCCCAAACAAGGATTGACTAATGTACATTTACTGATCCCATCTGTAAAGTGGGTTAACTTTAGCTTTATGAGCTTGTTCCTCTAGTTCATGAGTTAAAAATTGGCTTTTGAGAGCAGGCACAGGCCTTATCACCGTGATGGTAACTGCTGTGAAAAGCCACACACTGCACATGTAGGTTGTTCTCCTCTATTTGAATGAGGGCAGAGGAAAATCTACTGTTTGGTCAAGTTTACTATGGTTTGTTAAACATCCAGCTGTAGAAATACTGCAGATGGGAACCAACCTGGTGCCATAAGAGAGGCCCAAAAACGTGTCCTCTTGTACACAGCTGTGATTCCAGGTGCTGCAATAACATGGATTTGTAGCCATAGAAAGGGAATGGATCAAAATGTACTTCAGGAAGGAACTGGTTTGCTCTGACGTATGCAAGTAGTCATGATTCTAGGAAGATGCATCACTGATACTGAGGCTGGCAAACAAAACAGCAAACATCTTGTGTGCCTTTGGGATACATAAAGCCTGGAAGAGCTGTGGGCATGTACTCTTTATGGTGGTTGTTGCTGGCTCTGTGCTTCCCACAGTGATTCTGCACCTATGACTGGCTTTACAAGCCAGAAGCTCTGCTAACACCCTGGTCTGAGTGGGGGCAGAAATTCATCTGCCATTATCCCATTATCTTGGGATGATTATTGGGATGATTATTTTAATCAGGGATTCATATAACTAGTGTTCTTTATTTCTTTTTGCTTTTAATGTGCTCCCAATTTATTCTGCTTTTTTCCATTCCATCCTGTTTCTTCTGGATTACACACTCTGTAGGGGAGCTCTGATCTGAGGCCCTGCCTTGTGCTTCACTTCTGATAGCAAATGTGAATTTCTCAAAACATGGGCTTGGGAAGGTTTTCTCAGCAGGTATTAAGTTTCTGACTTGCCATCTCTTTCAACAGATTGGGAGAAGCTGCTTGTTTGTGCTGTGAAGCAGAGAGCTCTGCAGAGTTCCTGTTCTTAGATGGAAGTTTCAGTTCTTCCCTGCTCTCCCAGCACTTGCTGCTGTGGTTGAGAGCACAGTTAAGAGTGATTTCAGTTTGTCCTCCTAAACACCTGCGTCATTGCTTGGTGACAGTGATATCTGAAATGGATTTGAAGTCGGTCCATTGGCGGATCACTGCTCAGCAGTGAATGAGTGCAGGCACTGGTGATCCATTTAATCCCTCGGATTGTTGCCTGGCTTCAGCTTTGGACCTGCAGCTCACTGTTTACCAAAAACTGTGTTTCATCTGCTATCAAAATGCTGCCCGGTGGCTGAGCTCTGGTGTGGGCTTAGCCTTGCTTTTTGTTTGCTTTTAATATTACAAAGCCATGAGAAGGCCCAGCTGAGATCAGAGTCCAGCTCAAATGGGTTTTCATGCTTGCATGCTAAAAATAATCTGTGCTAGGAGTGCTTCACAACTTAAACAGACCAGCAGGAATGGTGCCTGTTTTACAGGACAGGGAATTCAGGTAGTGTGCAGAAAAGGGGACTTGCCTGTGGTTCCATGGGAAGTTTTTGACAGAGCCAGGAACTTAAATTGAATCTGAAATTCCACTCCAGGGCTCCTGCTGTCTTGATCAGCTGCTCTTGGAAGCAGTCAGATGAGTGCTGGTGGTTTTGAGTTTGGCTGTCCCTTGGCTGTGGTTTGCTGCTCTTCTGTGCAGATGTGGCAACTGCCAATGTCACTGTTCTGCCTTTGCTCCAGTGCAGTGAAACATTTCAGTCAGTTTAAGTGACTTTTAGTGCTCTCTTCTGTGGGTCTGTTTTCCTTGGCAATAGAATTGCAAGGTCACTTTTTGCAAGAGAGGCTGCTGGAGTCCTGGGCAGGTAGAAATGCATTGTGAGAGCTCCTGTGCTGGTGCTTTGGCTTCTTGTCAGCACTCAAAGCTAGAGAGCAGTGGATTGTGTGCACTTAATGCTTGCAGCACCTTAACCTCTTTTAGGTAAGACTGTAGAAGTCTTCCCTATCACTTAAGGGATTCTCATTCCCTTTTTGTTCCTTGTGTTTAATGTTGCTTTGCTGTTATTCAAAAACTTTCCTGTTCTGTGTGGGGACAATGCCCCTGAGGGTCTGAGTCACTGATATAAAACAGGAGTAAAAAAGAACTTTAAGGTTCCTGTTTAATGTTAGTCTACTGCCTGCTTTGAAAACAATGTCCTGCTTTATTAAATCTGGTTTAGTTAGGATCAAGTTTGTTCTGCTTCCTTGCTAAGGGATTTTAAAAGAAAAAAGTAGAAGGAACAAAGCCCGACTTTGAAACAGCAGAGGTTTAGATTGCACCTGTGGCTCAGCCCAAAAATATCTCAGGTTTAGTATAATTTAGTCAGGAGCTTCCAGCTCTTTCTTGAACTGCTCGTCCTTGAAGGCCTTGCTAAAGAAAACCTCTTTAAGCATAAAAGGTTAATGAGAAATGTTCCAGTACAGTAAAATTTGAGACAGCAATGGATGTAGTTTCATCATGAGCTCACTGCCACTGAAAGAGGATGGCCTCACTTCCCCTCCTGTTTTGTTCCTCTTGCATCCCTTGGGCTGATCCTGATGTTCGTGTGGCCTCAGGCCAAGCTGATGTAACTCACTAAAATGGCATGGGGTGGGCCAAAACAAAACAAAGGCTTTTTGCCGAGTCGGTGCACTGAATCTGGGTCCCTGGAGCTGAGAAGCACACAGACCTGTGCAAGGGCAGCTCAGAGGGGATGGTGAAGGACACCTTGCTGGAGCTTAGTTTGGCTCAGCTGTGTTTTGGAACTGTTGGACCAGCACTTCCCTTCCAGGAAAGAGTGGCAAGATTACTTCTAAACCTGTAACAGGAAGACCTGGGCCATCAAAGTCCAGGGCTGTCTTCATGACAGGGACTGTCTTTGAACTGGGAGCTGTGCCTTGTTGGAAAAAGCAGAAACCTTGTCCTTTGGAAGGTGCACAGACAGCTCTTGCTGGAAGGTGGTGGTGGTTGGTGACTTCTTCAGAAAGACTTGAGTCCCCAGTGCAGCACTGGAGATACAGTGCATGGGCAGTGCAGCACTGGAGATTTACCTGCACTGGCAAACCTTTTTAAGCAGGGTGGCAGAGTTCATTGGGACCATGGATATGGAAAACATCAGCAAGTTATAGCCAGGAGCTAACAGGCAGTGCCACTTTAAAATTTTTCATTCTGCTCTGGAGATTATTGGCACAGCCTCCTTCAGTAAATGCAAAGTGGTTGCCATGGAGGACAGGAAATCCCTCGTCTGCACAGAGAAAGAAAACATTGGAAACTGTCCTACTGTAAAGCACAGCTGCCTCTGTGCTGGGAGAGGGGTGCTTGCTTCTACGGAGTGTTTTCCAAAGGTCTCTGTTTTTGTCTGCAAGTCTTTGCACATATTTGCTCTGTTTCTTAGTGGGCTGCTTGTGCGTTTAAGAAGAGCTGGACAAAGGAAGTGAGAGCAGCTGGTTAGGACTAGTTTTAAGTGCCCTGATTAATGTGAGAAGCAGGAGGGATTTTCACTTGGAAGTAAGATACTTAGCAAACTTTCAGTGTATGCCTCTCTGTTTAACTCAGCAGCTCCTCTCATTCCTGTTTCCCTCTACCTTCCCTCTCTGCCTTTTCTTGCCTCAGACCTCTTGGAGCAGCAGGCCTCTGTGCTGTGCTGGCTCTGTGTTCTCTACCTGGAATCTTTAACATATCCTGGCTGCTGTTGCTGGCAGTGGGAACACCAGTTTGGGCCATGTGTGCAGATTGGGCCATCTGTTCCTGCAAATACCCAGATGTCTAGAGCTGGCCTGTCCTTATGAGAAGGGTAAGAGGTGAGACTCGAGGCAGATCTTTCGGGACATGTTGGTGCCATCTTTCCCAGCTTTGTGGGAGGATCCAGTTCCCTCAGGAGCTGAGACCAGACATCTGTGGTGGGTTAACTAACTTTGTCAAGCCATCACTGTTAATTAACATCATCAAGCTGTACAAAGGCTGAGCTGCCTGGATGCTGCTAACCCATGAATACCTAACCCATCACCAGGCTTGTCATTCTTCCCTGTGGACTGCTTCAGAGGCCAGATGAGCAGGTTACCACTGATGGTACACCAGTAATTATTGATCACCTGTAGATACTGATCACCACTGGATCAGGAATTTCCCTTCTTCCAGAGACAGGTTTGTCAGTTGTTTAGTTCAGGTCTGGTTCTGTCCCACTGCTGTCCTTTCTGCCCACACCATTGCAGTCCCAAGTTGTGTTTTGAACACAAAAAGAGAAGGCCATGCCTGACTTGGTGAGCTTTAGCCTTTGCTTGGCAATGTTTTCTGGGCCAAGTTTTTGAGCTGATGCTCATGAAGCTGGACTTGTTTCAAGGCTTCAGAGGATATTCGTGCAAGTAGACCATGGTGTTCTGGGAGGTGTCCTGGCTGGAGAGGAAAGGGAGCTGTGCCCCTCAACTTCTCATCGTACACCAGTCACTGCTTTCAACATGATGTGTTAAATCAGCAGCAAGTTCTCTGGGGATCCCTCTTGGAACTGCTCATAGCAACATTGTGGGTGAATTTAAGGTACCTTTGGCACCCAGTGTGATGGGAACAGTGTCAAAATCCCAGAACTCCTGTATCCTTTCTGAAGCTGCTCCAGGATTTCCCTTGCAGCTGTTCCCAGCCTTGCCACAGCCCAGCTTTTGTTCGAAGGACCCTCTTGCTCTGCTTCTTCTCACGTTGGGAGAGTCTTCTGACGTCACCTGGCCTGGCTGTGTTGACTCGCGTCAACACAAGACTGATTTACACCAGCAGGGCTCCCTGGCTGTGTTTGCCCAGCCCTGAATATAGCAGGTTCTGACGTCTGTCTGCAGTCAACATGAAGCCACCTGATCCATGTCTTCCTTTTATGACTGACCACAAAGTGCCACCTCCTCCTTTCCACCACCAGCCCTCCCTAGGTATATTTGCACAAGTTGAGTCCCACCCTCTGTGCTGCTTTATTTTCCCATCCACAGCTGGGAATCCTGTGTGTTTTAGGTGTCTTCACCTTGCTGGGATGTGGTTCCTCTTCCCTGACATGAGGCTGGGCTTTTTAAGCTTCACATCCACCTGTAGCAGGAAGCCTACTTAACCCTGGGCACGGCATTCTGGGGCTGGACTGGCACAGTTTGGCCCATTGGTGTAGGGCCTGGCTGGGTTTCTTTAGGGCTACCTGATTCTCAGAGTGTTTCTAGTCCTTTGGCCTGCAAAATGTGCAAGGTGACATGGAAACCACTCGCTGATGTCAACAAGACAATGTGAAGAAGAAAACCCCTGCCTGTCCCTTCTCCGTGTGCAAAAGGAGGAATCAAAGGCAATAAATGAAAACAGAGATGGTCTTGCTCATCTTCAATTTGGTTGTCAATGACAACCATTCTGGAAACTGTGTGTTGCATGGAGCCTGTTCTTTTAATTTTCTTGAGGACCAGGCCATCCTTTTGTTAAAAGAAAGGCTCAGGAGTAAACAAATCTCTCACATTAGACCTCAGGACAGCATCTTCTTCCTTTGTGGCACAGATTGGCAAAAAGGACATCAAGAGCTTGGTGTTCTGCAGGAGAAAGGCAGGAGGCAATGCCAACGGAACCAGTGCTGGGTGGTTGTGTATCTGTCCATCTTGTGCATTTTGGATACACACACCATCTCTTTTTGTCAGGTACTTTGAGGGGCTCTGGAGAGGATGACTTAGAAAATCCTTTGGGCTGCAGGAAACCAAGTGCCAAAGGTAATGTGGCACCTGGGTGCTGTGCATGGCTCGGCCTTCGCTTGAGTGGAAGAGGGGAAAAGCAAAATTTATTTGCTCTCCTTGGGACTGTGCACATAATTTTTGTGTGCTTGAGTGAAATGGCAGACTGGAGGATGTGCTCTGGAGGGAGAAACAGGATGCTTGGCTGAAAAGCTTTCCTCAGGCAGGATAATTTGGTCTACAGAAGCTGGTTAATCATAAAAGCCATGTGGTGTGCAAGGACACAAGGCTTAAACTGCCAAAGCTTCCTTGGTGCACACAACAAGCAGGGGGAAGTACAATGCAAACAGGGAGTGCTCTGTGGGAGACAGGCATCCCTGTGTCTCAGTGGAGAAATCTTTGCAAATAAACCACCTGGCTCTATTTGGTTACTGAGCAGCTAAAAAAGGAGCAAGGACACCAGGAGGATGCTGCTGACTGATGGCTGGTGAGAGATGGATTGCTTTGGGGAAAGATGGAGGTGGTGACAGCTTCCTGCCCTCTTTCCTCCCCTGAGTTCAGCCATGGCAGGAAGGATGTAGGAATCTCGTTATGGCATGTTGGCATTGTGCTGTTGAATATTCCTGCTTGGTGTTCAGTAACCTGCTCCAGAGTGGGTGGTGCAGATAAGAAGGGGCCTGCAAGTGTGGCTTGGGGAGCAGGCTCAGCAAATAGCCCCAGCTCCATTCCTTGCTCCGGGAACAATGGATCTGGGGTCTTCTGGCAGCTCCCCTGTGGGCTGGACAGGTAGAGCACTTCTCGAGACACTGCTGGAGGTATAAAAAGGGACCATTTCTTTTAAAAGCACAACAGAGAGGGGGAAATGGGAGCTCTGAGTGTACCTCTTGTCCTCTGCCTGCCCCTCTATGCTAGTGTGTGCATATCCTGTGCCTACCAAAGCCACAAGATAAGGCAGCCCTGGAAGGAGACTTGTTTTCTGGGTGAGTGACTGAGCTCTGGGCTGAAATTACACAATCCTTGTTTAAGTGGCTGTCCTGCAGCTCTGCAAAAATGTGACAAAAAAAGTGGGGGACAGGTGGGGAGGTGTCTGTCCCCCAGGGGGTTGCAAAGGGAGAGCCACATGATGGGGTCCTGATTCCTCACTACTTTGGCCAGAGGTGTGGCAGTATCCCCCAGCTGCAGCACGTACCAGTGGCACAGTCCTGTGACTTTTCAGTGCTCAGACATGGTTTGCCTCGCTGTCCGAAGCAGATGAGGAAGATGCTGTGTCGGATGGACACGTGTTCGAGCTGCTTTGCCCAGGGCATGCCATGGGGAATTGGTCAGCGAGTCAGTCAATGCCCTGGGCTGCACAGTGGGTTCAGGAGCAGGTTGAATCCTGCTGAGCTCTATGGAAGAGGCATTTTCTGTCCCTAGAATGTCAGCCTGGACGCACTGCAGAGCATGGATACATCATGGGTCCACTGGCTTTACAGAAAGCTGTTTCTCAGCGTTCTCAGCTGCAAAGCTGCTCAAGACAGGACCTTTGGTAGTGTTTGTGTAACACCTCGTGCACAGGAGTCCCCATCCCAGCTCTAAATGGTCATCCCAGAAGCAGGTGCTTCCTGAGCCCTCTGAACCTTTGGGGCTCTTTGCTCTGCAGAGCTGGACCAGAGAAAATGGGTCCATCCCCTTGGCCTGGAATTGTAGGAATGCTTAAAGGAACAAGTTGTAATGCTGCAGTGAGCAAGTACACATTGAAGGGGGGGAAATGGAGGGGAGACACGGTGTCACCCTCAATGCTGGAGTAAATCAAGGAATCCCTGCCTGCAGGAATAATGTGTGTCTTCAGTGTTCTCATCCAAACACAGAGAGGTGTATCCCTCCACATCCGTGACTGTCGTGTTTGCTGATGAGGAGTGTCCACGTGCCAGCAGCTCGATTCCCCCATGGAGGACAAGCTGTTTGCCTGCTGGAAGGAGAGGGTAAAGAAGACCTTTGCTCTGCCCTGAACCTGACCTGTGGGCTCCACCATTCCTTGTATCCCTGCCTGGCCACTCCATTAGGCCTCCTGTGCCTCCTGGCTGGGCTGTGCAGGGTGTGTTCCTTTCATATGGGTGTTTTTGCGGTCCATGATTGAGCCCAGAAATCTGATACATGAAAGCAATATCACGGCTGATTTCCTGGAGCCAGTAAGGATGGGGATTGGAAAAATAACTTGGCATGTTTCAGTGAGGTGCTTCTTGTAGCATAGCACTAGGCTGGGGAATGAACAGCAGAAAGTGGAGGGTGATGAGCTGTGACAAGGACATTGCAGCAGGTAGGAGAGGGGTTTTTTAATGAGTGTGTTTCCATCCTATAAGGTCCTGCTGTAAATTTGGGAGGAATATGCTCTTTCACTGAGGCAAGGCTGAGTGAAACTCTCCCTGTTAAGCATCAAAAGCAGGCTGTGCTTCCCTGGCAAGTGCAACTTGCTTTCCAGCCTCAGGAGAAGGAGAAACCCTGGGAAAATGGCCTCATGCTTTGGATGGCAGCAAAGGTCAGATCAAAGAGGAATCCATAAATGTGCCTGCAAAAACTGGAATGCAAGAGAGTCCCCCACCCTAGGGTGCTTTTTCTTAGGTCTCTGAATAAGGAAAGGAGCATGCAGGGGGCTACACTGCTAGAAGGAAGTTAAAGGTATGTAAGGGTGGGCTCCTTTGGTCAGGTCTGGCCAAGCCTGTGTGTTATTAAATTACCTCCAGAACAGGGTAGCTAAGTCCCTGCTGCTGATGGAAGTGCTGGCTGACCCGTGCTGTCTTCCCAAATCTTGGATGCCTGCAGAATGAAGCTCCTTGGCATGGGCTGAAGCCACACCAGGGACTATCCTAACAGTCATGGTTCCAACTCCCAGCCAACTCAGAAACTGCCTCCTCCTTACTTTGATCCAGTGGGAGGCTGGTTTGTCCCAGCTGATCTGTGTGAGGACAGGGGAATATTCAAGCTCCAGGACTACCTGGACAAGGAAAAGACTAAACTAAAGGAGGGTCTTTGGGGCATTTGGTGGTGTCTGAGAGGTGGTGGTGTGGTTCCTGTGGCTGCTCATCTTTCTTTCAATGGTGCCAGCCTTTCCTGCTGGGCAGCAGGCTCCTTGTGGCCCCAATGCCTGATGGGGGGTGTTGAGGTGAGGCTCCTGTGCTGGAGAACCTCATGTATCACTAGGGCCTGTGGTTGTTTGGCATGTTCATGGGATTGTTTTCCCACTTCAGTTGTATTCAGATCGGCACCCCAGCTTTAAACCAAATGCTCTGAAATCAGCCCAAGAAGAGAATATTTGTTGCTGAATCTGGGGTTTGCCAGGTCTGTCTGTGCTGCAGGCACAGGCCACAGGTACCCTCGCAGCTCTGTTTGCTGCTCAGCTGCAGCCACAGGCTCAATGTGTGGCAGAGCTCCCACCCTCACCTTGTCTGTAAATATTTTTATCCTTCCCTGGTCAATCAACAGCCTGATATTTGCACAGGGAGAAGGTAGCAGATATCTGAAGAACTAATTTTCTGTGCAGCCCCTTCACAGGAGCTGTGTAAGAAGGATTCTTGGTGGGACTGTGGGATAACAAAGCAGAGGGAGCAGCAATGATTCCTTCTGCTGTGCAATGATGCCATGGGGCACAGTCTCAGCAATGCTCCTTCAGGGATTTATGGAGCACTGAGCTTATCACCTGCCTGCAAAACAGGAGGTACTCTAGGCTTGAAGTACTGGGGTTTGCAGGCAAAGAACAGGGCTCTTGCTAATGACGTGTCTAATCTCTCAGCTCCTGGTGCTTTCCTGAGTCGGCCAGTCCCACTGGTTACAGATTTACAGTTTATTTTTCTAAGCCCCACCATGGGTCTGTGGTAGCCCAGCTGCCCAGGGGCAGGATAAGGTGGGCAGGCAGCCCTTGCCAGAGCTCCTGCAGAGCCACAGCCCCTCTGGGATCAGCAACATTCCCAATGCTACGGGCAGGTTTCTGCTGCCATGGGGAGCACAGGAAAGATGGTGGAGCTCTGATTTGAGGCTCAGCAGCCTTAACTTCCTGGGGCCTCACCTGGCAGTTCCTGCCTGATACCACCCTCCCTTCCATGTGTACAGACTCCTCCACATTGCTTTGGATCCACAGTGTGAGGGTTGTCACCCCTATGATTTTTCTGCCTGGCCTTGCCCCATCAGTGGCTATGTGGTGTATTGGATCAGGGATCTGCTCCAGCTTAAAACCCTCTTCCCTCCTGAATGGATCCTTCATCATCCTCACAAAACCCAGACATACCAGGTTCCATCATACCAAAAACGTGTCTGATAGTTTTCAAACTGTCATGGTGTCTTGATCCTACTCTCAGAGGTGATAAAGGGAGAGGGATGAGGACACAAGCCAGGCACAATGAAAATCATTTTCCTAATTTCCTAACCTCTAAACTGCTGCAATCACTGTAGCAGGTGTAACATGCACCTTTAGGGCACATCTCCACTGCAGCCTTTGGTTTGTGGGTTGCTGTGTGGACTGCTAATGCCACCCTTGCAGCAGCCTGGAGCATGTCGGGCATCCCAAACAGGATGGCTGCTCCCATGGTGAAGCAAAGGGAAGTATCCCTGGGTGTTAATGCACTGCTCACCTCTACTGGGGTCTGCTTGACAAGATTTCCTTTCCAGCCTTTTTCCTGGTGCTGTTCAGGAATACCTACCCTCTCCCTGCTCAAACAAAAGAAGCTTTTTGGGAAACATTTGCCAAATGTTTCTCTTTGCAGCAACACAACCTTAACTCCATCTTCTTGCCTCAGTTTTTATCCACAACACCAGTTTGTGAGGCCAGGAGTAAAACAGAACAGGGAAGTGATCCAGGCTAAAAATAACCTGGTGAAACTGATGGTTTAGCTGTCACACGACTTGAGAGATTGTGGCCATGGTCAGAGACATCAGGTGGACTTCCTAAGAACTGCTGTAGGGTTTTGAGTACAGGCATATTTTGCCTGAAAATCTACAAACCTGGTATCAGAGAAGGGTTTTGAGAGATATGCAGCTGTCTCTGTTTGCATGTCAGCTTTTGAAGGTAATGACAGCTCAGGGCAAGGAAGACCCAAACTCTTAATTACACCCAGAATTGGCCAAAATGAGTGTGAATGATCCACCAGATGGAGTCTGACATTGTTCCATTTTCTGATTGTCTTGTTGGGGAGACGATTGCTCTGGTTAGGGGGGTGTAACACTGTCACAGAGTCAGAAACTCTCTATCTTGACCTATTGAAGGGGAAGGCAGCAGCAGAAGGGGTTGACCTACAAAGAGACAAGGAGGCAGCTGGTGATTTTACTGGTGCGTCTCTGCCTCCTCCCCTTGCATGTTTTCACACAGTGTATTCCCACTTCCTCAGGAAGTGCTCATTCTTTTGAGTGTAGTAGCAGTGTTATTAATGGCTTTTCTGGGTTGAAAGGAGGGATGCTTCTCTTTCAGAAATGGTTTCTCACTTCTTTTGCTCAATGCAGAACAGCTGATGGCCCTGTCTTGGCAAGTCCAGCCATGCTCTGCCCATATTTTTCACCTGTCTCAGGGCACTGAGAGGAAGACTTTTTAGCATTTTTTTTCTTTTAGTTCTCCCCATTTGTCACCTTCCTTGTGGGTTCACCTTGGGATGACTCGGGTGAGGAACTGGCTCTTCTCGTTCACCTGAGTGGGAGCAGAGACAGCCTGGCTTGTGGGAGAAAGGTCAGGTCTGCATGTCCTGCTAAATGAGGCAAGGCCAGCCCATCTCCAGCCTGGTTGCCCGTGTGGCTTGGTTTGTAGCCCAGTGAAGCCCAGCAGTGCTTTCCCAGTCACAGCTGGAGGTGGTGGCACGCAGCAGGCTGCTCAGGCGAGTGGCACAGGTGTGACAGCCACAGGGTCATAACCACCCCACACCAGGCAATAAAACCTGCTTGCAAGGAGGGCTGCAGCCTTTGGGTGATTTAAGGAGTGGGTAATTAGGGCCACAGCAGCGCAGTGGGGGGCTCAGGGCAATCCCTGCCTACTGGAACATGGCGCAGCTAAGCCACATCTCTGCCTCTGCCAGAGGTTGGTCTCCAGCCTCTCTTTATTTAGAACCTAAGGAAGTGTGGAAACCCTGGGAAGAGCTGGCAGTGCTGTTGCTGTTCTCCAGCAGGCTTTCCTCTTCCAGAGGAGATTCCAGAGTATGCTGGAGGAAACCTTTCCTCCTCTTGTTCTCCTTGGTTGCTTGGTGCCTGTCCTTGAAAAGTGGTGGTGACTGGGGAGGTACAAATCTGTTGAGTACTTGCATCACTGGTTTATGGGGCACCTGAAAGGGAAAGTGCTGGGAAAGCCCCTTCCCTCAGCACGCCCCACTTCAGTGTCCCTTCAGAGGAGGGGTCCTGGCCTTGGGCTGATGAAGTTGTTAAGGGAAAGAGACTATTCTTGTGCTTTTGGTCTCCTGCAGAAACCATCACAACTGCAGAAGTCTGATCAGCTTAGAAATGTTTTGCGCAGCTGCTGTTCTGCCATCTTGGGTGTCTCTAACCTTGTAGGTATTTTTTTCCTGCTGGTTTTTTTACTGTTTTCAGTGTCTTAGGCTCTTTTGGAAGCACACTGGAGCAGCTGAAATTTGTTTGTTCATCTGTGTGGTCCTCCCATAACCATATTCCAAAGCTCTGCCCTCCAGAATGAAGGGGGGGCAGCAGTGCTGTTTCGCCACATGGTGAATCCTGTGTCACCTCCTGCCCTTTGCCATGCTCCTTCCCTGGGCTGCAGGCTGTGGTTTCAAGGCTCCTGGGAACCACATCAGAAAATATCCCAGCCCTGTGACACAAGGCTCTAATGACCGATGCAAACTCACTTTTCTGGTTCAGATTTGTTAAATATTTCTGTCTGACTGGAAGGCCCTGTGCCACATCAGGAGCTGTCTGTCTCCATGTCCCACTGACTTCATGCTGGACCATGGGCTGCCTGTTTTCCTGCACAGAGACAACATAAACTCCATCAACCATGTCTAATTGGGTAGAAATTAGATGTTCTGCTCAGGCAAAACTGAGATGAAATGTATGCTGTTGAGCGCTCTGGTGCACAGATGCTGTGTTCCTGATGGTGGACATTCAGCTCTGGCACTTGGATGCTCTCCCTGTGTCTTGGCACAGCCTGCTGGGATGGGAGACTGGTTGTGATCATGTCTCACAGCAGGCAGTGCTGCTCCATCCCTGGGTCTTCCCCACTGCTGGGAGTGCAGGTGCAGCTGCTGATGTGGCACAGCTGAGATGTGAGAATTCTTTAAGTCCCCAGAGCTCGCAGCGTCTGAAATCAATTGTTTCTTTCACTGTAAAATTGTTGCTACATAATTTCACTTTGCAGCCTTTCAAGCAGGCACATTTGTCAGATTTTCATGTTGTCAGTGCTTTGTCATGTGGGATTTTCTATTTATTAAGAGCAGGGCTTTTACCAAACAAGCATCTCCATCACCATCTCGGTTAAAAAAGTACATCTCAGGGCCAGCTTACGGGAATGCTTTAACTTAAGGATGGTGTACAAACCCCCCAGGTTCTGTTATTATAGAATGTGGCCAGCTTCTGTCACTCTCCAGGCCCTGGCAGAGAGATGTGATCTGCTTTGTTTTCAACCTTAATTTTGCTTGTATGGGTAATTTAACATCTACTCGAACACTAGGAAAAAAATTATATAGGACACCTTCTGTGTATACATAAAATCAGAGCCCCACAACTGGTGCTCTGTCCTTCCCTGTGCTCTCCAGCCCAGCAATTTGGCACAGCACACGATCCCATGGGAGTGTGAGGAGGAGAAAAGGGTGAGGGAATTTCTTAGTAATGCTACGGTCATCACAAAGTCGGTCCCTGCAGCCAAACTTACACCCAGGAGCTCATTGCCAGCCATGTGGGCAGGCTTAAGGCCTGGGTCATGTGGCGTGGATGCAAATTTAGTGCTCTTGAAAACCGAGCTAAGCCTGAGGGCTCTGCAGTAAGCCCGTGGAGAGCAGCTGTTGTGGCAGCAGATAAACGAGTGGGAAGGGAAAAACACTCTTTCCTTGTTTCAGAGAGAGAAGAATCTCTCTTGCCTGGGGCCCTGCTGTGCAAGGAGCTGTGGGGCTGCCTGTCAGGCTGAGTTTGCATGCCAGGATCAGGATGGGGACAACTGTCTTGGCTACAGACCTGAAAGGATGGAAAACCCCACACCTTTGTGTCCCAGGGTCCCTCAGATGTGTGCCAGGCTTTCAGACCAGGAGGCAAAGGGATAGCCAGGGGCTCCAGTGCTATCACAGGACTGCTAGGATATGGGAAGAGTTAAGCAGTCTGGACATGAAGAATGAGCTGTGGTGTTCCTTCTGTGATTTAAAGAAGGAAAAATGCGCCCTCCCTCTCAGATGCTTCCTTCTGTCCAAAAAAGGCTAAATAGGCTCAGTGAAAAACCAGCAGAGGCATTCCTCATATTCTCTGGAGTGACTGGATGTAAAAGCCTGGATTTAGAGGGCTAGCTTGCAGCAGATTAAATGCAACTCTGGAAGGAATTCACCTTCTGCAGGAAAGCTGGCTGTGGTTTCCATAGGGAAGGATGAGCTGGGTGCTAGCGAGAGAAAGATGAGTCTGTGTACGAGATGGATCTTAACAAACACTGATGATTCACAAGTCACCACGGTTTATTAAACACAGGTGGCCAGTTTGTCTTCTTTATTTTATTAGGGACAGCTTACATACACAGTAATAACCCCAGGACTCAGCGGGGCTCAGCAGCTACCAAGCACCCAGGTTAATGGAATTAACCCTGGTCCAAACCCTGTCCATGTCAATGGGGGACTCTCTCTCCTGACTTCCAACATGCTTTGGAGCATGACCAAAGTAGTTTAACGAGCTCTTTCAATATATTCTGTCATCCTTCTGCAGCCAAACAGGCTGTGCTGTCCTCTCTGGGCCAGGACTGCAGGCACTTACTGCACTCTTTGCTGGTGGCTGTCGGCCCCTTGTGAGGGCTGGTTTGCAAAATCACCTCCATGCAGAGAAAAGCCACCTCTGGCACCCAGCAATGAGGCACAGAGGCAATCTGGGGCCCGAAGGAGGGGCAGGGGGGTGAGAAAAATCTTTAAAAGTGAAAGAAAAATTAAGGTAAGTAGGAGGAAGGGAGGCTGAAGATGACTGCCACCATCAGTGTGATGGGGAAGGGAAGGATCTCTGGCACACAGACACTGTGGTCCCTCCTTCCCATCTCCAGCCAGCAAGAGATGAGAGCAGCACAGGGCACAGCTCCATGGTGGGTGGATCACTGTCTCCCAACTGGATCAGAGCTGATAGAGGTCCACCCCACCTTGCTCATTGCCCAAAAGCAGGGTTTCAAGGAGGATTTCCTTGTCCTAGGGGATGAGCAGGAAGGTCTCTGTAGGCCAAGGAACCTCGTCAGGCAGCACATACGAGCTGGAAAGGAGTAGAGTGAGGTCTACCACACATCAGGCTTTGCTACTGAAAAGACACTGAACACTTGCCCCATCAGACTCCACACCCCTGTGGGGGGCTCGTGGCTTCTTTTCAGATCCCAGTCCTGTTTGAGGTGGAGTTTCCCACTCCCATGAGGGTGGTTAGCCAGCACATCCCCAGTGAGCATGGTTGAGACTATGTGAAAAGTGAAGGTTGATAAAAAATGGGAAGAATAAAAACAATTGATATGTGGGGGGTTGAGGAGGGGATCTGGAAGAATGTTTCAGTCACTTTGGGTGGCAGTTTCTTATCTCCCTTGGGCAGAATTTCTGGGACTTTCTGTGACTTTCTGGGTGAGTGGGATGCAGAAGACCAAGTTTCTTCATCCCTGAAGTCAGTGCTGCTTTGCTTGGACATTTATATCTGGGAAAGAGCTTTAGGAAAGTATCCTGAAGAGAGACTGGGGAGGCAGGGGGGTGGAGCAGTGTCACTCCTGAGCTGACAGCTGCCTTTATAGGGTAAGGATTAAGCTCTTCACCTCAGTGCCTTCTGCAAATGCCAAGCTTGGGCAGCTCCTTCTCTTGCAGTGCCTGGACAGAAATTTTGCAGTTTCTCCATGCAGGTGCTGGATCAAGGCTGCGAGTCAGGGCCTCGCAAGGGACTCAGCCAGGTGAGGACTTTCTGCACATCAGTGCCTGGAGGTTCCCTGAGCAGGCTCCCATCTGACTTCTGTGTTTATTGTGTGCCTGGAATGGAATACATATTCAAGCTCTTTTCTAAGTAAAGGTGTTAAAAGTTACTGCCATGAGCAGCAGGATTGGCTTCACTTCCTATGAATGGGGAAAGGAAAGATTTGCCACCAAAATCAAGTAGCTTTTAATTTAAACTTGGTGGCCAAGTGCTCACCCACAGCAAGCTGGAACCTCTCTCACTCTCTTCCCTACGAAGTGTCTGGCTCTAAGTAGCACAGACCACCCCACAAAATCTCACACATCCCCTATTGGATGAAGCATTGCCCAGAGATGGGAATACCCACATGGATTTTCTGTGGAGCACAGCCAGCCCCAACAAGGTTATGAAGTTAAACAGGAGTGTGTTTAAAGGGAGGGAGAGGATATGGTTTGCCTGGGCTTTTCCTTGAAAGGAAATGTCCTTTGAGAGGAGGCCTGGGAGAGGTGGATGCCAGGGCTCAGGGAGCAGCATGTAGTGACTTCCAGAAGCTGCAGAGGGGGAAGGAGTGCAGTGAGGTTAATTTGGACCTCTGGCAAATTGAGGGTGGCAAGCAGTGACTCAGCTGGTTGTTCTGCTCTTGACTGCCTGCAACACTTTGCAGTGCTGTTGAAGGAGCTCACTGAATGGCAAATCCAGCTTGGATTCGCCAGATGTGTTTCAGGGGAGACCATTCCTGGCTGGCTGTGATGGAGGGGCTAAGGGATCTTCAGGCAGACTTGCTGGCATTGCTGCAGCTTGAGATTCCCAGCCAGAGCCAGCATCCCCTGGACTTTGAGCAGAGAGTGGAGCTGGGGGCTGGGAAGGGGCGGCCGAGCCAAGAGCTGCTGGGAGTCCTAGATGGTCCAGCAGCTCTGCAGTCCTCCCTCCCCACTGTGCCTCAGTGCTCCAGTGCATTGTGGGCTGTGTGGGCAGAGCATCCTCCTGGGAAGAGGGAATTGCTGACCATTGGAAAGCAAAGGGAAGCCTGGTTTAAAATAGCTTTGGTGGTGAGTCCTATTCCAGCCCATGTCCTTGCAAAATCAGTTAAAAATCAGTTAATTCAGTTGAGAATACAAAAAAAGGGTGTGTGGGGGGGTGTGTGTGTGAAGGCTGATTGGCCTCTTGTGACCAGGGAGGTCAACACTAAAATCTGTGATCCCTGTGAGAAGAACAGGACCTGTGCTTGAGTCCAGGCAGGATCATGGCATCAGACAAACCCCCACTTCCTTGTCAGAGAACACCCATGATAGCTATGGGTTCAGAAGTGGTGTGGATTTGGGTGCAGCTCAGGGCAGAGTGTGGGAAGCCTTCGTCAGCTCATGCAGCACCCATGCCAGTTTATAAATTGGTCCTTGGTCCTTGCCTTGCCTTTATATTTTCGGAAGGACATCAGGGTGATGCTGGCAGAAGCTCTCCTGTCTTAAATAACTTCTATAGAGAGAGGAAAAGCAGAATCAGGCAGATAAAACATAAATGGAGAGGATGAATCTCCTGCCTGGCACTGAGTCTCTCTTTTTGCTCTGCTGAAGTTACTTTCCCTCAACTTGCAGGCTTCTAAGCTGCTTGGCTTGTCTCCCCCCTCACCTCCTGCTTTCAATTTTGTGATCTGAAAAGGCAATTACTCAGTGAAACCAGGCAGTTGGGGCTTTCTTGGGAGTGTGACTCAGCCTTTGCACCAGAGAGTGCCCAAGGCTCCCAGCTGCTGAACTTGCACAGCTGGGCACAGGTGAGGTCCTCAAGGGGTTTATTTTTTTCTCTCCAAGTCTCTTATTTCCCTCAATTTAAATTGGCTGCTGCTGTTTCCTGTTGTTTCTGTTGGTGTTTAAGGGAGTGTGTACCTGAATTGCAGGCATGGGAGGGTAAAGGAGTCAGGACTGCATTTCTCCAACCCACCTCATATTCCTGGCCCTGAGCAGGACCGTTTTCCCAGCTTTATCCTGCCTTTCATCTATTTTTTACATTTCTATGACTTAACAGACAGCAGATTGAAGTCACAGTGTGTATCTCTGGCTCTGCTTCCTGCCTGCTCATGAGAGGCATCACATCTCTACAGAGGTCTCCATCCACACTTAGGGAACCAGACTTTACTTTCTGAGTAAGCTGAAGAACCAGCACCTTGATTCCTTGGGCGCCAGTAAAATCCCTGACCTGTGAGCTTTCCTGACAGCTCAGTGTCATAAAAATCAGTCATGAAAGTGCTTTAAAGACTTGATAGAATGTTGAGATCCACCCTTTAATATTTTGTTTCTCTGCAAGCACAAGATTGTGTGTCTCTTGTATTTGTGCTGCTCTAGAAAACAGCAGAGATTTTTTGCAACCCTGGCTTTGGTCATTGAGGAAGAAGCCCACACCACAAGAGCCATGGGTCTTGCAAGCTGGAAAATATCTCCAACTTTCCCTCTCTTGCCTTGTAGAAGGACACAGGTAGAAACCTTTGCTTCATTTCTTGTGTCAAAAAGAGCATCGAGAGCGATTTCTGGTGGAAAATACAAACCCAAGGAAGATTTCACATTACCTCTTCCTCATGGCTGACCCCCCTTCCATGTGGCTGCCCCTTTCCCTGGGTCTTTTCCATGATATTTCCTACTTGCATCTCTGGAAAGAAGCAGTGTTTTGAGGCACAGGTTTTGGCTGTTGCAGAGTGAGTGGGGCAGGTCTGCTGCTCTCGGCCACCAGCCCTGGCCCTCTCTGCAGTGCTGGGCTGGCAGCACCATGGCAGGGTGATGACTCAGTGCCTGGCAGAGGCAGGGAGGGGAGGCAGCAGCCCCCAACCTGCAGCTGAACAGGCTCAGCTTTGTGCTGGACATCTTAAAAGGAGCTTTATGACTCCTCTCAGCACAGCACGAGCCCCAGCTCCTGCACAGGCCCTTCTTTGTGGGTGGTGACGTGGTCCTGGCGTGAAGGCAAAGCCAAGCAGGAGGTGGGGAGCAGCTCTGCTGGTGGCGTCCCTTGAAAGGACAGGGACTGGGAGAGGGTAAGAGCCAGGACAGGGAAGCAAGACCCCAGGATGCTTAATTCTGATAGCTCAGAGGGGAGGTAGGTGCCCTAAGGGTGTGCCAGGGATCTGACTCAGCCCTGAGTTGATGGGTGTCCCTAAGAGCCACCAAAAGCATAGTTGGCTGCTGAAGACTGCAACTCTTGCAGGCTGGTGCCAGAGGTCCCAGGAAAGATGGGGGAATACTTAGGAAGGCACACATTGCGTATTGCAATTCTGTGTCCATATGCAAAATCTCAGCTCTGCGAGGTTTGATTCACACTTCCTCCGCTTGGTTTCACGTTAAAAACCCGCCAAACCCTCTGCAGCTGCCTCCTCTCTTGGTTGCAGGGACAACTGTATGAGCAATTGCTTTTACAATTTGTCTCTCAAAATATCAATTTTCATTTTGCTTGAGCTAAATGGTTTCTCACCCTTTTCTCACACGTTTACATCAGTGGGTAACGAGAGCAGGGGATGTTCTCAGCTCTCTGTTGCTGCCTCTGCCCGGGTGACAGGGTGCACATGTTCATGCAAGGCGTGTTGCTGGGAAACCCATGGCCAGAGTCCCCTTTGATGCCTTCCCCTGGCCCTGAGCATGTTAATCTCTGCCTCAGCCTCAGCAGACAGACATCTGCTGCTGTTTTTCCAGACCGTGCTGTGCTGGGGTGATAAAACATGGAGACAGCTCCTACAGCTATGCTGCCTCTTAAGACCACCTAAGACCTAAGCCCACCACCAGAGTGGGGCTACAGAGGCAAAGGCTGAAACCTACCTTGCACCAGAGGGTCTCCAGGAAGGGAATTACCCTACATTTCTGCTGGTGCACTCCTCTCCTTCCCCAAGGGTTATGCTGCACCGACTCAGGGTGATTCCCACCTGTTGGTGGGGTTTATTCCCAGACTAGGGCTGGGAAATGTCCCTTCTGCAGCTGTTGTCCAATTTTGCTCAAATTCCACTAAGCTACAGAAGAACTCCCAGGCAAGGAGCTAAAATGCAAGAATGTTAAAACACAGTTTGCAGCCAGGTCACTGCCTTTGATGCACGACTCCAATTTTAGTGCTCCATCACATCTGTGGTGTTACCTCAGTAACTGCAGGGCATTCCCACGGCACAGATCCTGCAGTAATACAAGATGAACTTGGCCTAAATGTGTAGAAACAGCTGAGACTGAATAATTTATCTTCTAGGTATGTCAGTGACCCTGCAGATGGGGCTGCCAAGTGCTGTGACAATACTTGTGTGACAACAGCAATGCTTACAGCAGCCATGCTGACGTCTGCTGGTGCTCAGCTGGTGCCCAGGTGGGTGTGGGAGGTTCTGGTGATCTGCAGGCTGGGATACTCCTGCTCACAGAGCCCTAGAGCCAGGTTTCACATCCTCCTCGTGCCCTGCAGCTGGGTGCATCAAGCTTTGGTTGGACCACGCAGAGTAGGCAGGTTGTTACCTAGGGGGAACCTGGGAATTCCTTCTGCCTAAGGTTAGTTAGTCCTGATGTTTTTGGACTGGACAGGGTCCACAAGTGAAAGGTTTGCTCCAGACTCAGGTGGGAGGCTCCAGCCCCAGGGCACTCAAGGCTGGCAAGTTGGGATCACGCCCATTTGTCAGCCTGGAAATCCTGGTGCTGGGCTGCCCATTGGCATTTTTGAGAAGATTTCAAGAAAAATAGTTATTATACACGGGCCTCTGGCCAGAGACCCATGCAGCTGTGTGGCTTGGAGAAGCTGGATCACCTGAAACTGCTGCAGAAGAGCAGGATGCCTTTTTAAATGGCCCCTCCATCACAGATTACAAGCTAATACCAAAAGTGAAAAAAGATACAAGAGAACACGCCTCTTCAGAGCGGGAAATAGCTCCTTGCAGACATATGGGGATGCTAAAGCCAGGCAACAGGTGAATTAACACGACTACCAGCCACTTTTTTTATTTCTTGAAAGTTGCAAGGTGTATTTTTAGTAGCAGGATTTTAGGTGGTTTGGGTCTGAAACCACCTCAAAGGCTGAAAGTCAAGCCTGCTTTACTGAGCCCCACGGCTGTGCTTGGGCAGCCAGGCATTAAAGAAGAAAAAGCCACATAGCTGGACAATTCAAACACAATCTGTTGCAAACCTGGTTTGCTGGGAAGATGAGGCAGGGCCAGGGGAAAAAATGGTCCAAGGGGCATTTTATTGCTCTTGCACCTCCGTGCTGAGGAGGGTTGGGGGGATTTGGTGAGAATAAGTGGCCAGATCCTGCAGCAAAGGGTATTACAGCTCACCAGGGCACTGGGGCTTATTGCTGTCTGAGATACAGATATCAGTTAAACTAATCCTCTAAAAATGCTGTAACATCCTCTTAATTCCTTTTAAACTGGACTTTCCTCAGAATAGCTGCAGCATAACCCTGAGTTCGTGCTGTGGTCGGATGAGCTGTGCTGGGTGGGCAGCTGGATGAAGCTGCTGGGTCTCATTCTCTCCTGCCATACAGTGATGGGGCAGTAAATTTGACTGGAGGGCCTGTGGGATGGTCAGGCTTATTTTTCTATATGACACTTTACAAGGAACAGAGGGGAAAGCAACCCTAAAACTTCCCTCTTGTAGCTTTGCACAAAACTCCCAGCAGAGCAAGCAGTTGCTTGAGGCACGTCCACTCTTGGGTTCACTTAAGTTTTCAGAGCCAGGAAACAAGACACAAACTCCATCCCACCAAGTCTCTTCTTTCAGGAAAATGCTTTCTCCTTCTTCTTCATGTCATGAACGAGGTTTCCCTCACGTGAGAACATTGTGACATGCAATTTGTTGGCCTCCCACAGCAAAATTTAGAGGGGTAGAATATTTCCCCCATTTTGCAGGTCCTGAGGGAGCAAAAGGCCTACACCCAAAGCAATGATATTATTGCATCAGGATCCAGTGCTAATTGTCCAACTGCTGCTGGTTGTCCTTGGAGTCAGGCTGAAAGAAATCCCAAAGAGATTGGAAGGAGACAAGGGAGGGAAGAGGCAAAGCAAACATGGAGAGAGACAGAGAGCTGGGTACAAGGAGAGACTGAGATATTGAGCAGGTTACTGAGCATGTCAAAATCATGTTTCCTGGCATCTTGTACAAACCTCCACGACTTTACAGGGACAAAATCCATGTATTTCAGCAAAAGTAGTTCAAGTACAGCCTGAGACTGCTCTGGACCTTCATGCATCTGTGAGCAGTCTCATGCATCCCGAGGGCAAAGTCACACATGCATCAGCATTGCAGGTTCATCAAAGCAGGGCCGATGTGTTTTTCCCCTCGATGCCCTTCAGACAGCTTCAGGAGCTGGGCTGTGGCTGGTCAGGCTCGGAAGGAGGGTTGGAAAGAAGGTGGCCAGATGGGTTTCTGTTGGCCAGAGTGGGTGAAGCATGGGTCAAATGATCCCAGGAGGTGAGCTGAGAAGGGAAAGGTCACCTAGAGAAGCGCAGGAGGAACGTGGCTCCTCCACCTACACAGAAGAGAGATAATGGCAGTATTTATGGACACTTTGTGGCCTGCTAATTCCTGTTGCTGACTCCTGCTCAGTGAGCCCAGACAGGCCTTCTCGGGGGAAGTCTAAACATTAACAAAGCAAGTGGTGTGGACACAGCAGGCAGCTCAAACACAGTGTGGGTGGTTTGCTGGAGGGCATTCACACTCAGCCACAGCACAGGGGGGTCCTCCCCGATGCTGGCCGTGCACTGGTCAAGGCTGCATTGTATCAACTCATCAAATATTTGTTTGCATCTGTGACCTTCAGAATTTCCCATCATGGGCATGATTTTGGCTGCAGGTTTTCTGGCAGCCACTTGGACTTCCAGTATGGGCGAAGAACAGGGCAGGATGGAAGAGTTCCTTGCTCACCCCTCTCCTGGGGGCAAGGCTTTTACCAGCACTCTTTCCTTTCAGGTTCTTCTTTTGAGGAAAGGCAGTGCCAGGGAAACCTCTGTGCGATCCAGGCTTGGCCATCCCTGTTGCCAGCTGGCAGAAATGACTGTCACTCTGAACACCAGTGGGGAGCAGTGCTTTATCCCTGCTGGGGACACCCTCTTTCTCCAAGCAAGCAGAGCCTGGACTCTCCTTACTGAAGCATTGTGGTGGCCAAAGGCATCTTTGCCATTGCAGTGCAAGAAAAGCACAAATGCTTTTATGTGACATCTTGTTTGCCCCTGAGGGAGAAATTGGGGTGAGTGCAGTGGAGCTATTACAGTAAAGGTCCCTTTTCCTGAAAGGTGGCTGCCCTTCAGACAGATTTCTGTGCTTTTAGAAGGGGAGTTTGAGGCTTTCATACCTCAGGGATGTGGCCCCACTCTGCACAGGTTGTGTTGAGGTACAGAACAGGCTTTTCTCAGCAGTGGCTTCTCTCGGGGGCCGATTCTCAGTGGAGTGCGTCTGTTTCTTTTTGAGTTTATCAAGTGTAACCTGCAATTCTTATTAATTATGGCAATGCTCCCAGCTGCTTATGGCTATTTGGGCAGCACCATATCTGTGCTTCTCACAGCGTTGCTGACTACACTATTTCCTGATAATAATTTTTCTGTGTTTCTGAGGAAGCTTCCCCTTTTCCTAGACCTCTCTTCTTCCTAGCTCAGGACTCCCTTCCCCAGACTGACGTGCTCTTGTTCCTGGGCAGGGTGCCACAGCTCTTCTGCAGGCTGGCCTTGCTGATTTGGTAACCTGCTTGCTCACAGGCTTATCTGAACTTGGTTCTGGTTTTCTTGGCCACTCTGGGTGTGCATGTTCCTTTGAGGCAGAGAAAGGGAATGCGCTTGGCAGCTGCTGATGGCTGCAGCTACCAGCAGTGATGTGGTTCTTGTGTCAGCTCCTGTTTCCTCTTTCCAGAAAGGCAAATTGCTATCACTGAGCTGTCAGTGATATGGACAGAGGCCAGGATTTGGGCTGGCTGTGTGATTATGTGAAGGCTTTTGCTTTATGTGCCAGCTGGGAATTACCAGCAACAGGGCTACACATCTCTGATGGTCAAGGCTTTTGGCAGTGCTGACAGGAGTTCAGCTGGTTTTATGCTCTGCTGTTGAGGTGCTGCTTTCATACAAATATCCTTCCCAACCCCAGAAGGTGCATCTTTTCTCCAGGATTTATTTTTAATATAGGAACTTGTCAGAGAAAGGGGCAGCAGTGCTCTGCAGTGTTTTCTGGTGTATCTGCATGAACAGCTGGGCTCAGGCTGGACATGAATGAGGAGAACCTGCAACAGGACCTTTGGATGTGATTGGTTTCAGACGACGGCTTAAATAACACAATTTAACATGGCAGTGTGAAGTCCACAGACAACTAATTCTCTGTATTTGAAAATCCAGCTGCTTCTTCTTCTCCTACTCCCCTTCTTAAGCCCCATGCTGCAGCTTGACCTCAGTCAGTCCCTCTCTTTTGTGTACTCTGGGTGGCCCCTGATATGTTTTTTTTAAACCCTCAACAGTACCTGCTGGATAGACTGTAAGCTCAGCCTTTCAAAATACTTCTGTGCCCACCAAAAGTCTCTTTCCACGAGCTGGAAACACAAATAAAATGGAGCACCAGGGAGCAGCCATACCTGGTCTTTTATTGCCAGCTCCTCTTGGCTAGTTGGTGAGAAGGAAAGGATGTTTCCCTCAGACCTTTTTTACATCCCTGTTGTGATTTTTCCAGTAGGAAATTGTGAGCACGTGAGTTCAGCAGAGCCCCAGGGAATGGGATGTATTAAGGACAATAATAATCCAGTATTATTAATGACAATCAGAACAGACAACACATGATTTAACCCACAAGGCTTCTGGAAAGGAATTACTCTTAGGTGTTGAGCTGCCCAAGGATGGGGGAAAAAGTATTATTTTGTGTAGAGAAAAAACCTCCTGACACTTCAAAATCCTATGGGAGAGAGGAAATATCTGTAAGAAAATAGAGCAGACCAGGCCTTCCTTGGTGATCTGGTGGATAAGCAGAAGCACATCAGCTTACAGAGAGGCAGAGATGTAGCTGCAGGTGGTCTGGCCCAAGGATTTTCAGCACCTACTGGTGGGGCTCCCTGAGATGCTGCAAGGAGCTGGAAACCCTTGTGTTCAGGCAGAAATGTGCTCAAAAAGCAGGAGTGAGCCCAGGGCTCCACCAAGGCAGCATCAAAGCTGAACACCTGTAAATGCGAGCTGCCTCTGGGGGTGGTTAAAATAGAAATGATGAGCCTGGAAAGCTGGAGGAGATGCCATGCTCAGCTCTTCTGGCAAGGAATGGTAGTAATCTCCTTCAGGGATGGGGCCCTTTGGTGTTGGCCTTCAGAGGCACTGCTGAGGCGGGAGACAAACAGCAGCCTTACTGACACCCATGTGTGTCGATGGAGAGCTGTCTTTGACTGACTTTGAATATTGAAACAAGGCAGACCTGGCCAGAGCAAGTAAGATCTGATCTGCTGCCTCTGATTTGGTGAGGAGTGAACTGTGGTGGGGGAAAAACTGTGAGAAAGAGGCAAGTGAGTTTGCAGAAGGGCTTGCTCCTCAAAAGAGCTGTAACTCACATCTTCTTCACGTCAGCAGCCAGCAGTGGCTACCCCCAGCCAGGGCAGAGCCTCCGCCGGGGCTTTCCCTGCTGCCAGCCAAGGGATGCTTTCTTTCCGTGATGGGCAAATATGAGCAAGCAGGGTGAAACTGGCTCTGCTATGAGATGAAAGCATGATGGTGGGAAGCACGTGGGCTGCAAACCACTGCCTGCCTCATTCACTGGGGACCTGATCTCCAGGGAGTCGATGGTAGTCATGGAAAACTTGAGGCACCTCTATCCTGAAGAGGGATTGATTTTTTTCCTTGATCACACATTGGCCATGGGTCTTGTGGTAGCCAAGTTGTGCCATGCTTGGTGCCCTCACAACCCAGCTGCCTCTCTGGTTGGGAGGAAAGGCTTTGTAGGAGCTCTTCTTCAGAGTCCTTTCCCCAGAAAACTCTATCACTCTCTATAAAATCTGTTTGAAAGGGCTCAGTGGGTTAAAACGTTACAAGAGGGGGAATACTGAGCAGATGCAGCTCTTGCTTTAGTTTTAATGGCCTTAAGAAACCATACTAAAAAAAAAGGAGTTGTTTCCAGGAAAAGTTTTCCAAAGTCTCAACTTGATTTCCTTTCCAGCGTCACGAAAGCTGCTCTTTGATAAAGATTGTAATTTAAAAACCCAGCAGTCTTATCCTTTCTCCAGTTCATTTTAATGCTCTAAATCCAGAGGAGGAAGGGGACGCTTAAAAAGCAAATGTCTGTATTTTCTCATGCAAACATATCGTTCTCAGGAAGACACTCTCTTCTCTGACAAGGGTCTTTCTGTTGGAAAACCACTGCTTAGCTTTGCCCTGACAGCCCAGGCACAGTAAAACTTGTCAGCATGGAGAAACTGAGTGGCCAGGCTGGAGCTGGATAATGTTGGTATTAAGGGAGCAATTGTCCTTCTAACTCGGCAGTGCCAAGCAATCTCCTCCCATGCTCCTGATCCCCCTTCAGATCCAAGGCAGCTGCTGGCTTGTGGCACATTTCTTTTCCTAGATGTCACCTTGGGGTTTTTTCCCCCGCCTCCCTGGATTGCTAGGATGCTTGAACTCATTTCTGACTGTGGTATTGCAGATGTGGATGGGCTGGGCTGCATTTTTAGGATCTGATTCAAAGCCCACTGAAGGCAGGAACAATTTGCTGTTGATGTCAGTGGTCTCTGGAGCAGGCACTGTGTAACTGCTAATTTTTATTCCAGGCAATTGCAGTTAAAAGCAGTGAAGTAAAAACCCCACAACTTATTTTAAAAGTAAAGTGCTCAGCCAGGTCCACTGGCTTCTGAGCAGCCAAAACAAAGATCCTACTTAAGCCAGGGTTTTTCACCCTGGTGCAAAGTGTGCCTTCTTCAACCTGGCAGCTGTCTGGCTGCTCCTGTCATGTGTCCTCTCCACTGTGTGACCCATGGATCCCATACCCTGGTTTCGAGCACTGTGAGGTTACATGGAAATGTTCTGCTTTTGGGGTTGCTCAGGGCTTTTTTCCTGCCTTTGGAAATCTTTGAATACCCTTGTAACTACAGGAAACTCAAGGAGAAGCACAAAATAATCAGTATTGTGACAAAGTCACAGACACCAGAGAGCTGCCAGGGGAGCAGTTTGCGAGTAAAAAATGTATGTGTAGGTACATACATGAGTACAAATTCTCATTGTGGGGGCCATGCTGCAAGGGAGGAGCTGCCAGGGAAGGTGTGTGAGATTTGGGTGGCTGTTTAGCTGGGAAGAATTACAGACTCATTGGGACCGGACCTCTTATTTGACTTTCCCTGGGCTTCACCTAAAAGCTAACAGGATTTTCTTTTCCACCAACTTCCGTGGGCTTTGGATCAGGATCTTTGTGCCTGCAGGGTTATCTCAGTTTCCTGGAACTCTTTCACTGTTTGAGTTTGCTAAGTATATTTACTGCCAGGCTGCTTTCTTCTTTAACTCCCGCTGGCTGATTGCAAAAGCTTTTTGTTCCCGGCAGCCGCTGGTACAGGAGCGGCGTCGCTCTCTCAAAATTGGCTGTGCACCTCCCTGGGTGTCCCCTTCTCCAGCTGGCCCCACATAAATCTTAAAACTTCACCAGATCCACTATGAACTTGCCCCTTGCAAATTATTTGGTGCAGTTAGAGAAGGTTCAGGAGCATCAAGCAGCATTATCAATATTTTTCCTTCCTTTTTGAGCCTCAGACAGCCTTTCACAAAGACGTGGGCTCCCTGGAAAGAGATGTTTGCTCTGAGATTATTCCCTGTTTATTTGGTCACATGAGGAGGGCAGAACATTCTACTGGCTGAATTAACAAATGCAGCCTCACCAATACACTCAACGAATAAATAAGCGTGGCTAAATCAGATGTTCTGGCTGGCTGTTATTAAAAGAGGAAAATTTTCTAGCAAAAGCCCTGGCTGTAGGTGTTTAGCACCTTCTGAAGAACAAAAGAACATGGCCTGACATTTAAAAATAGAGGAACCCAAAGTGAGGGGGGAGTTTGGAGAGCAGAGGCTGGTGGAGGGACTGGTCTGAGCCACTGTGTTTCCGGTGGATCCTCCTCCTTGGAACCCCATCAGACAGTGGAGAGCCATGACTGGAAACACCAACCTTCTACCCAGGAGCACAGGTGCTGATGGTTGAGTAAGGCTTTGATGATCACAAGAGTGCCCTCAGTCACACCTACAGACTTGTAGACAAGTCTGTGACTTGCTTTTCCACTTCAACTATGGCAGGTTGACAAGTGCCTGTTCTTGCTTTTTTAGGTATTGGTGGAAATGTGACACTTTTAGGAGAATGCATCTCATCCAAGAGTCAAGACAGGTCCTTAAAACACAAACAGGAGTGGAGGCAGCAATGCACACAAGCTTTACATTGTATTTCTCTCGAGTACACAAAGTAAAGCTTGCAGTATAAATACATATATGTGTGTTTCTAACCAGGACAGCTGAGAAAAAGTCTGAGAAGTGTAACTCCCCGCCCTCTGTTAAATTTTAATCATGTGCTGCTATGGCAGAGAGACCCCAAAGCGTGTTATTTGAAAGGATTCACTGTGGGGGCTTTTAAAGATAACCTTGGCACTTATGGCACATCTAAATGTTTGGATTTTACAACACATTGTTCTTTATAAGCCATTCCCAGAGGTTAATTACGCCATATGAAGAGACTTACAAGAGTCACTGCCCCTGGCAGTGGAAATGGGAAGCACTTCTGGCGGCTGGGAGGGATCCGAGCTCAGCTCCCGGGAGGAATGAGCATGCCAAAGGCCATTGTCCACGGGAAGGCTCTGCTGTGTCAGAGCACTTCCAACTGACCAGAGTCATGGTGACCTGATTCCCAGCTTTCCTATTCAGCCTCCTTTGCTCCAGTTTTACTTTTAAGGCCCTTGTCAAATACTAAATAACACTGCCCCTTGCCAAGGCGACTGCTGGCCAAAAGTCCTCTTTTAATGTGAGCTGAAGGTTTTCCAGTGCTCAGGGCCATGCTGGGAGAGCAGAGCCCCAGTGTGAGCGGCTGGGGATGTGCCTTCCCCTCCAGGGCAGGTTCTGTTTCAGCACACCTGGAAAACAAGGTGATAGCTGCGAGGTGTCAGGCCAGGCTGGAGTCACAGGTGTGTGAGGTGGTGCAGGAATATCCAGGGAACTTAAAGCCTGAGGACCAAATGAGCTGAGCACAGGGATGGCACGAGCAACCACCCTGGAGTGTCAGTTCGACTGCTGTGCCATGGTGGGGGAGCAACAGAGATACCTCTGGCAAACCTGAAACTGGACTTTGAATTCCTCCCACAACTTCCAGCTTCCCCCTGCACACCCAGAGACCTTCCTCAAGTCCCAAACACGATGTCTTACACTCCAACATGAGCCTTCGTATTGTGCTGCTGCAGCAAGTTCTGGGGCTTGCTTTGACCCACGCTCAGCAACATGTTCAAGCCCCTCACCTGGCCAGAATGTCAGCCTGGCACCTGGGTGTAATTGTATGTGTACTTGGAGAAGTCCTTTTTTTTTTTTTTTTTTTAAATTTGCTAATATAAAAATCCCTTTCCTGCTCAGAGACAGGATTCTGAGTACAAAGTGTTGTGTGCAGCCAGAGAGCACAGCATGTTCTTGGACAGCGATGGGCAGGTACACGGCTCTGCTCTAAGGAGACTAATTCAGAGCTAGGATTTACCTTGGCATTATTCAGTGCCACCTCACACGCACATTTAACCCCAAGCCTGAGGTTTCCAGCTACATTTTTTGGAAGAGAAACTGCTTAAAAATTACAATTTAAAAAAAAAATTCTCCTTCTGTTTCTTTTCTTCTTTTCTCTTCTTTTTCTCCTGCTTCTGTAGGTAAATAACTATCCCTAGGTGTGTTTGTTTTAGAGACCTCCTGATACATTTCAATGCTGATGTGGCAGATCCCAGGCCATCTAAAGTAATTTTTTTTTCTGCAGAGACAGAGAGGGGCTGTTGGCCCTTTGCAAAGTCCTCTTTGCAACAGTGGGTGTGTGTTGGACAGCTGTACCCAGCAAGAGAAATTCACTCTAAGATTCATGTGGAGGGGAGAGGGCTTGAAGTGACATGGAAATAAAGAGGTTTAATAAAATGGAGGTGGAGGGCTTGGCTGCTTTTTGCTGGTGCACAGGAGCAGAGGAATGAGCAGTGGGGTGGGAGCAGTGTTAGCCCAGGTGGTGTTGAGCTCAGAGAGTGAAGGTTTCTGTCCCCCCCGATCAGACCAGAGGGATGACTTCCCATCTCCCCTCCAATGCTGTCTCACAGACCAGTGCCACCCTCCATGGGTGTCCCTTTGTTGTCTGTGGGCTGGAGAAACATTCAAACAGGACAAAGGGAAAAAATCGTAAGTTAATTCTTTTTTTCCCATAGAAAGCCACATAAAATTTGGAGTGATGAAGGGAGAAGAAAATTCCATATTCTGTGAAGGGGTTCTTCTCCTCCAAAAAGATGCCACTTATAGAGTGGTTTTTTCATGGATCAGAAGAAAAACCCATTCAGCTCTTTGCTTTCCCTTCATGACTCTTGTGCCAGTATTTTGCAGTCGCTCCAGGTGCATCCAAACCTCTGACTCTGGACATGGTTCACACTTTCTCCCTCTTGGCTACTGGCTTCAGCCAGGGGATGAAAGGCATCACATGGGTTTCACATTGGAGGTGTGGGGGCAATAGGCAGAGGAGCCTTGGGAACATGGCAGAGCCTCAACCAGGGAAGGCTGTCCTCTGCTGAGGTGTGTTTCTTCTAAGCCAGAAGCACTTAGTGGGTTTTTATTTAATGCTGAAAGCGCACTGCTGTCCTCTAGTCATGCTCTGTAGCATCCCCAAAATACCTTACATTCTCCATCTGGGGCCATGCCATGGGATTTCTCA
Organism: Corvus cornix cornix; assembly: GCF_000738735.6. Classification (NCBI taxonomy): domain Eukaryota; kingdom Metazoa; phylum Chordata; class Aves; order Passeriformes; family Corvidae; genus Corvus; species Corvus cornix. The sequence continues at coordinate 17,630,486 of NC_047056.1, forward strand.
AAGCTGGGAGCTGTGCTTGTTCCTGGCTTGTTAGGACAGCCTTCCTGGGCTGTTTTCAGTTGGATTAGAGTTTCCAGATATTGAGTCAGGCAATGAGCATGGACCCTGCTAAGATCATCCATGGGAAGTGGGAAGAGTTCCCTTAACAGAGCCAGTGATTGCCCTGTTCCAGTCTGCTGGCAGTGGAGCAAGACAGGCTGCACGTCCCTGAACTGCTTCAACCATTCTCAGCTGATTTTCCAAATTCTGATGAAGTTTCTTGCTAAGCTCCTGAGTCACGTAACTTTGTGTTCAGCCAAACTTTCAAGAGCAGCAGGAATTTTTCTGGACCTAAAGCCACTTTGGGGACGGGAAGAGGACTCTCCTGCATCCCATGTGGATGGAGAGGATCTGGAGGGAAGAGGTCCCAGGGATTTTTTTCCATGCCCAGATGAAAATGCCCTTTCTTCCAAGCTGTACATAGCCCTGGTCCTTCAGCCTGGGCACAGGGACACCAGCTACGTAGTGAAGGATTAGGTAATTTCCTTCCCTTCTCCTCTGGAAGGTGTTTTGATTAGCATAACCATTGTGTTCCCAAATTAGCTCGTGTTCCTGCTTTGCCCTCAGGCTGGCTTTTCCTGTTACAAACCTGCTCTGGCACAGGGATACCCGAAGCACCACAGCTCACATCTGGACAGATCCAGCCACACTCAGTCCACCAGCTGCCCTCTCTGACTAACCTTAGGTTGATGCTGAGGCTACAGAGGTCCTACAGCCCTGCAGGTCACCAGTGCATAGAAACCCCCAAACAGCTCAAATTTTGTTGTGACATTTGGGGGGGAGCATGGTATGCGCTGGATGGAGACCAAAAGCACACAGGACACGGGTGCATCCCACTCCGTGTCATTGGGAATGTTAACTTCTGGCACGGGCTGAGGTGCACATCCCTGGTACCTCAAGCCATCCTAAACGGGCCTGAGCCTGTCCAGCACATCCTCTGCCAGTCACTCACCTGCTCCTGCTTTCCTCCTGCCAAGAATCATTCTCAGCTGAAACAATGCAAAGTTCTGGGAAAGAATTAATGGAAGAAAGTGAAATAATTTCCAAATGCCAACGAGACAGACACAGAGCAAATAATCAGGGGCCCCTGATTTCATGGCTATTGAGTGCCATGGAGAGCAGGAGCTGCTTGCATGAAGCAACTGGTTGCCAGATCTCTTTGGTGTCAAGCCTTATCCACAGAAGATACATCTGGGGGTCTGAAATCAGATGGTTTTAACACTCCTTCACTGCTGGCTGAGCCACAGGGGGTGGTGTAGCTACACAACCCTTCCTCTGTGGAGATGAAGCTGTTTAAGTACATTTCCCCACAGACCAGGTTTAAGTTCTGCTTAAACTTCTCCAGTGAGGGATGGAGGAACGGATGAAGCACATGGATATTTGACTTTGCCCCATTACAAAGCACATTTGTCATCACACCTTGAGAAGGCCCAGAGCAATATTCCACCAACTTCAGATGGGCTTCTATCTGAACGGGAGCTCAGTTATGGCCACGAGGGCAGAAGGAAGGATGCCACAACGAGGCCAGTGGGCAACATGGGAAGTAGCTGGGGAGAAAAGAAAGAGGTTCCCTTCTCAAACCCTTCATCAGCTGATTTAGCTCCAAGCTCCTCACCAATCTACTTCTCTAACAATAGTTCGGCCGTCAGCGGACCCAAAGATGAACTCATTGAACTTTTGGCTTCTGGTGACTGCCTGACTTGCACTCCTTCTGCCAGCATTTGGGGCACCTCACAGAGCAGAGCTGTCAGGACAGGGGAACAGCAGAATAGAGATCTAAGGCATGAACAGCAGGAGTGCTCCTGGAAAAGGTTATTTTACAAATGCCCAGGGCAAAGCCCAGCTGCAGAGACACAGGGATTTAGTGTCTGCTGGGAACTGGGCTGTCCCACTGGGCTCTGGCTGCTAGCCCACTGACATGGGGTCATCCTGCAGGTCCTGGTTCATATTTCATATTCCAGTGGTATTTTCCAACCCGCTGTGGAGTTAGGTGGGAAAACAAGGAGACCCTGCAGGAGCTACACCCTGCTCCAGAAGCAAATCCAGCTGTGGCATTTCCTAAGCCAGGCCTTGGTTGTGCCATTGCAGAAACACAGACAAGGAGGGATCCAGAAGCTCTTGCCATCGTGTCCCTGCACTTCGTTCTGCTGCAGCATCCACCTCTAATTTCCATCCCTGGAGCAGAGCTGCTGCTTATTAAACCCAGACCAGCAAGGGCTTGGCAAGGCATACAGGCTGGGAGGAACTGCCAGGGAGCCAAGGGGAAGCCATACAGACTGATTCCTTCTTTTATGAAAAAGGGGAGGCTGCTTCCAGAGTCTTCAAAGGGATTGAGAGTGGATGTGGAGCTGCTTGGAGGATCAGCCTGGCCAGGAGACAACACAGCATCATGTCCACAGAGCAGGCAGCTGCCGAGTCTGGAGCAAGGGGCTACTCTGCTCTTGTTCCTACCAGCTTTTTGGTGTATTTCTGCAGCAGGAAGTGTTCCAGGGTGGGAGTGAGTGGCGGGCAAGCAGCACTACACCTCCACAAGGGCACCACCAAGGCCAGGCAGAGCTCCCTGCTCTCCTGTAAGAAAGCACAAGCTGTGCCTGTCCATGTGCTCGGCCACAGCCTGGATGTGGATCACACGGGGATGGCACAAAGCGCTTGGTCACAGTCCTGGTTGGCTCCCCAGGTGGGATTTCATGGTCATCTCTGCACAACTGAGCCTGGAGCTTCAGAAGGAGCTGGGCTGCGGGGGACCTCAGGGAGTCCCGCAGACCTTGCAGCAGTGTTAGTTTGATGACTGCTGTGCAGAGCTAAAAATACCCCAGCTATGGTTAGGAGTTCAGGATAACTAATACACCCAGTGGAAAGATTTGGAGCCATTCCAGGGCTAAACAACAGCTTCTTCACCAACAGCCAAAGACTTGTGGATGCAAAAATAACTAGAAACTGAAAAACTTGAGCTGGAGCAAGCGATTTTCAAACTGAACCCAAAAAAAACTTTCTAGTACTGAAGATGACCGTGGAAAATTGTCAGCACTTTGGTTGTTTTAACAACAGGGTACACAAACCTCTGGATTTAGGCTGGATACTGCCTCTGGGCAGAAGTTGGGAGAGCTAGTATTTACAGAGAATGCCTTCATTATGAAGGTGAAATCAAATTACACTGATAATATCTTATCCCAGTGGCCTGGATCAACAGCATACGTGCAAGAATCAGAGGGAAACACCATGATGGGAGGTATACGCTTGATGTCTCAAAAAGTGGGGAGAAACACCCAAGAACAGACCAAGAGTGACTGTGGGTGCTGGGAGGAATGCTGTGGAATGAGTCAGCTTCCAGCCACACTGCGGTTGGGGAACAGAGGGCAAGCAAGGGTTTCAGACATCTGTCTACAGACCCCAAACACAGCTGGGGAAGGAGCAGAGGGAGTGGTCCCCTGAGCACATCTGTGCCATGGTGGCAGAGGACACCCAGGCTCACATCTCAGCTCTTTCTGCCTGGGGTTTCACCCCACGCTGTGCATTTCCCCACTGCTCTGCCCTCAGTACTGTTCCACGCTGAAGCAGACACTCAATTGTTCATCTGGCTGGAGATGGTGAGAGTGAGCCCAGCTCTCCACACCTCAGGTGCTTGGCTCAGGCTGTGCATGCCAGTCCTGGCCCCAGTGAACACTGAAGTACTCAGTGCCTTGCTAAGAGAGCTTGAGAGAGCCCAGCCTCGGGTCTCTGACAACCAGCAGGCTTGAGAGAACACCCAAGGTCCCCCAGGACGCTCATGGCAAGGCAGGGGCTGGAAGGGGTGCCCGGCTGCATGCTCCACCACAGATGTAGCCAGGGAAAGGGGGACTCACAGGGCATGGGACATTGGTGCTGTTCAGCCGTCGCATTCCTGCATCCAAGGGCTTCGGTTTGGAGAAGGTCCTTGGGGAGTTTAATGAGCCGATGATCCCAGGTGGACTGAGGCAGGGATGGATCCCAAACCTTCATGCCTTTGCCTGGAGGCGTCATGGCCATCATGGGTTTTCCCAGCCCAGGTCCTGCTCGAAGTGGGGAGCCCTGCCCTGCCCCAAAAGAAAACACAAAAGAGCCTCCAAGTTCTCATGAGTGCCAAAAAGTATTTGTGCCTATTTCAGGTCCCTCTGCAGAAGCTGTGTTATCATAATTAACTGAAATGTTTCTCCATGGGCATATTTCCCCTCTTCTCCCACCACACCAGCCCTCATGAAACAGTCACTTATTCTCCCCTTGCTGTTGTGTTGAGATGTACCAGGCTGCGGGCAGGACCTGCTGCCCTCCCCAGCCTGGCCTCAATAGCACGGCTTGTTCTCCGTGCAGGGGTGATGATCCAGTGGCAGCTGATGTAAATCCCAGGAACACCACTGAGAGCAGCCCCAGGGGCCACCTCCTGAGAAGATCTGGCCACTGAAATACAATAACGTTGATGTGCCAAGCCAGGAGGCTGGAAGATCCCAACAGCCTGTGCTGTGATGGTGAATTATCACTCCCTCACAGACACTTTTTTAATAGATTCCTTTCTTACTCCACAGCCAGTGCAGAAGCTTGGTTGTGCACCACAACATGGCCAAGGAGAATGCAGGGTAGGGAAAGAGACGGCTCTGAGCTTGGCTGAAGATGTGGAGGCATGGGAGACATATTCCCACGCAAGACGAGACCTTTCGTCTGTTTTGGGATAAAAAGTATAGCCAATGCCACCTGTGTGTTACAGAGTAGGCAGCAAACCTCTGCTCTGTCAGACCAACCCTCTTTGCCAATGCTCACACTCCTGCTTGGGTGGGTGTCAGGGGGGTTGGCTGGTTTTGGATGCACGTTCCCGGGAAGATGGGCCTGACATAATTCTCATGTTCTTACTGCAGACTGGCAGAGTGCAGCATCTCCTGAAGATGCTCTAGCTCTTCTCCAGTGGTTCAGCCTAGCAGTTGGCTCTGATGTGAAGGGAGTTCCTTCCAACCCTTACTTTTTAATTTCCAAGGTACTGTAGCATCCAAATCACCTCCAGATAGCAAACTCTCTCTGGTGCGAACAGGTACTTGAGTGATAAATCTTGCCATGGGAAGTCACAAGCAGGCCAGGAGACACACAGAAGGCATGTGCCAAGAGGACAGCCACCATTCTGGGTGGCACTGGCTTTCTCCCTGTCCTGGGACCTGCAAGCTGATGGGTGATGGACCAGTCCCAGCGCTGTTTGACCACACAGCGTTTGCAGACCCTGAAAAAAGGCTCCCGCTGGGGGCCAGGCATCTTTCAGGTCCAATCTGCTCCATGCTGCCCACACTCACTTGAGGAGGGTCCCCAGCGTGGAGCAGCACCCCCGCCGCTGGCTGGGAGCTCCCCGGATTCCCCACGCACCCTCTCCCCGCTGTGCCCCAGGGATGACGCTGATACCCCGGGCAAGGCCGGCGGGCAGCCACGGCAGGCGCACACCGATCGCCGGGGGCAAAGGTCCGCGGGGCTCCCCCGGCCCCGGGAGCCGCCGCAGCGGCGGGCAGCGCGGAGGGACGGCGGAGGGACGGCGGAGCATTCCCGTTCCCCCGCGGGGAGGGCCCCGCCGCCGCCGCCCCGCCCGGCCCGGCCCGCCCCGCCGCGCTGAGTGGGCCCCGCGGCGCGGCGCGGAGCGGCGGGCGGGACGCCACGGGGCGGGGCGGGACGCGGCGGCCGAGCCCGGCGAGACAGCGGCGGAAAGTGCCACGACTCCACACGGCCGCGGCGGCGAGGAGGGACCGCGACCCGGCACGGGTGGGTAGGGGCGGCGGCAGCCCTTCCTTCCCCCGGCCCCTTCCCCGGCCACCGCTTCCGCGATCCCCCCGCGCCCGCCCCGCGCTGCCAGCGGGACCCCCCGCCCGGCGCTGCCCCCGGCCCCGCACTCGGCGCACTCGGAGCGGGTGGGACCCCCCAGCCGCGGCCCCGGCGCGGAGCCGTGTCCCGCGGGAGCGGCCCGGGCAGCGGGGGGGATCCCGGCCCGGGGTCCGGTCCGTGCGCCGGGGGCCGGGCGGATGAATGGCCCCGAGCACGGAATGGCGGCGTGTGCGGGCAGGGCGAGGTCCGGGCCCCGCGCTGCCCCCGGCCCCCCGAGCGCCGCCGTCCTGCCCCAGCGCCAGCCGGATGACAATTATTAATCTGATTAACCGCGCTTACAGAAGGTCCCGGCGCTCGGGCCGCTCTCCCTTGTCCATTTTTTTTTTCCTTAACTAAGCCCCCGACAAAACTGTGCTGGCACCCGGAGACCCCCCGCAGCGTGGGGTCCCCGAGCTTTTAGGGAGAGGCATCGACCCCATAAGCGCAGACCCCTCACCCACCGTGGGGTCTTCCCAGCCTGGACATGAGCAGCCTTCCCGCGGGTCTGCCCCGCTCCTCGCCCTGCCAGGGAAGCGGTCCAGCGGAAGAGCGTGTGCTGCACACGTGGCTGACCGGGATGGAGAAGTGTCCGCGCCTGGAATGCCAGCTCTCACCTTCGTCGAAGCCCCGCATCAGCGGGAAATGGTTGGAAGGAGTCGCGGCTGCTGGATGTGAGCCCCAGGGAGGAGCTGATGAGGACCGGCAGTGAAATGCCTCTTCGGGCCAGGGAGGGGAGAGAAAATTTGTAATAGCCGCCGCGCAGATTAGTCAAGCTGCAGCTGTGTTGTGGTGCTCTTACACTCTTCTCCTATATATACGTGTATTTTCTGCCTGTTTTTTCACTCCTGGGCTCTGGAAGGGAGCTGGCAGCACTGCTGGCAAGCACAAGCCAGCTGGCTGCTGCTGCCAGAGCTAATGGAGCACTAAGACACGTTCAATTAAGTTGAGCTATAACTGTTGATGACGGGCTGATCTGGAGTTGCTGCGTGGAGTAGCACATGCTGCTGGGAGGCTGGAAGTGCACAGTCACTTACACAGAAAATGTATTTAAACAGAGGCTGCTGCCAACGTGGGCAGGATCTGCACGTGGCGTGCAGGCTTTTCTTGTTTGTTTTTAATTTTTGTCTCTCTCTATTGCAACAGGGCAGAGAGAAAATCTCCAGGAGAAGTATCTGGTGATTGTTTTTTTTATCTGCTGGCAGTGCTGTTGCCTTCTCCTGCTGCTGGTCTGCCCTGCTGTTCACAGGATCAGGCCTCCCAGTTCCCTCGTCCTTGCCCTTTCCCTCCTTTTTTTTTAACCTGCTTGGATATGTAGAGGAAAGGATGCTGCAGGTGCTTCACAGGCAGGCATTGCTGTGGATTATGCAGAGCCCAGTTCTCTCTTTCTCTGTCCCCCATCACCTCTCCTGCATTGCTCTCACGTGAGATGCCACCTTGACACCATGGCAAAGTGGAAGCCTTGGACTGCAGGGGGGGGCAGTGTCCTGCTTGCAAAGAGCATCTTTTCCTATCTGCAGCACCTATCAACACCAGGAGGAGATAACACATATTTTCCTTTGGCTGTGACAAGAAACAAGATTTCTGTGGTTACTGCACAGTCTGTCTCTTCCTTTGCTCCTGCCCACCTGTTGCATGGCCTGGGTGATTTAAACCAGGGTTGGTGGAGGGCTGGGTCTTAAAGATGCTGAATTCCCTTGGATTTCATGTATGGTCACAGAGGGGAGGACAGGCTGAACAGGTGGCAGAGTTCCAGCCTGGCTTTTGACACAGCTGTCAGTGACAAATGTGACCACAAGACACTGAGCATGGCCCTGGTGCTGTCATGTCACGTGTCTGGGGTTAGTTCGTCCTGGAAATTGTTTAGTGCTGAAAAACCAGCAAGGCTGGGTGCTTTTCTGGTTCTGCTTCCTTAGGGCAAGTTGGACTTTTGCTCAGGTCAAACAGAGGTGGCTGCACGTGCAGGGAGGTGAGGGAGGTCAGGTCTCTTGGGCTGTTATCTGGGATTTTGGGAAGTGTGATGGATAACAAGGAAAAGCCACATGAGTGGAAGAGTCAGAGCACAGCATTTCAGCCAGCTCCTTTACATGAGAAGGCCAAGTGGACCAGTTGTCCATCTTATTCCTGTTCTGGTGATGGGGAAAAGCTTTACCTGGACAAGCTGTTTTGGGGAAGGAGCCTGTGTATGGAGATATTTGATGATTTCTGCTGTTTTGGCTGGGAGAGGAGGATGCTCCAGAAATTTCATGGAAGTAAATGTGCTCAGTGTTGGATGTGAACTTGATTTTTTGAGCATGGATTCTGATAACTGCTGGTGTCCACCCATCTTTTGGGCACACAACCCTGTCCCAAACAGATGGAAAAATGCCATTGTAGGAGTGAAGTCCTGTGGAGGACCAGAAGCTATGGAAGGGAGGATCCTGAAGTCTTTGAGCCTCTTCAGAGTGTGGCTGTCAGGCTGAACATGTGAGACTCCCCTTGGTGCTCTGTTTTGCCATGTCCCAGCTAAGGCTTTGTGCAGGTGGGAAGCGTAGAGGGCTTTCCTGCCAAAGGGCACATGTGCTTGCGAGGGGGATGGCGTCTTGCTGTGCAAGTCCAGGAGCAAACTTCCAGCCCTTGGAAGGGCAAAGGTGGCAAGGTGAGGAAATGTCAAAGCAGAGCTTCTCTCCTGGGCGCTAACACCGCAGCATAAATGCTTCTGGCATCTCTGCACCAGGAAGTTCCTGTAGGAAGACTTTTCCTTATCCCCCAAATGCCAAGGCCAGCCTGCCTTGATTTAAGTGTGTGTGGCTGGCTGTGCACAGTTGGACAGATGGGCTCTTCCCTGAACAGGTTGTTGGGCTGCTTGTGCCAAGTCCCGACCGCAGGAGGAGCCCTACAGGTAGAACTCGCTCCTCGCAGTCAGCACCGGGGCTGCGGGGCACGAGCGAGCTTTGAGGCAGGACCAAGGTTTGCCACGAGAGTCCTGGCTGGCACCTCTCGCTCCTTCCTGTGGATTTTCTCCCAGCACATCTGTCCTTGGGAACAGCTCTCCCCTGGTTGAGCAGTGGGAGCTTGGATGTCCTCTGTGAGCATCTCAGCTGCTTGCAGGAGCTCTGACTGCTGCCGTGGCTCTTTTGCAGGTCCACAGCTCCTCAGTGCTCTGGCTGCTTTGTTCCTGTATTGCTTTTGGTCTGGAGGGGGTTGTTGGGGTGCTTTTGTTTCGCTAGGAAGGACTTTAGTGCTCATTTACGTCCTTATCTCACCCTGGCTGTAAAGCCGGGCAGGAGGCAAGGTACAGGCAACTTTTACTGCAGCCCGTGGGGCTGGGTGAGGCTCTCTTCGAGGGAGAGAGGGTATGGGGCTCTGTAAGGGCTTCTGGGGGACAGTCTTGTGGGGTGAGGTGTGGGGCAGGCACAGGGATCTGGTGCCGTGATGCCACATCCAGCACTGCCAGCTCGCCCACCTCACACCCCTGCCTCTGTCCTCTCATCCGTCCTCCATAGTGGAGGCTGGGATTTCTTCCCCCATTCCCATCCCCTGTGAGCTCCATCAAGCTGCTTTTGAGGGTGGCAGTACCAGCTGGTGGGGTTGGAGTGTGCTGGTCAGCACTTGGGGATGCCCTTGCCCCAAGCTGGAGCACCAGATTTTTCTCTAGATTTGAAACTGTGGTGCTGTGAGGTCAAGAAGGGTTTGTTTTTACAAATATGTTGGGGTTGCTGGGTGAGAAATGTAGGTCACCTTGTTCTGCCCCTAAAACAGCTCCTGGGTGCTTTGGTGTAGCGCTAAACCTGGCACAGGATTGTGGGTATGTGTTCTCCAGCCCTACTTTTTATTTACTGCCAGGGAGAGGAAATCCAGTCATTTTCACCCTGTGGGTTAGGAATTATCTGTCTGTCCTGGTTGGGGCCATCCCAAAGTGCTGCTCCCAAGTCGGAAGGCAATGACTTGGCACCAGATGTGCTGGGATAGAGTGGGCTGAGGCCATTTAAACACAAAATGGCCAGGGTAGATGTAATAGTGATGCCTGTGGTATCAGCTGGGATCTCCAGAGGTGCCCTGGGGTAGAAAATTGGCCCTGACAGGGGAGGCTGGTTCCAGCTGGCATGGACAGCCCTCCTGCCTGCCAGCTTCTCTCTCTGCTGCTTTACCTGGGATGCTTGGAGAGGTGGGCAGGGAGAGCTGGGCTGCTGGTTAGAACATCCTTCCCCAGGCAGGTTGGTGTCTCCAGTGGGAGATTTGCAGCTCCTCCCAGCTCTGCTCCCCCTGCTTGGGTGCTGGAGATGAGTTTTCACTGCACTGTCCCCAGCTTGAGCTGCAGATTCAAGTTTGCTGCTCCAGCTCTTAGAAAGGAAGGGCCTCCGAGGCGTCTCCCTGCAAGCACTGAGGTTTGAAAAGATGCTGATCTCCTTAGGTTTGTTCTTATTTTTGCCTCCTCCCCTTCCAGCCCCTCCCTCCCTCCTCAACCCACAACCCCTTAAAGAGGAAATTTCGATAATGTCAACAGTTAAGCGTGGGGATGAGAACTCCTGGTGGCTGAGGACTTCCTGCATTTTGCTCTTTGTGTTTTGATTCACAATGATGAGAACCACAGCCATAGCAGCTCCTGGAGAATGTCCCTTCCCAGATTAGCTGCTTGACACCAGCATCTGAGGCCATGAGTCACCTCAGAGCCACATGGAAGCAATGCCCTGGTGGATGAAGCACATGAATGGGACAGAAGTAGGCTTTAAAAGCAGGACAGCCTTCAAGTATCCATTAAGAGGAGTGGGGGTGGCAGCATCTTTCCCCAGGTGTGGCTAAACCCTGCTTGCCAGACCTCAGACTGGCAGTACGGTGTCCGCTGCTCCTCAGCAGCAGTGCCACAGTGTGCAGGTGGTAAAGGGAGGAGGGAAGGGCTGCTGCAAAGCTTTTCTTTTTCCAGGGGGATATTTTACTCCAAAGCTGACACCTGGGTGTGCATCTGGGTCTGATGAAAAAGCCAGGTGCTCCAGGGAAAGCCCAGATTTTGGCCAGCTTGCACCCAGCAGTCTGAAAGTGGGCTCCTTTACTGCTGCACATGTGGCTTAGGGTCATGCAAAACCACCCCGCTGGACATAAGAACGTGGCTTGTGGCTGTCTCTGACTCATCCCTGTTTTTTAATTCCCTCTCTTTGGTTCTTCTGGAGATGAAATTTAGTCCCTGGGATGCAACTGGACCCCTGTGCATGGGCAGCGTGGCAGAGGAGCACAAACTTAGGGGTGTGCAGGCAGGTCGACCTGAGTCGTGTGAATCTGGAGTGTTCCTCTTCCCAGTGCACAGATGTCCATGTGAAACTCCTGCTCAGAACGGCCATTGCATTTCTTTCCTCCCCTGCTGCCCTTATCTGTTGTCCTGGTGTCTTGCAGGCACAGAAGAGTAAGGCAGGATGGATGTGTACGACCCTCAGACGCTGGGTGTTATGGTCTTTGGAGGCTTCATGGTGATCTCAGCCATTGGGATCTTCCTGGTGTCCACCTTCTCCATGAAGGAGACGTCGTACGAGGAAGCCTTGGCCAAGCAACGCAAGGAGCTTGAGAAGACCCAGCAGCAGAAGTTAGAGAAAAAGAAGAAAGAGAAACCAGTTGAGAAGAAGGGAAAAGCAAAGAAAAAGGAAGAGAAACCGAATGGAAAGATCCCAGAGCAGCAGCTTACTCAGGAAGTGACGGACCCTCCCAAGGAAGTGGTTCCTGAGCCTGCTGTAGCGCCTGAGCCTGTCACAGTTGAGACTCCAGCTGCAGCAGTGGCAGTTGTCCCCCAGGAAAAGGAGAAACCTGTTCCGTCACCTAAGGAGAAGAGGAAGAAGGAGAAGAAGGTGGCAAAGGTAGAGCCTGCTCCTAGCCCGGTGTTGGCTCCAGCCCCTGTCAGCGTCCCCAAAAGTTCTCCGGTCCGGGAGGTGGCCCCTAAGGAGGTGCCTGTTGTGGCAGTGCCCCCAGTTGGCACTCAGCAAAGCGCTCCAGTCATCAGCTCTGTCACCGTCAAGAAAACCGAGGCTCTTCCAGCCCAGGAGGATCAGAAGCATGATGGACCTGCCAAGAAAAAGGCTGCATCCAAGAAGAAGAGTGAGCCAGGTAAGGCCAGATTCCTCTGCCTATATCCCCTTGGTCCAGCACACAGGTGTTGGAGAGTTACAGGTTCCTCTGGGATTTGTGTTGTGGGATCTGGACAGAGGAATGAACGAGAGGTGCATGTCCCTGTCCTGGGAGAGGGACAGCTGCTAAGGTGCTGCACATCTGGGTGGAAAGCCAGGATGAGGTGTTCTCCCCATAGAACCCTGACTTCTAAAAATACAGAGGAGCTCTCCCACACTTTTACATGGAGCTGGGTCACTGCTGGCATTTCCTCATCCTTTAGCGGAGGTGAAGAAGGATTCTTCAAGGAGAGAGGATTGATGGAGTTTTATACTGCAGGGGATTGGTCGTAGAGTAATTAGAGGGAAGTGACTTTGGATCTGTCACAGGGAAGGGAAAACTTGCCCATCATCAGTCATGCCTCACTTGATTGACTCAGAGATGGAAGAGATCAGGTGGTCCTGAATTCTGCAGAATATAAAAAGGTGTACGGAGGGGAAAATCAGCTCTGTAGCTGGATTTGTGCCTCTCATTGTACCGGTGGGAACAGTTTGGGATTTATTTTTGGTTAAATGATAATGACAGGCACTAAAAATGTGAGTGCTTTCAGACCTGTAGAAGGGTTCCCATGTGGACGCATGGGAGAAATCTCTCAGGTGTTCTCAAAGATGTCATGTGATGTGCACTTCTTTAACAAAAAAAGCCCCAACCCACCAAACTAAAAGGCATCCCTTCTTCTGCAGCACATCCAAACCTGCTGTGCAGCCTGGCAGTTCCCACACCCACATTTTGGAAGAGGGCCTGCTACTCAGCAGGACATTTGCAGCTGCTGAGTTTCAAAGATGGGTTAAACTCCTTGAATCTTCTCTTCTGAGGAAAGGATTTTATTAAAGGCCATATCCACACGTGATGGTGTTTCAAACAGTTGGAGAAGCTGCTCCTGGAGGGTGTTGCAGGGGTGGTGTTGGGGAAACTGGAGGTGACTGGCTTGTTGTGTGCACCCATGTGAAAAACACAGTCCTAAATCCAAGCTGTAATGGCTGAGGGAATGTGGCTGGGAGATGAACTTTTAGCATTTGTTAAGTTGCGAGGTTTTTGCTGCTCCAAACTGAGATTCCCCTTGGGTATGAAGGAGAATGCTGCATGTCCTGAAAGCAAAGAGTGGTGTCCTAGCTGCTCCTGTGGGATTTTGCAAAGGAAAGCTCTCGGTGGGATTTGCAACGTGTTGTGGGCAGCCGTGGTCTCTCCTCCTCAAATGCAAAGGAACAAATTATCCTGTGGCAGATAAAAATGGGTGCTCAAAGTGTCCAAGGACACATCCTCAGCACTGAAACAGATGGCAAAACTGACGAGAGCGGCCTGGGGTATTTTTCTCTTGTGTGGTTTGTTTCATCCATGTCTCCCAGGTCCCCTGGGATGTACGAAGTGGCTCTTCAGACCACTCATCCAGCTGTGCTTTCCCATGGCAGCTTTGCCACATGGCTGCTCCTTGTCCCATTGCTCCGTCAGCGAGGTGCGAGGTTCCTGACTCTGCACGTGGGCTCGGTGTCAGCACTGGTGTCCCTGTGCCACAGCCTGGGCTCGGTGTCAGCACTGGTGTCCCTGTGCCACAGCCTGGCAGGCTGCCCTGGCTCCGTGTGCCAGCTGCAAGGTGGGGTTTGCACAGTGCCTGCCCTTTCCAGAGCTCCCTCCCGCCACTCCACCTGGAGAGGGGCGGAATTCCGCTTGGTGTGTCCCTGCACGCAGCAGGACTGAGGCAGGGGATGCCGTGTGCTGTCCTGCAGCCCTGCAGTTGCCAACATGAGGAAAGTGTGAGCCAAGCCTCGGGCCCTGGTTGCACAGGGGGGTGGAGCTGGCCCGGCTGCGCTGCTGGGAAGTGGCTGCAGCTGGGGACGCAGACTCGGCTGCTGCCAGGGCTCGGCGCTGCCATCCCAAATGGATCTACCAGAGATCACTCAGCAATTACTGTCCCTGGCCAAACAGACTCGACTTGGGGGAAAACTAATTTATTCCCAATTAAAGCAGATGAGAAACAGAGACAAAATTAAAAAAACACCTTCCCCCCTGCCCTTATTCCCAGGCTCAACTTCACTCCTTCCCTCCTGGCTCCTCTACCTCCCCTTCCTGAGTGATGCAGGAGGATAGGGACTGTGGTCAGTTTATTACAGCCGCACTCTGCAGCTGTTTCCTCCTCACACCTTTCCCCTGCTCCAGTGTGGGGCCTTCCATGGGCTTCAGTCCTTCAGGAGGAACCTGTTCCAGCATGGGCTCCATTCTCCAGAGGAGAATCTCTGCTCCAACACCTGCAGCACTTCCTCCTCCTCCTCCTTCTTTGAACTTCGCTGCTTGAGGCATCCAAAGCTTTGTATTCAAGAGACCCTGGTGTTAATGACTTCAGGGGCTCTGGAGCTACTGGACTCCAAACTGCTTTTCCTTCTGTGATTTTCTAGGAAAATGAGCCCACTGGGCCATAGATACAGTGCGGGAACCCCTAAACCACTGCCTCTGGGTATCGTGACCATGTGCAGTGAGGTCCTACAACAGCATCATGGTCCCTGATGCTCCCTGGCTTTCCCAGGTTAGCAGAGGGGTAGGGGAAGGGTTGGAGTAACGTTGCTCCCTTAGCAAAGGGCTGGAATAAACCTGGCTGGTGAAAGGTGGGAGATGACCTCGCTGTCACCGGCACCAGTGCGTGGAGTGACATCCTTCAGCAAGGTTGTGTTTTGGTGCAGTCCAGCTCCTGATGCCCAACATGTCTGAGCCTTCTGGCATTGGCAAAGCACTCCCAGCTCCTGCTGAGAATCTCTCAGTTTGGTAGAGGCTGATGGCTGGGACCAGTTGTTGAGCCAGGCAGAGGTGACAGCTGACTCAAGGAGCATGTGTGTGGTGTCATCTCCAGCACTTCTCCTACTGCTCTCTCTCAGAGAGGTACCAAATGTGACTGGAAATCTGGGTGGATGATGGTTTGAGATGGCAGTTGTGGGGTTGAAGCCAGCTGAGATGATACCATATTTCTGCTGTTGTCCCCAGAAGTCCCAACCCCTCCCCTTTCCTCCCTAGCACCTACGGATTCGGATGGGGCCCTGTACCTGCCCTACAAGACGCTTGTGTCCACGGTCAGCAGCATGGTGTTCAGTGAGGGGGAGGCCCAGCAGCTCATTGAGATCCTGACGGAGAAAGCAGGAATCATCCAGGACACCTGGCACACGGTAGGGCTCTGCCAGGGCTCTGCTGAGCCTCAGGAGGTGCAAGGGGAGGGAAGGCACCCCATTTTCAGGCAGGCTGGCCCTGAGGGTGTCTTGGAGAGTGGGGCTGAATTTTCCCCTGGAGCAGAGGGCAGGATGTTGTGCGTGTGGGGTGGAGGGGATGGATCTGAAGGTGGTGGTCCCCACTGATGTGCCACCCCATGCTGGCAGGCCACGCAGAAGGGTGACCCCGTTGCTGTCCTGAAACGCCAGCTGGAGGAGAAGGAGAAGCAGCTCTCTGCCGAGCAGGAGGATGCAGCTGCTGCCAAGAACAAACTGCGGGAGCTGAGCAAGGTAAGCCCTGCGTGGCCCTCCTGGCATCCCCAGTGTGGGCTCTGCTCATGGTGGCACTCCATGTGCCTCCTGCTCCCCGCATCTCAGCCCCCTTGCAGGTGAAGCCCAGGAACTCTTTGGGCACTTCACCTGTTGGCTGTTTTCTTCCCAAAAAGGGGAGGAGATCCTCACCTGCCCCCCTCTCTTGGGCCTGCTCCAGTTTGGGGAGGTGCCAGCCCAAAGAACCGCAGGGTAATGCCCGCTGGCAGCCATGGGAAGAGCAGGGGAAAACCCTTTCTGTAAGAGATTGCAGCTTTCTTCTCCTTCAGGGAGAAAGGCAAATCCTCCCTTGTTTCAGATCCCCTGAGGTGAGAAGGTGCCTTTGTAAGGAGCTGGATCCTATTTACAGTGCCCTTCCCTGACTCACTCCCTGCCTCCTCCCTTTCTGGGTGTTGAAGGCAGAACAGATCCCTGCCACGCTGAACTTGTGGCTGTCAAGTCCATCTGCCTAATTTTTCTGCTTTGCCCCAAATGCTGTGTGATATTATATATCCTGGGGGAGGAAAATAAAATTCCAGGCTGTCTTACTCCTTTCTCTTAGCTGGCCCAACATGGAACAACAGTGGCATCCAGTGGCCACAGAGCCCAAAACAAAATGCAGGAGGAAATGTAAGTGCTAAGTGTACCTGGGTGTGGGGGCAGCAATGAAAGGGCTAAACTTTGTAGTCTGCTGAGCCAGGAGGCCGCATCCTCTTAAAATGGGGAAACCTGTGCTCTGAGGACTAACTGGGGTCCTCCTTTCCTGGAAGGAGCTGGTGGCTGAGCGGGCCAAGGCAGTGGCCGTGGAAGGCAAGCTGAAGGAGCAGCTGCTGGCCCGCGAGCGGGAGATCGTGGCGGTGCAGGCACGGATGCAGGCCAGCTACCAGGACCATGTCAGCGAGACCCAGCAGCTCCAGGGCAAGGTGAGCCCCAGGCCATGCTTTGCACCTGCCTCCTGCTGCTGCCAGGTGGCTACTGGTGCCACATGTGTGACCTTCTGGAGAATGCTGAGCTGAGGGAGGGGGCGAGAGCCTCAGGGAGGGGCGAGAACCTGCAGTGCTCCTGGGCTGTGGTGCCCAAGTTCCCCCCCCAAATCCCTTTCAGGCCCCCCTAAACCCCCCTTAAACTCCCCCAAATCCCTTTCCAAACCCCTTCAAGTCCCCCCACACCACTCTAAGACCCACTTAATACCCCCAAAATTCCCCAAATACCTACCCCAACCCCTTTAGGCCCCCTCCCAGCCTCTTTGGAGAAGAGGCACGTGGGAGCATCCTCATGGGATGTCACACCCCTGGGGGCTGTCAGCATCAGCAGACGCTCCCCTGCATTGCCAGTCCCTCCTGCTCATCTCCTGGGCTTCGACAGGGGGAGCAAAAGGGCTGGGGGTGGCATTAACCCCTCTTGGGCTCCTCTAGATCCGGACCCTGCAGGAACAGCTGGAGAACGGCCCCAACACGCAGCTGGCTCGCCTGCAGCAGGAGAACTCCATCCTGAGGGATGCCCTCAACCAGGCTACCAGCCAGATGGAAAGCAAGTAAGGCTGGGGTGGGGGGGCAGAGCCTGGGGCTGCCCTCTGGCACTCCCTGGCTTGGCCACCCCCTTTCTCAAAGGTACTTCTACAGACACCCCAACTAGCTGGAGGAAGAGGAGGGAATGAGGGAGGAAGAGCTTGCCAAATGGCTCTTGGGGGTGCACCAGGAGAAACAAGGATGTTCTTCCCAAGTGAAAGGGCAGGGAATCCCTCTCTCCTTTGGGGTCACCTGTGCTGATGCCAGAACCAACAGGCAGTGGAGCAGGGAGAGGGGATCAGAAGGCACTGTGGTGTTTTTCCCCCGCAGGGGAGCTCATACTCTCAAACTTGAGAAGAAATGCAGGTGGCTCTTTGATGGGAGTGATGCTGCAGAGAGCAGAGCTCAGCCCAATGTGTGCAGAACAAATAGGAGCTAGGTAGAAGAATTTCACACTCCTTTTTATAGACAGTCTGAAATGACTGGTGATTAACAGCAGGCAAATAATTACAGAGTAGGCTCCAGCTGTAGTGCTTCCTCTTGTGTCTGGGAACACAGATCCATGTGTCCTCTACTTCATAAGAAAGGAATGTCTCCTGTGACTGAAACAGGACTTTTCTAAAGTGTTTTGTTGGCTCTTTCCACCCCCTCCCTAAAGGACCAGGAATGTCCTAGAAACAGGCAAACAAAGCTCACCATGTCAGGTCCTGTGTCAGGCCCACAGGAGGGAGGATGCGTTCCCCCATGGTGACACCAGAGAGGCTTGGCTGGCCTGTGGGCTGAAGTAACCCTGCTTCTGTTGCTGCAGGCAAAATGCTGAGCTGGCCAAGTTGAGGCAGGAGTGCAGCAAGCTGATGAAAGAGCTGTCTGAGAAGTCGGAGGTGCTGCAGCAAGAGGAGCAGCAGAGGAAGAGCTGGGAGATCAAAGCGGCGGCCTCGGAGAAGCGAATCGAGCAGCTGCAGGTCAGGCAGGCGCCGGCAAACGCGCTCCCCTCGCAGGGATGGGTGGCTGGATGGGAGGGGATCCATGCACTTGGCCATAGGAAGGGCTAGGAGGGAGGTGAATGTCCCTGGGTGGGAAGGAAGCTGCCTGGCAGGCTTCCTGATTGCTCTCCCCCCATTAGCTTGTCACATCAGTGTGCCCCTTGTGCAGCACTGCCAGCAGAGCCCAGGGAGCAGGATGCCCTGGTTGAAGCCATTCTGCTGCAGGTGCTCTCTCTCTCAGATGGTTTTTAGCCTGTTGCTCTCTCTCTCTGGTGTAGGAGACGGAGCTCGTGGCTTTTTTTGGTTGCCAGCAGGGAGTGGCTGGGTTTGGGGTTTTCAGGGGTGTTGAAAGGACACCTCCCAAGCAGAGCCTCTGAGCACACAGAGGTGTGCTCCTGGCAGGCAGGCTGGACTCACACAGGGAAGAGCATCTTCTTGGGATGTTGACAGTGCTCCTGCTGGGATCCTGCTGGGATGTTGCTAAGCTATGGGCTGGGAGCATTAATCCCAGTGTAGCAGACAGAGTGAGGGATGTCCTCAGGAATGTGCTGTGGTCTCTGAATTGCTCTGGCCTCTTCAAGAAGGGGCTGTGGTGGAGGAGACCTTTATCTGCACATGCCAAAATGGTTTTGTAGAGGAGTTCCTAGAGCAAGGGGCCTTCCATATCCTTGCTCTTTATTTTTTGTGTGCCTGAGGATGTGAATCTGTTTTGGATGGGCTGCATTTGGCTCCTGCTGCTTTTGCAGGTGAGGAGCAAGGAGGGTGATGTGAGCACACAGCTGGTGTGAAGGCAGGAGCTGCCTTCCTGGCTCAAAGCAGAAGTTCCTAGACATGCTTTTGGGAGAACTCCAGGCCTGTCAGCTTGCTGCACACCTTAATGCTAATTAAATAAATCACACTAGCTGGAAGACTCTAAAGTCATGTGCTGAAGGTGCTAGGGAGAATGTGTTCCACAGTAACACCTGGAGCTCTGAGCTGAGGATACTGAGTCAAATCCACAAAAAACAGAGCAGCTCTGCTTTCCAGGTGGTGCTGGAAGCATCCCTTGGACAGAGCCAGGCCTCCTGGTTTACCTTGTCCTGTCCCTGCCATTGCAAAGCAATTTTTCTCCCTCTGCAGGGGTGCCACTTGTACCTGTAAAGCCGCAACTCCTCCTCCTCCTCCTCCTTTGCCTTCCCTCTCAAAATGCCTGCCCTGGCCAGGCCTCTTCCTTGCTGCTTTGTATGATGGGAAAAAAAGAAGTATTCCCTGGCCCAAATTGCACAGAAAATTCCTCCACGTGTGGAAACGTGGTTGGGTGTCTCTGTTCTGCAAAGCCCCGCGCCAGCCCCTCTCCCTGCTGGGCTGGGGCGATTTGAACCAGGGCTCTGAGAGGTTTTTCAGAGCTCTCCAAAAGAGAGGTTGGCCATGAAGTTGGCTCAGAACCGAGACATTTGGGTATTGTCTACTTCCCAACATGAGGGCTGGCACGGGATAAACCATGAGGGTGCTTCCCTGCGCAGCGGGAGCTGGGGGGGAAGGGTGACTTTATTCCCCCAAAACACAGCTTAAAAACAGGATTATGTGACACATGAAGCTTTATTTCAAATCGGCTGGGGTGTCTGTCACGCTCCAGGAAACCTTCTTTTCCTGCTGTGCAGGCTTACCAACGGGAGGCAGAGGTGATGCTGCAGAAGAGGCTGGACGAGGTCAGCGACGAGCTCCGCAAAACCCAGAGCAGCTACAAGAGCCTGTTGGCAGATGCAGAAAAGACCAAAGGGCAGCAGCAGAGCATTGCTGGTGAGGAGCTGGGATCAGCATGGGGAGGGCTCTGGGGCAGACTGGAGACTTTGAGAGCTTGGAGGAGCCAGCTGGGGCAGAATAAGTAGATCCAGGGATGAGTGGTGTTGGTGTGAGCAAGACATGGGCTGATCCCTGGTTCTATCCCAGGATGTTACTCCCAATGCCTCTCTCCTGTGCTGTCCTGCATCCCTGCCTGCCCTTTCTGTGCCTCCTCAAAGCACCCATGGCCAAAACTTCTTTGGCTACGATCCTGCTTGGATCAGAGCAGGGTAAGGAGTCTCCAGGTTTGTTTGCACGTTCCTTACCCTGTTTGTCACCCTTGCCTCCAACAGAACTGCAGGCCAAGCTGCTGAGCTCTGAGGCAGAGGTTAAAAGTAAGCTGCTGGAGTTGGACAGTGTGAAAGGGAAGCTGCAGGATGCCAGCTCGGAGAATACAAAGCTTCTGGAGAGGATCAAGTCCATCGAAGCTCTGCTGGAAGCAGGACAGATGCGGGAGGCAGAAAAAGACAGAGACCTGCAGGTTGTGTGCTCATTTAATTGGGGTGGGAGGAGGGGAGTGGGCGACACTGCTTGCACAATCCCTGCTTCGTCTTTGCTCTGGGATCCTCTCTGGGATGCCACTGAAAGGACTGACATGCATCACATGCCTGGGGCAGGTAATCAAAGTGCTTTCTCTCTTCCAGGCAGCCAATGAAGCAGAAATGAAGCAGCTGCAGTCAAGGTGGGTCCAGGTGCACATCCTGCTGTGGCACCTCCAGCTTGCTGTCCATGTGTCCCAGGCTTTCTTGAGCACTGAGCCTGTGGCTGAGGGCTTCCTGCCTTCCAGGCAGGCTTGGGGCTGCCCAGCTGGGAAGTCAAGGTCAATCCTGGCCAGCAGTGCTGTTTAAAATGTTAATTTGCTCTGCTGCTGGCCCTATGTAACAGCCAGTCCATTCTGAAGTAGGACTGAATTGCTGGCAGGCACGTGGAATCTGACCAGTCCCACAGAACAGGAGGTTCTACTGGTGTTGGTGCTGGGTGTGGGATGTCTCTGGTCCAAGTCCCTGCTCAAGGCTGAGCCAACCAGTGGAAGGTTTTTTAAAATGTTTCCAGGTATCTCCAAGGATAGAGATTCACCAGCACTCTGGGTCCCTATTCCAGTGTTTGATAACCTCTTTCCCCACATCCCAGCACAGAAAGGTTTCCTGGCATTTAACTGGAGTTTCCCATGTCTTGAGTCCTGTCTGTTGCTCCTTGAGCATGTGCTGGGCACCTCCAATAAGGCCCAGGCTCTGCATGGGGTTAAGATTTCTCAGATGCCCCCACTGCCAGCAAGCATCCAGTATCCCTGTAAAGGAAGGCAGCTGCTGAGTTGTCCTGGGACCCCAAGAGACTTGTGTAGTTCTTCTCAACAGCCTGAACCTTGGTTTGCTCAAACTGGGGGTCCTTTCAGGGCATGTGGGGGATCTGAGGGTGTGGAGGGAAGCTGCAGCTCTCTGGTATCAAGTTGGCAGCCCTCATTTAGGATTAGTCAATATAGTGGGATGATACTTTTGAAATGCAGAGCTGTGGGCTCTCTCAGCCTGATGAGCCATGGACAGGAGCAGTCCCAGTTGTGCAAGCTGGAATTCCTGGCCTTTGCATCAGGTTGCTGCTTCATCTTTTTGTGTGTGTACAGCCAGCCAGTTACTTGATTGATTGTTATTGCTGGTAAGGGGGTAGAAAACCAGATCCCACTCCAGTATTGCCATGGCTGTGGTTTTTAGTCCTGCTCCCTCTTCCTCCTGCTGTGTGTAGATCCCAGAGCAGACCAGAATAGGAAGGGCTGTGGTCTCCATCTCGGGAGCTTGCTGCCCGTGAGGGAGGTGACTGCTCAGGCTCACTCCTGCATCCTGCCCTTCCAGACTCCAGGAGAAGACAAACCAGCTCTCAGCCTTGGAAAGGGAAGCCACGCAGCTGCGGGAGGCAGTGGAGCAACAGAAGGTGAAAAACAACGTACGTGAGTGACAGACCTCACCCATCTTGGTCACCTGCTGATGGCTCTGGGTGTAGCCAGAGGCTCTTCAGCCCCACAGATCTCTGGAGGCATTGCCTCATCTGCCAGAGAGCAGGAATACCACTGGCAGGCTGTACAGCTGGAGCTGGTGGGCTGCCTGAGCTGGCATGTCTGTCTCGTGTTCTCTTGGGAGATTTAGGACCTGGTAACCCGGAGGGATCCTACCCTGGTAGGGCCAAGGCAATCCCTGAGCAGGCTCCTTCACACCTTCCTGCTCCTCTGCTCCTTATCCCTCTACTGCAAGGTGGTGTCAGTTTTGTGGAGGCCACCCTGCATCCCTGCACTTGGCCTGTGTCCCCTGCAGGCATCCTGAGCATGCTTGTGGAGCTCCTGCCCCGCCCAGCTGTGGCCTGCTCCCTCCAGGGCACTGCCAGAGCAATGGGGTGTGTGGAGCCACTGGAAAGATGGGGGAGAAAGGAATGCATGCGGGCATGGGATGGAAAACTCCTGACCAAACCCAATTCCCTAGGCAGAGGCTTTGAAATCCCCTGCAGTGCCAGCAAGCAGCTTTGTGGCCCTTGACACAGTGTGTGGCTTATTGCCTTCTCTGTGTGGTCTCCACAGGACCTTCGGGAAAAGAACTGGAAGGCAATGGAAGCACTGACCACAGTGGAGAAGGCGTGCGAGGAAAAACTGCTTGCTGCTACAAAAGCAAAGGTGAGCCTGGCTTTTCCCTGGTGTTGGAAGGGAAACATTCAGCTTCCTCAAGCCACCAGCGAGGCTTGCCCCGGGTTGCCTGCCTCCTTAGGAGCAGTGCTGGCCCAACGCTGCTGCAAGCTTCTCCAGAATTTCTCTTGAGGGCAGTGCATCCCTCGTACTGGTCACGGATGGGGAGCCTGGAAGGTGGTTGAACTGGAAGTGACATTTTTGTGGTTCGCAGCATCAGCAGTTTTCTGTGTTGGCTGGTTTCCCCAGCCCTGTAGGCACAGAAAAGCAGGACCAGTGTTGTCACCCTGGCCAGCAGGTGCCCAGGACCTCCATCCACTGCAGTTTGTCCCTCTTTCAGGAAGAGCTGGCCCAACAGCTGGACGCGCTCCAGACACGAACCAAGCAGACGCTGCTCTCCGCCCTCCCCGGAGTCACCATGTCCTCACAGCAGGTGGGACAGGCTTCCTCAGCCCCCCCCAGAACCTCCTCTACATGGGAAGGAGAGATGTCTAAGCATCCTCCTTCTTCCTTGTTCTCTTTCTTCCAAACTCAGGATTATGACAAGTGGCTGCTGGAGTTTAAGGAGAAGACCGTGGGTGTGCTAAAGCAGCAGATGATCACAACGGAGCCATCAGTAAGTGAAGGCTGGGAAGTGGAGGGATGAGGGAGTGCTGGAGGGTCACATGTTCCTTCTCCTCATCTCTCTCCCCTTGCCTCTCCTTTTAGGATTCAGCTCTTAAATTAAAAGAGGCAGAGGAAGCGCAAAGCACTTTACAAGCAGAATGTGAGCAGTACAGAACGATCCTCGCAGAGACAGTAAGTTCCTGCTCTTTGCACTGTGTTGGTTTCCCACTGGAAATTCCTCCCTGGAGAGGTCTCCTGGCAACCCAGGCTGCCTGTGAGCTCAGGGTGGGCATCCCTTGGTGTGTTGGGGGGGCAGAGTATTTGTCAGTGAGACAGAGGAACAGGATAAATGTGAGTTTCTAGAGCTCTTCTTCAGCCTAAGTGTGTTGGAAACCTTGCTGGTGGTGATGGGATAAGACACAACAAGGGGTGGTTGAGCCAGAACAAGGATTAGGAGCCCCCAGCCCCACCTGAGGCATCTCATTCTGTCACCTGTTGTTTGCCTCAAATCCTTGGAGAGGCTTTGGCTATGCCAAGGCTTCTGGCCCTTGCACTGCTCGGTGCCCGGTGGGGGCTGGAGGAGGTTTGGGCTCAGCTGAGGCTTTGCCTGCAGGAAGGGATGCTGCGAAACCTGCAGAAGAGTGTGGAGGAGGAGGAGCAAGTGTGGAAGGCAAAGCTCACAGCCTCTGAAGAGGAGCTCCAAAAGGTGCGTGTTGGTGACACACCTGGGCTTGGTGCTCCTGGAGCTGGACTTCCAGGAGAAGGGGATCTGTTGGCTATGAATTGGTTGGTAATCCTAAGCGTTCCTGCCAGCTGTGAACACCGAGACACAGGGACTTTCTTTTCTCCCCAAATCTACCCCTCCTGTCACCAAGCCAGCTGACAAAAAGCCCACCTCACGTAGAATGTTCCCTCTTGAATGCAGAACTGAGATTAAGCTATTTTCCATGGTCTGGCTGCTCCTTGTCCATCACGTGGGGTATTGGAGTTAACTGGGGCTGCAGGGAGGTGGGGGAAGCAGTTGTACAAGAGATGTTTGATTTCTCAGCCCGCTGCTGGCTCCTGCAGCGCCAGCACTGCTGAGGGCTGGTGTAGGATTGCACAGGGTGACGTGGCTGCTGATGGTGTGCGTGATGGGAAGAACGTGATGAGAAGAACGCCTGGTGCCTAGGGCAGCTCCCAGAGCAATCCTGCCTCTCGGTGGAGAGGAGGTGAATTCCTCCTTTCCAAAAACTTCAACATCTGTGGAGTCTTTAAAAAACCAGCCTGGGTTTAAGTGCTTTTTCTGGCAGCTTGGCCTCTCTTAATAATGAAGTCCATGCCACCTCATCGGAAAGTTGCTGCTTCCAAACCAAAAACTGCTTTCAGCAGGAAGCTTGTGCTGAGTCTGCTGCTGGTTTCTTGGGTGTTGAAACCTGACTGCAGCCACCTGAAGCACTGCAGGCAAGAGCTGTTGCCTTGCTCCACGATTTATTGCATGTGTGTGTTAGACTTGTCCTCCCTGGGAAGGAGAGCTCCTCTGTGGAGCTCCCCTTGGATGTCAGACTTCTACCTGATGGGTGCAGGATGAGGTGGGAGTGAAGCAGCAGCCAGTTTTTGATTGAGCCAGAGGTGCTCAGTGTCCTCCTCTGATCCTTTCTGCTTCAGTCACACCTGCAGCTGAAATCCCTGGAAGGCATGGTGGAGAAGTTGAAAGCAGATCTGCAGAGCACAGATCAGGTGAGGTTTTTTGGGGAGGGGAGGTCTCTGCATGGGTACCAGAGAGGCGCACGCTGTGCTTGCCTTGAGTCAGGCCCCATCTCCTGACTTGCCTTGGGGAGGGCAGGCTTTAACCATAGGATGTTTGGGATGTGTTGGACCTCAAGCAATCAACCCCCTCCTGCTTTCCTCTCTTTTAATCCAGTTAAAGGAATACACCTCTCTTCTGGAAACGCAACTGGAAAATCACTTGGAGACAGCCAGCTCCGAGCGCCAGAACTACACAAAAGAAGTTGGAGCCGTAAGTGTGGTGGCTGCTGCCTTCTTCACCTTCTTCTAACCCTGACTCACCACCCATGCACGTTTTGAGGATTTGAGGAGTGCCCTGGGATTCTGGGAAGTGCCCCAGGGATCTGCAGCTTTGCAAAGAAGGAGAAAACAGATGGAGATGGTTGCTCCAGTCTGGGTTGCAGACTCCTAAAGCCAGGATAGCCATGGGCAAGGTGATGGGTCAGGGAGATCTGTATGGAGGTGCTGTCTGCTGCTCCCAGGTGGCCCGTGTGGTCTCTGTGGCTCAGGTGAGACAGGCCTGTCCCATGGCTGTCTCTCTGAGCAGGCATCAGAAGGCAGATCAGCACGTGATGCCACCATGACCTCTTTGAGATGTTGCATCATAAAAAAGCCTCCTTAGGCCAAAGAGTTCCAAAACCAAGTGCATAAAAGGACTATTTTTTTTCTCCTTTCTGTTCCTCCTCGACAGTTGAGGCAGCTCTTGTCAGAGTCCCAGGAGGAGCTGGAGGCAGCAAAGACTGAAACGCAGAAGCAGAGCAAGGAGCTGGCCCTGGTAAGGAGGGACCCTGGGAGATGCCCTGCTGAGTCCTTGGGGCTGGTTTGCAAACCAGCTGTGGGGCCAGCACCCTTCCTGTGGGGCTGAGGGAGGGCAGGAAGGCACAGCCATTGCATGGGGAAGCCTGGTGGGGACCACATATTCAGAGGCAGTGCTTGAGACCCAGAAGGAGATTTTTTACTTGCCTGTCTTTCCTCCTGATTGGGAGGTGATGGGGGTGAGAAGCAAGGGGGAGCAGCAAGGCTTGCTCAAGCTGCTGTGTAGCAGAAAAACCCAGCTGCCCCACCACTGGACACTTGTCACCACACCACCACTCTGGGGCAGGGGTTTGTGTGTTCATCCATCCGTCCATCCATCCCAGAGCAGATGAGGTGGATGCTCTGCATCCCTGGGAGCTGTCATGCCTCCAGCTGCCCAGGTTAGGTACCACTGTCCTGCTCTGGCAGAAACCGAGGTGGTTTTCCAAACATTCCAGCTCATGTGCAAGCCAAAAAGCTGGCAGGCTTTACCTGTAGGCCCCTGTGGGTCGTGTGAAGGCTGTGGCACAGAGATATTGCTGCTTGCTGCTCCTCCCTCAGGCCAGGCAGCAGCTGAGTGAGGTGAAGAGCCACGTACAGGAGGGAGAATAGTGGGGTTACAAGCTGAGCCAAGTGAGCCTGCACCCCTCGAGGTTGGGGTGGTGAGACCACTCCTGTGGAGGCTCTGACCCTTGAGCATGTCCCTGGCCTGTGTCACCATCTCTCACCACATGGAGAACTGCACACAACTCTGCTCAGGGCTGTCACAGCTGTGTTGTGTCCCACCCTGTGTTGGGGGCAGCCAGCCCAGCCCCGCCTCCCCCAATCAACCATGGATCCTGTTCCCATAGGGAATATAGCAGCCAGCTTTCACCAGGCTGTTCCCTTTGGGAGCCCTCTGTCCTGGCACCAGGCTGGCAAGGTTTGGGGGATGCAGGCAGGACATGCTCCAAGCCCTTGGGCCAGCACTGCCATGTGACAATGCCCTGTGGGGCTCAGAGCTTGGGTCTCCTCAGAGGAAGGGGACAATACCCTGACAGAGCTGTGCTGGGATCCCTTCCCAGCCAGTGGGGATTAGGATTACAGAGGCTCCATAAATCTTGCTGGAGCTGGGCTGAGGGCATTAGCAGCAGCTGTTCCCTTCCAGGCTGACATCTCTGCCAGTGGCAGTGCTCTTTCTCTTTTAATCCTGTTAACTGTGGAGCCTTCTCCCAGTCATGGGAGCCTGCCAGGCACATCTTTCTCTATGGGGTGCCTCTCATCCCACATGCCAGCTGGTGCTGCCTGAGGAGCAAGCAAGATTTAGTAGTGCTAAGCCAAGCCCCAGGCCCCCCCATCAGCAACCTCCCAGCAGAGGGGGGATGCTGGTACCTATTGCCCATTGGTGCCATGGTGAATGCTTCCGTTTTTATTTCTTCTGTCCAGCCCAGCTCTCTTGGTGATGTCCCTGCTAGCTCATTTCGTGAGTCTTTTTAAAATTTTATTTCTGGGTGTTTTCCCCTCTTCTCAACACAGCTGAAAACCCAGCTGGAGCAGAACGAAATGCTGGCGGAGAAGGAGCAAATGCTGCGGCAAAAGCTGGCACGGGAGCTGGAGGAGGTGGGTGTGGGCGAGGATACCAGGGTTTGCAAAGCCTTCCTGGGTTCTTGGCTGCTAATAAAGCCCAAGAATTAATTTGAAGAATTAATCTGAAGGCTTTTTCCCCATCACTGTCCACACCTCAGACATGGCTGTGAGACATTCTCTCCCACAGCTGAAGGACTTCTTAGAGCTGCTGTGCTAAAGCCATGTGGCATCACTGGCCCCTCAAATTCAGCTCTCCCAGTGCCCCCATGTCTTGTGCCAGGTTTTTGCTTTGAGGGTTAAGGGCTTTAGCTGGGTTTCCTGCTGCTCCTGGTGAGAAATGCCATCTCCCTGGTGGAAGCTGTATCAGCATAAGCAATGCCTTATGTGCCTGTACAACCCAGCTCTTCAGCAGGACACACCCAGGGGGCATTCAGGGATGGCTGGAGCAGGATGTGTGGGAGATGCCGTTGGCTTCTGTGCTTACTGAGTGTGTCCTTTTGCAGGCCCAGAGCTTAGCACGCAGCTTGCAAGCAGAGCTGGAAAAGCTGAGACTGGCTGAACATGCAGCAGCTTCAGACAGGGAGGAGGCCCAACATCTCAAGGTGATTTGGCTGTGCTATGACAGCAAAAGTCATGTCCGAGCAGGACTAAGGGCATGATTTATCATTTCTGAGGATGAAGGAGTGAGGCCCATGGTTACCCTGCAGGAGAGGGCTGAGAGCTCCACCGTGGCTGAAGGACAGCAGGGTCACAGCTACTGCATCCCTGCAGGCCAAGAGAAGTGTGATGCCCTGAGCAAACACACACAGGCTGGGCTTTTCACACACTGGGAAAGCATCCAGTCTCAGCCCATGGCATCTCCAGGGGGCCAGAGAGAGCTGTAGCTTTGGGGGATGCCTGTTCTCCCTGTCCAGGAGGGAAGTAGGTGTTCCCCTGGCCTGTGGTCACTGAGACAGCTTGATGCAGGCCTGAGGTGCTTTGAAGGGGTGAAGGTCAGCAGGCAAAGGGAGGCTCAGGCAGATGCCTTCTTTTGACTGCCATGTAGGAAAGACTTGAAAAAGAAAAAAAATTAACAAAGGACCTGGGCCAGGCAGCAACCAAACTACAGGAGCTACTGAAGGTTACCCAGGACCAACTGGCCAAAGAGAGAGAAATGGTGAAGAAGTTGAAAGAACAGCTTCAGGAAACGGTACTGGTGGTGGCCATGGCCCTCCCCTTGATGCTGGTGGAGGCCATGGGGCAGTGTGCACCAGGCAGGGGTTTAAAACTGGAGGCAAGGTGGCCTTTGCTGCCAGAAACCATTTGGGTGGTTTTGGGAAACCCTGGGATCACATGAGATGGTGGTCAAAGTTCTCCCTGCCCCATCTGTGAAATGCTTTGGGGCTTGAGCTGCCATGAGAAAAAGGTTGAGCCAGTTGAGTAACCCACTTCTTTTTTCCTTCTCCAGGGGAAAGAGGACAGTTCAAAGGAAGGGACTTCAGTTTGACAAGTCTTCACCCTGGACCTTACAGTAAACTTACCAAAATGCCTTACACATTCCTAAAAATAAAAATTTATGCTGAATTTACTGTAGATAAAAGATACCAAGCCATTAGCGACCCAAAACCTAGTTTTGAAACTTACAAGAAAACATACAAAACCCCCCCCAAAAACCCAGCCAGTAAACACTGCAGTTTGTAAGAAAATCTTCATACTGTTTTGTACAAGTCTTCGTTTCCTGGGGAGCTGCTGTGGCCACGCTGGGCACACGCTGGGGCTTCACCCTCCTGTTCCAGCAGAACCCACCAACGTGTGAAAAGGGAAGACTGCGTTTGTACATCAACCAGTGCAATTATATTTTTTTTCCTTTTTCTGTTTTTTTCTTTCCTTTTTTTTTTGAGTGAAAGGAGTGTGAAAGTAAGACCCACCATGGAAGGATGCCCTCTTGGATGGGTGGCTCTTGGCACGTGTATTTCTGGGTGTCGATGCAATTAAAATGATGTAGTGAAAAGAGCTTGTCCTTGCTTTGTTTTTCTTGGGGTTTTGTTTGTATTGGGTTTTTTAAATTTGCAAGCCAGGTAGGGTTTTGGGGTCACTGAAGAAGGACTCTGCTTTGGCTAAGAACATCTTCTTTATTCCCCCCTTGCTTGTTATGTCACAGAAGCCATCCCCTGGTTTTGATCCACTACAGGCAAAGGAGAGAAACAATTCCT
This sequence comes from Corvus cornix cornix, assembly GCF_000738735.6. Taxonomy (NCBI): domain Eukaryota; kingdom Metazoa; phylum Chordata; class Aves; order Passeriformes; family Corvidae; genus Corvus; species Corvus cornix. The sequence goes on from NC_047056.1 coordinate 17,659,892, forward strand.
TCCCACTGATGATCCAGGGCTGGGCTCCCTGTGTGGGGGTTGGCAAGAGGGATTGACACTTTTGCATGGCAGTAGGGGCATGGTGGGGACAGGGACCACTCCTCCTGCTTGCTTTAAAACCTAGTGCTCCCCTGTAATCTGTCCCTGTGGGTGCTGTGTGGTGGTGGCCCTCAGTTACCGTCAGGCTCTCCAGTCCTCTGTTTTCTTCTTGTGGCTTTCCTTTTTATTTTTTTTTTCTCCAATTGTTCATTCTTTTGTTGTTCTTTCCTTTTGTTTTCCTTTTTTATTTTTGAGCTGGTTTCTTAGGAAATGGCAGAGGCCACGTGACAGCTTGGTGGCTGTCTCCCCACAATAAAGCTGCTGAGCCCAGTGCTGACATCAGCAGGATTTGAGAGAGGGGAGGAAAAGGCCCCTCAGTCACTCCAGTGCGTGCAAAGAGCCAAGGCCAGGAAGGAGGATGAGGGGCAGACCTGCTTCCATTTTGTTCCTGGGGAAGGCCAATGTGTGACCAACCGCTGTACTACACACCAGAGACCCCACAGGACTGGGACATCCTGTCCCTGCCTCAGCACTGTGGCTTTTGGGGCCATGATGAAGGGTGCAGGAGGAGGGTGTGTGATTCATCTGGGACCAGATAAGAGAAAGGGCCAAGAAAATGGGGAGCTGAAAGCCACCCCCTCCCCCCCCCCTTGTGTCTGTTCCCCCACTCCCCCTCCCAGCACAGGTGGCAGATGGGGCTGGTCTCCCCATCCTAGAGGGACAAACTCGGGAAGCAGACCTTTGCCCCACAGCCAGGATTAGCCTGTGGTTTATCTTCCTGGACTTCGTGGCACATACAGAGGAATGCATGAATCAAGGGCCACTGGTGACCTCAGCCTGTCAGCATTGGCACTCTGTTGGATTGAAGCTCCCCAAGAGTGAGGGAATGCCCGCATTTTATCAGGATTGCACAAAACCCCCACCCAGCCCACAGGCTGGAGGGAGCTGTCGAGCACGTCAGGGTGGCTCCCACCCCCCAGGAGCCATGGAGAAGGGCCCCGCAGCCACAGGTGCCAGGAAGTGACGCAGTTCCTTTGGTTTTGCAGTTTTTTGCTTTTGCAACAACTTTTTCCTTTATTGTGGGGCTCCTGTGCAGAGATACCCAGGCCTGTCCACAGAAACAGTAACAGACCCCAAAACAGCCAGTGCAGGGAGTGCACCACAGAGCAGGTTAGATCCAGTGGGGCTCCAAAGGCTGCCCCAGAGCAGGTTCAGTGTGCCCAGCCCCGAGGCACACAATGCTGAGCTGGCTGTTTTAGGAAGAAAGAGAAGGACTGTTCTTGTGACACAAAGCTGAAAAAAACCCAATGCTCTTTGGGGAAAGACATTTAGCTGATTTTTTTACACCTGTAGTGGTACTGTTGCCATTTTTTAACTCCCTTGGCACCTTGATGGAAGGGGAAGGCCACCCTGAGGGGCCAGGAGAAAGCCAAACCTTGCCCAAGACCATATGGAACTGAGGCCTGGCCAGCCCCTGCTCTCCCCACAGGTGGTGGGATTTTGCCATGTGCCCAGCCAGAGTCACCTCCTTTCCTCCAGGAGAGCCACCCAGGCTTGGTGCTTAGCAGCTCATGACTCACAGCAGCCCCTGCCCTGCAGGCCGGTACCTTTATTGGTAAAGATCATGAAGTTGCTCAGCTGCAGTGACTTGGAATAAGAACACTGGATCCTCCTTCTGCTGATTCAGCCATGCCTGGAGTTACTTTACAGCCTGGGTGCCTGGGCTTATCAAGGCACAGTTTAAGACACTCAATTAAACCTTGGTTGTAAATTACATTTACACTGCCTGCTGTTTACACTGAGGCCTGAATTATCAGTCTTCATTTCCTGTTCTCATCTTCTCCCAGGCCCAATGGACAAAAATGGCTTTTGGGTAACCATTGCCTGCATGTAGACTTCAAAATGTTTGCACTACCTGGGCAAGTCCTGCTGAACTTGTGCGACTGAGCTGCCTCCTTCACCTGAATCTCTTCACCTTGTTCTTCATGTAATCCTGTTAGGAAGTGATTTCTCCCAGCAACCAGCCAAGTTATAAGGAAGCATTCATCATGTTGTCTCTCCCTGCTTTTCTTGCCTTTTCACAAGGTCTGGGTGATTTAGGAGAAGAAAAGACGCAAGAGTTTCAACCCCTCAAAAAGCAGGACAAACAACCCTGAGAGGCGAAGTTTGGCCAGCAAACCCCACAGTGTGGACAAGCCCACAGCACTGTAGCTCTGAGGATTAAGACTGTTAGCTCTGGAGCACAAAGATCAATACACTTTGGGACCTGTGCAGAGTCCTAAAAGCAGCCAGACTCTCCAATTGACTGAAGCTGCCACACCCTGCCAAGGCCCAAAGTGTCACCTCTTATCACTCAGTTCTGGGACTAAGGCACTTTGAAACCAAGTCCCCAATCCAAGGGCTTTCACATTGCGGGAAGTGCTCTCCCTTACAGGTCTGACATCCTTCCTCTTTTGCAGTGTCTCCTGCTCCATTTTCTGACCAAGGAAGGAAATCCCAGGCAGGAGTGACTACTCTCACCTGGGCTAGATAAGGATGCCTGCAGCCTGGAGGCACCAGCTATCAGTGGGATCTTGGCTAGGAGTTGCCTGTTTGTCAGGCAGCACCACTCCCAGTGTGTCACACTGGTTTCCTTATCTCCACCTGGACTTTGGACAGAGATCAGTACTGCAGACACTTGGGCAAGGAGGAGCTGTTTACGAGGATCTTTACCCACTTGGGCGAGCCCCCAGGTGACTGAAAGACAGGCTAAAAGCCCCAGCAGAATCCAGGCCAGTCTGCTTTGCTCAGAATCAGGAAGCTGCACTCCAATGGATCCCTTTGCATCAGAAGCCCTTGTGCTCCCAGCCCTGTGACCCGCATGGGTGCCAAGTCAGAGCAGTCAGTCAATGCCTGTCTTTAATGAAGGGGTTTAACCACGCAGCGTGGCCAGAAAGGGCACATGCTGAGTTAGGTCATGGCCCATTATTGCCCTGGCCCCCAAACACAGCAGCTCAGCGCTGGCACTGCTCTGCCAGGAGCCGAGGGGACACTGCAGCTTTCTGTCCCTGCACAGCTGGCAACAGCTCAGGGAGGAAGAGCCATCCTGTGACTGCCCAGGCTCCGTGGGGCTGGCCAGAGAAAGCTCCCTCACTCCTCACACGGAAGGTAGTGCAGAACAACCAACACATGGCCGGGCTCCTGCTGCTCAGACTGCAAACAGGGAGATGGCTCCCAGGAAGGCCCCCAACCAGTGGGAATTTAGGCCCAAAGCCTAAGGGCACACAGCAGGTGCTGTTTGGGAACTGGAGCCTGCAGCAAGCAGGGGCATGCAGGGCCAAGGAGGGGAGCACACTGCAGACACAAACCTGCTTTCCCCCCGTATCCCTCCAGCTCTTCCTTCTCCCAAGAGCAGGGAAGGGCAGTAGCTGCAGAAGGCACAGCAGCTCCCTAAGTGCTTACCCAGATCCAGCAGTGCCAGCCCCGCTGCAGGAGGGCTGATCCAGAGGCTGGAGAGGAATCAGTCACTGACCCAGGGGAGGGAAAGCCCATTTATTTAGGCTGTTCAAATTTGGCACGCACAGAACATATCACAGTAATGCACTGGAGGCTAAGGGTTTTGGTTTTTTTTTTCTTTTTCTCTACAGACATACAAGAAAACTCTATGCAACTCCCATGTACACATTACACAAAGGAAACAGCTTTAATCAACCACTGATGAAACATGGAAGCTTTTAAGATCTCTGTAGCTGGCACAGGAATGTTCTCTACCCCCCATACAAAAGGCATTTCAGGTCAAACTTTCTAGTAGGTGATATTTCCATGCATTTCTACAGAATTAAAGAAGCTAACAGACAAAAAGCCCAGATCAAGCCATATTAGTCAGGCTGATTGGTTCTACTAAGTTAAATCAATAGTAATTATGGACAAATGGACCAAGTGACCAAAAACTGGGGCTGAAAATACAATTTTTTAAGTTGTGGTTCCTTTTCATTGTACTACCCATAACCAGAGAGCTCAGATACAAGAACCTGCATTTATAAAAGCCTCAGAAGCATCTGATCCACTAGCAAGTGTATTATTAGAGAAAGGTAGTTCTAAATTAAACTATGTCAACAGAAAAAGCAATTTCTATAGAATCACTCAGGAGGAAAGAGACCTCAAGACACTTCATAACAAGAAAATTGAACCTACAGAACAAGTGAACCTTTAAATATTATTACTGCACCGTGAGTTTACAAGGAAGTGGATTAGGACTACTTCTCCAGTAAAAGCGTGTCTGTTTTATGTCTAGCTTCATAATTAGGCTTTTTTGGTACAGCTCTGCAACTGCAAGCACTAAGAATTTAACCCATTTTCCGTGCTAACAGGTTGCTTTAGCTGAAGATTAACCACAGGTTTTAAGTTTTATCTTAAATGGTTACAGGGGAAAAGTTTTTGAATTTTGCTTGTTACTGTTTAGAAAAGCAAGAACAGGAACCAGATCATTCTCACCTCTCCACCTATCATGATACACTGCTCAAATTTTTGGAGACCTTTAGTGTTAATCCACTGGGGACAGAACTGGGCTGGACAACCAATGCAAATATTAATACACCAAGATAAATCCTTAATTTCATTTATTTAGGGTCATTTGTACATACGAGCTACATCTCCAAAATCTACTTTATTCTACAAGACAGCTTCCCTACTGTTAGTGAAACCCTTGCCTAGAATGTTTGCTTTATATAACTGATCTATTAAAACATGGAATGCTTGTAGAGTTGTGGCACTGAATGACATCTACACGGGACTTCCTTCAAAAGCTACGACTAGGGAGCCTCCTAGCTTCTCAGCAATGCAAGCTCGGTTCAGGTCCTCTGGCCCATTTGCTTGGCATTCATGCTTTATGCCTAAAAAAAGAGGCAAAACACTCAATAATGCAGTATTTCAGCATGCTGGTAAGCAATCAAAGAAACATACCTGGTAGTAGTATTAGAAGCAGCAATCCAGTCACTCAAGCAGACAAGTCCTGCCTTAGCTTAGGGAATTTGACAGTTTTTCCCTGACATGTCCCAGGAGACATCTGGCTGCACACCAAATGTCACTGTAGGGACATGTAGGGAGAAATCTGTCACTAGCTCAGTGCTCAGACTGTTGGCCTTTCATGGCAGGCTCTTAGAGCAAATCCCTCATTTCTTGTGCTGCCCTGGATACAGCAGGGGAGGGAGCTCCAGGCAAGCACATGGAGAAGGCTCACTCAACTCCCGCTGGCTCTGCAGAGGTGGCTGAAAGCATCACGCTGAGAACCTGAGAGGCAGAGACTGAGAGCTGGGCTAAGCAACCAACAGTGCTTTCTCTTCCTTTTTAAGGATGGGAAGCCCAACCCATGCCTGCCTTATATGGTGAAAAGCTAAATTTCTTCAGGATTTCTTTTTCTCAACTTCCATATGTGCAGCACACAGCAGTCTCCCAGGGCAGTTCCAATCCCTGGGCAAGCCATCCTGTGAAGGCTGGCACTGCTGCACAATGATCCTGTCAGTCTTGCACAGTGCAAGATTTTGGCCCAGTGCAGCCTGAGGAGCTGAAGAATGCTACCTGGCTATAAGCCAGACTGACTTACTATAGCACAGTAAGTTTATGAGACTGTGCATTTTAACAGACACTGGGATCAAAGTGCTCTGCCACAGCACAAAATCCAGCTTTGTGTTATGAATCTCATGGTTTCTAGTCTGTATGGTGCAGACATGCTGCTCCATATGGTACATCACACACTGCAAAACCTGCTCTTGTCCTGAGCACTGTTCTAGTGCCTCTGAAATTTTGTCAGATAATGTAAATTTGAGCCAGAGCTCATTTTAGCTCTGTGACATGACACTTCACCTCTCACTAGTATCTCAAAAAATCAACAACAAAACAACCCCCAAAACCTAAACTAAGTCTTGCTGTGTACTCCAGGGACACAGCAGAGTTAGGAGCATTAGTTCTATTACGTACCTTGAAACTTCTTTTTGATTGCATCCTTGGAACTTGCGTAGATCATCTTACTTTTGAGAGGTGCTTGTTCTGGTGCCCTAGTGGGAGACACCATAGAGAGTGAAATTAGTGACACTGATTATCCAGCCCAGACAAAAGCAGTATCCTACCCACCATGGACAAGTGGAACATCTCATGGCTCACAGTACAGGCATCAGGCTGCCCAGCTCACTGTAAGCCTGCCATTTTCACAGCCTGGACAATACAAACACTCACAGACCTCACCCACAGTGCCTGGACTGCACGTTAGGAATGTGAGACTTGGAAAGGTGGCTTACCACAAGAAAAACATCAGCTCTTCTTTTTTGGATTCCTTGGTCTCAAAGCTTGCATCATACAAGGCATAGCGGCAATCCTTCTCGGGAAGCATCTGCACAAAGTGCTTGAAAGGGTCGGTGACTGTCACTCCGACATCTCCCACCAGAATCTCTTTGCCTTCCTCCACAATAATGCACTTTTTGTCTGGACTGAGGCAGAAGATGACAGCCTTCTTCCTCTTCTTGATTTCCTCCGGCGTGGAGCACTTCCGCACTTTCATGTCGTAAAAGATACGGCACACCTCATCGGCCACTTGTACTCCGGAGGCCTGCAAAGACCACAGCAAACACCTTCAAGGCCTTCCACCCCAAATTTTCCCAGCTACATTATGGCACTGCCTTAAATTCAAGCCTAGAAGACAATAGCTTCTTGCAATAGTCACTCGTGGCATGAGAGTCTCGTCAGAAAAGGCTGCAGACCCTCTTTTCCAAAGCCAAGGAAAGAATCCGGAGTCTCACTGCTGTCCACAACCAACTGCCAAACCAAAAACCGTTCCAAAGAAGGCACAATCCTACTTACACCAGAACACTGTTTTGGGGGAGTTTTACAGGCATGCCAACCCCTTATTCTCTGAGATTCAGTTGTGGCAGATCCTTTGGCATTACAGCAGCTCTCTTCCCTGTTTCAGGCTGGCTAGACAAGCCCACAAGGGTCTTCTGTTCAAAGTTTCCCAGCCATTTCCAGCATGCTTGCTAGCAGCTTTAGGAACAGAGGAAAAACTGGCCAAATTCCATACTTTCCACATAGACTTAGTTTAGAGATCAAGAGATGTAGTGGGATACTGGGAGCGCAGTGGTAGTTTTTAGCTGAACAAACCAACTTTGGGAAGTTGCTCTGAATTCAGTATTTCAAACAGAGAACTTGCAAGTCCTAACAGATAACGTCTCTACTTCTCAGAACCTACTCCAGCGGTTTTTAAAACAAGCTCAACGTTCTCCCCCTCACCCTCTTGGAGTCAGCTGGGAAATAGTAGTGAGTGATATCATATTCCCCTGTGTAAGCTGGAGCAAGAGGTGCACATGCAGCATTATAAATCTGATGTTAAAGGCAGCTGCACAGAATAAAGAAGACAAGACCTAGCAAGAATGACAAAAGGCTGAAACGCATTTTCAGTCTGATGCTTTTCTGGGAATAAGAAAAAAAAAAAAAAAAAAAGAAGTGGCAAGTAGAAGCATTTACATCTGAGTTTTGTTCTCCGAGTGCACCAAGCTGGAGACATTAAAAGCAGCTGTGCATGAGTGAATACGGCAAATGTGGGAAGCCAGCAGGCACTGCTGGAAGGACATCATGGCCAGAGCAGCAAAGACCAAACTGAAGCCTATCCAGTACTCTATGTGTTCAAAATACTACACATAGTATAAACAGTGAGATTCCTTTAGAATCCTGCTTCCTCCCTCACTATTTTTTTGACTTCCAAATTCAAGTGACATTACTCATACTCATCTATCAGAAGGAAAACTGCCTTTCTCCCTCTGTGTAAACCACCACACGTCACTGCTATGAGCACAGTCAGCAGTACCAACAGCCAGGTGAGACACACAACTGAAAAAGGCTAAAGGTTGTTCTTCAATTTTTTAAACTTATCTTCAGCCCCAAAATGTGAGCTCAAGGGATTAATTTTGCATCTTCAAGAAACAGCAGAGTTCAGCTGCAAAACCAGGGGGACAGAGGTGCAGAACTACTTGGTAGTCAGGCTGCCCTTGAGAGATGGTTATGGACTGGACACCTACTTAATGTGTGAGTTTTTTTAAAGCTTTGACCAGTACCTACCACAGAGGACCTCATATGAACCCAGATTCTCCTTTTTCTACCAACATCCCTCCTCCTGTAACTCTGAGTGGCTGGCATACACTGCTAACCCAGTGAGGAGAGGTGGCACAGCTGGCAGAATCTATTACTGTGGAGTTTTCTAGAGCTCCCAAGAGCTGGTCGTGGAAAACCAGGGCAATCTCATACATCAGGAATCTGAGACAGCTTTCCAGCTTTTCTTTAGGGTGGAGAACAGTGCTCTTTCAGGGTTTACCTAAATACAAGGGGACCTCCCTCAAGAATTACAATGCACGGTCTGTCTATAAGGGGTAATCTATGCAGAATTGCTTGCACTTTGGGACAGGAGAACAGCAATTCAGTCACTGTGCCTCAGCTGTGTGGCAGGCAGCTATCCTTCTGCATATCACCAATAAGGTGAGGAAAGTACATTGAAAAAGCCTATTTCAGGATAAATTTGAGCAACGGTGCAAACACAGACTCAAAGTGACTCATTCCTGTGTCACCTCCTCCGTGCAGAGACACTGAACTTTGTTGGAGTGTGACAGAGATAATGAGGAATAAAGGTCTTTCTCCTCCTGTCCCTGTGCCTGGTGTGGGCAAAAGCCTCTTTGGGAAGACTCTACGTAATACGAAGTTAACCTAATAAGGCAAACAGTGCAGCAACTACAGCTATTTTTTCATTCACTAAGGACAAACCCACAGTGAATTCAAGAGAACCCTTTTCCTCCCCGAGGTTTATTTTCTAGCTAATGGTACCTCAGTAGCTGACAATGGGAGGTAAGACTCGGGTTTTAGTCACAAACCCCCTCGAGATTCTTAGAAAATGCACAGAAAGCCTGAACTGGTATAGAAATGAAGCTATTAATCATGGAAAAGCAGTTCACGTCACCTACCTCTACCTTTGTCAATTCTCAAGTTTTGCTCCAACACTACAACAAATAATTCCTCTGCACCATGTCATGTTGACTTCGAAAACAGAGGTTAATGCTCAGCTTAGAGCCAAAAGCAGCAGCAATAGAGCTGCAGGTTGATGCAAACTGTGCAGTCAAGTGCATTTACTTGTGCTACTACACAGCCAGACACATGTCTCCAAGTCAGGAGACAAGTTGTTTCTTTAAAAAGAATCTGAGCACTGCTGACAAGTCAGTTCAGATTCCAAAAATGTTGGAAGTATTTAGTCTGGAAACTCAAAATTCACTGTTAAACTGCAGCTGATAACTGGGACTGACCAGAAGCTGAAGGGAAAACGGTGAGAACTGGATTTTTTAGCTTTCCAAAGCAAAAGGCTGTTAGTAGCTGGTGCTACTCCTTTTCACAGCTGCTGTACAACCCCTGGATTCATCACACAGGCTGACATTAGCAGCCATTGTATTGCCAGGGACAATGCAGATTTGTTCCATCTGAGAACACCCTATAGCCGTGTTGCAGTATGGGTTGAAATGAGCCAGTGCAACAAACCAATTCCCTCTGAAAAGAGGATCTACTGCCATAACTGCAGGGCTCCCTCTTCAACCCCGGGCCTGTACCAGCCACAAATGGCTTCACAAACACACTTAAAAATGAAAAAAACTCAAACCCCAGGCAGCTTTTGTTGTAAGGTAGTTGCAACCACTCTATGTAGAACAGCAACAGGATGACTGCTAAGAGCACTGGAACAAGGAGAAATGCCAGACTCTAAATACACGTCCTCAAGCAACATTTTAACCTAATCTCTGCTGTCTTGTCCAGAAGATCTGGTGAGAAGCCTCCACCCTCCCAGTAATGACAGAGAAAACATTTGTTAGTCTGGATTTTCCCTCTTTGGCTAGATATGGCTCTGCTCAGAAGACTCAATACAGCACATTGGTTATAATTTTGTGCATTGTGCCTTGAACACTGTAGAGCTTCAGCAGCCAGCCTGGTCCTGTTCCTTTTTCAGGATTGAAGCAGTTATCCAGCTCTGGACTGGCACATGGGGGCTGGTTCAGTGAGCAGCACATACTGCAGGCACTTGTGGGATCCCTGACCATCAGCCAGCTGGTGACATTTCACTGTAGGACACAGACCTTTAACTGCAACAAGGAAGCAGCAAGCAGACAAGCCACCTAACTCCCAGATGGGAAAATGATGCCAGGACAGTGCATTCAGGGAGACATTCAGGAAAGAAGGGACAGAGTGAGTTTCCCTGAAGGAATCAACAAAACTGAGTTGTCCCCCAGAACCTCCATGCAACTGCTGCAGACACAGCACACCCTGGGAGCTGAGCCCCTCACACATTATCCCGCGGCACTCATGACAGTATCCCCACTGGATCTCACACAGCCTGCCGCAGGCACCTGAGGCGGGCACTGCATTCACTGCCTTGTCAGCAGGCACTGCAGGAACACAGCGGCTCTTGTTCATAAAGCCTCCTTCTTGCCTGAAGTGCAAAGCTCTGCAGAAGTCTTGGGAGAGCACAATGCCCGCCCTCCACAGGGCAGCCCAAAGAGGGAGCCTTCTGTCCAGCAGCCTTCCACCTGCAGGAGCCAGACCCAGCTGCCTCCACTAAGAGCTCCCAACATTTTGCCTCCATTGCCAAGTACCCAAACTGAAATTTAATCTGAATTGGGGAAGACTGAAGAAGAATCCAAAGCTTTCTCAAGAAAATCCCCACATACAGAAAGCCATTTCAGGAGTGAGAGACATGCCAGACACCTGATAAACTGGATTTGTAGCAAACCTGCACTAAAACACAACTTTGACACAACAAAATTTTACTTCTCTTTTGTTAGGAAGTGCTGTGAGCTTCAGCATTTCTCTTGAATACTTAAAATATTTTACCTAAGAAGAGCCTTTGCTTTCCTCAACTGTAAGACATCTAAGAAGACCTTAAGCTAATGACTTAGTTTGCCTCAAGACAAGTTTGAAGGACTAAATTTGGGTTTAAGTCTTGAGAATTTTAGAGCGTTGGTTTTCCCTCCTGTGATTAGAGCCCAAGAACTCTCCATAGTGGTGCCTGCGCATGCATTATCTCCAGAGCCATTTCAAGATGCAGTTCCTGACTTGTTTTGTCTAGGAACCACACACACATTGTACACACCAGGATGAACTATCCACAGCTACTCAAGTGGAAACTTTTGCTTCTTGGAAAAACATAATCAATTTTTCCAGAATCTGACACCAAGAATTTATTAAAGCACACCTCGTTTAATTGCAAGGGCAGATTTGAGAACACTGCTCCCAGGTTTGCTGGTCAGATTATTGGCATGTATTTGGTTCTTAGTTTCTTCAGCAAACCCTGTTTCCCCATCCCTGGCATACCCTCCCTCCTATCTACCTCTGAAATTCCCTGCCACTGCCAGAGCTGCCTGTGGAGCCATGTGGCACTTCCCTCTGACTCACTAATGTGTCATAGTACATGTAACAAATACTTTTTCAATTAAACCTATTTCCACCCGACTGGTCTGGGACAGCACCCTTCAGGGACAGAGCTGTCCCTTGCACTGCCACACAATGAAATGTCCTGGGCCAACACCAGCAACTTGAGGGGAAAACTAAGCCAAGGCAGTTGTGGGAGCGCTTAACAGAAAGGGAGAGTCACAGCTGAAAGGAAGTTTTGCCAAATGAGGCCTCTGGAAAGGTGTCACCTAAGGCCAACAAGCCAACTGAAAATGTAGGTGGTCAAAACCATAAGATATTAAACACTGCTCGGCCTTTAATCTGTTATTTGCGCACTCAAGAAAACACATCTGATATTATCATCCCCACTTTACTGAGCAGGAAAGGTGGCAATGCAAGGAGGAAGTGCAAGGAGTGACTACTTTAACTTCATCCCAGAGACCAGCAACAGTGTGGGAACACCAGTGACTTCAGGAGTCCAGAAGGGCCCACATTCCTTCCTGCTTACCTACAGCTGGACAGACACCTCCATTTACAGGGGACAGCCTGTGCATCTGAAGCCTGACAGGAAACAGAACTAACAGCTTTTTACTGCTGTTGTGTAAGAGGCCATTATTTGCACACCATAAACCAGCAAGAAGTACAGAGTCATCTGCATATCATTTGTAGACAGACCTTGCCAACTAGACTCAAGTTTTTATTTTGCATTATTTGGTCTCTTTTGGTAGAGGGAAGGTGTAGGGGGAGGAATCAAAACTCTATTCAGCTTTTATTTTTTTGCCCCCTGACAAGAAGAAAGGTTATCAACAAGACAAGGAGAGATGAGTAGGAAAGGAATTACTAAAAAAATAAAAAAAAAAAAAGAAAAGAAAAAGCTATCCTTCGAATTCCTGAAGGTCATTTCCTCAGCTTTCAGCCAAAGAGGAAATTATCTCCTTCTCTGAGCCACCATGAAGTTCACTCCCGATTTAATTATCAAGGTAGGCAGAACAAGCAATACCCACAAAAGGCAATCCCAGCAACAGTGCTGAAAAACAGGAACTGCAGTGGCCAGTAGTAGCAGGGCAGAAGTTTTCAGTAGCACCCATTCCTGTGTTGAAATGTAAGTTTTTAAGGTAATGCTGGTGGAAGCTGGTGTGAAACAGGACTCTTGCAGAAAATCAAAGCTTCTCAGAAATAAATTCAGCACACAAATCAGCTATTATGAGCCTAAATGCCCATAAGAATTTACTTGTGGCCCTCCAGGCACCTACAGCAACCTAAAGCTTAAATGTCACCCTCGAAACCAGGCTCTGAAGGCCAGATCTGGGCATCCCTGATACTTGTTACTGAGGGATCCTCCTCTTCTGAGGAGATTGCTGTGAATGCTGAACAACCAGTTGAGGAAGAGGCTGAGAACAGCTTCACAAGAGAGTCCTGGTTGTATCCAGGCTCTCTCACATGGGATTGCTTAGGTCAGCCCTTGCACCCAGCAGGAGCCTCTTGATAGTGATTCTGACAAGGCGAGTAGGAGCATGCCAGACACCCACACCACCAATTGTCACGAGGCTGTTATCTTGTATATGAGGCATATGTACCTTGTAATTACACAGATCTGGGCACAGCACTGACTAACAACCAAGAAAAATAATTTGCACGGTCCTCCAAAGACCTTGGACTCATTTAATCCAGTAGCAAAGAAACTGAACATTGTGGCAAGACACAAAAGCTGAAAATCCAAGCTCTTTTGATACGAAAGGATGCCCTCCTGCTGGCACCACTGTACTTTGCCAGAAGGCCTTCACTCTGCCTAAAACCAAGTTCATCTGCAGCATCTCAAAAAAGCCAACCTAAACTCTGTTGCAAAAACAAGATCACAATGAGAAATAGTAGTTTTGACTGACTTGGGAATTCCCTGGTTCCGAAGCAAGATGAAGCCTGACACGATGAGTAGTCACACTTAACTAGGTTTGCATACTGCAGAGGTGGTAGCTGGCTTGTTGAGACAAGCCTCTTTTGAACGAGAGCTGCAAGTCTCATCAGACTTTTTAGCAGCATCATCTGCAACTCCCATCAGCTCTGCTCCATGCTGCAGGCCAGCCACATGCTCCAGCTTGGATGTTAGAGAAAGCAGGGACATTAGTAGTACATCCCATCTGCCAGCCCTATGGACCAAAAATTCATTTCCTGGATATACCACATGTTCAGTAAACTACTGGTAAATACCAAGGCAAGACCCCAATATATAACACCTCTAACACAGGTAAATAACTCAGGCAAGTGTGTCAAAACACACAAGCGTGTGCTGCTGGACAAGTGCTTGTGCATGACTCAAGCAAAAACAGGGCAGCAGTTAAAACTGCATGAACTAATAATTGAGGCAAATTTGCCAACCTCCGTCCCCCGAGATAAACGGGGATGCAAACTTGGAGCATGGGCAAAGCAAACAGAATGAGCCACCATGAAGTCGAACACGCGTTTGGTCTATTCTGCCCCATTTATGCAAAGAGAACCCTGACACTTTTTTTTGAAAGCCAGGAAACACAAGTCAGTGCGGATGCTTAATACTTTTTTTGTTTCTTTGCTTCCAGCGTTATACCTTGGATAAATGTTTCCAGCACTGTGCGGGGAAGCAAAACAAACAAACAAACAAACAAACAAAAAAAAAAAAAAAACAAAAAACCCAAGCCCTTGCAGCAACTACTTTAAAATTTCAGCTTCCTCGAGCAGCCGCTGCGACACCCTGTTTTTTACAATCAGCGATTCCCCTCGGCGGGTTCCGCTTCCCCCTTTTGTCCGCCACCAGCGCTGCGGGCTCGGGCCGGGCCCGGCGGAGGGGGGCCCAGGCCGACCCTGGAGGGCCCGTGCTGGCCCCGGCTGCCCGCGGAGCCGCCGCCGGTTTCTAGGCCGGGCCCGAACCCCTCGGCCGTGGGAAGATGGCTCCCGCCGGGACCGGGGCGGCGGCCGCGCTTCCTCCCGAGCAGGGCAGCCCCCGGCTCGGGGGAAGGGCGGGCTCCCACCAACACCGCCCGGTGCCTTCCTGCGAGGCTGCGACCCCCTCCCACCCAGCCCCTCGTGGGGAGCAGAGGGGGCACCGCCCCCCTGTCCCCTCCCGGCCGCGCCCTGCGGCGGTGCCGCGCACAGCCCCCCCCACGGCCTTTTCCCGCCGCGCCCTCACTCCTCACACACCCCCCCTCCCAGAGCCGAATGGACGCGCCCGCCCCTAGCGCCTGTGTGCGACGCGGAGCGTACCATTACCTTATGGCGGGGGGAAGGAAAACGAGGGAGGACAGTTCCATCGCTTCAAGGCGGGGTGGGAGTAACCTTCCGTCGCCTCATGGCGGGATGGGGGCGGGGGGGAAGGGAGGAGAACGGATCCGCCGCGTCAAGTTCAAAGGCGAACGGGAAGGACCGGGAGAAAGGGACGGAGAAGGGAAAAGGGGCACGATGCGAGGCACGGCAGCGCCGCCAGCCATAGCGCCGGCCGGGATGCGGCGGGCGGTACTGACGCCCCCCTCCCCCCTTTTTTCCCCCAGGGATGAAGGTGAAGGCGGGAGACGGAGAAGCCTAACGCCCCCCCAGCGGCGCGTGGTCCCTACCATGGCGTCGGCGGGGCGCGGCGGGCGGGTGGCGGAGCGCGGTGCGGCGGCGGCGGCTCCCTCGGGTGTCTGGGCGCGGCGCGGGCTCCAGCGGCAGGAAGAGAAGCTGCGAGGGCGCGAGCCGGGCGGAAGCGCTGCCGACGTCACGGCCGCCGTGCCCGGAGGAGGAGGAAGCGGTTGCTATGGCGGGAGCCCCGCGTGGCGACGCCCCGGCCCCAGGCGCACGCGCGAGCGGGACAGCGGGCAAAAACCGCGGCCGCCATGCATGGCCCCGCCCCAGCCAATTAAACCAATCACAATGGGGTACCGGCTGATTGACGCGCCGGCCGGCCAATAGCGCGCGCCCAATAGCCGGGTGGGCGGGGTTACCTGCTCCAAGGTGGGCCGGGGTGGGGGGCGGGGAAGATGCTGAGGGCAGAGCTGGGGGCCTCGGGGAGCCGTGGGGGAAAGTGCGGAGGGCACGAGGAGGATTCGGGCTGCTGGGAGCGCGGCTGGAAGGGACCGGGACGGGCGTGAGGGGGTCGGGGAGCGTCCGAGGGGGCGGCCGTGGCTGTGGGGCGGGCGAGGAGCTTGCGGGAGAAGGCGGCCGCAGCAGCAGGAGCGGCTAGGGGCGGGCGGCCGGGCGGAAGTGTGGGAGTTTCTCTTTTTTTCTTTTTTTTTTTTTTTCTCCCTCCGAGGGTTTTTCACTACCTACTTTGGTGCGATCTCAGGCAGGCGGTGCTGATTGGCTCGGGCTGCTGCGGCAGGAGCCCAGTGCTCTCCGCTGGCACCCACGGAGCCCGGGTCCCGGCGCTGCTTCATCCCGGCGGCCGAAACAACGAGCGGGTTGTCCTCGGGACAAAGGCGGCCCTGAGAAGACGCTGCTGCTCGCATAAGCTGCTGTTCCGTGTTCACGGCAGTCTTGCTCGCTCTGACGAAAATATTCATTCCTTAATGTTTCTGGCCAGCGAGGCTCGGGGTGCTTGTAACCAGAGTACAAAGGCATCTGCTGATGTTACAAAATGTATAAAAGTTAGGTTTTTATCACCGAATCCTGACTGCAGTGATGTTCCCGGCTTGAATCGATAAACAAAAAGCCCCCAGCATCAAAAGCTTATTTGTCGAGTCTGTGCCTCCCTGTAAGCAGGCAACAAAAACAAGACTCGATGGCGGCATTTTCAGGGCTGGGCTATGAGGCAGCAGTACTTCATTACAACTATCATGAAGCTTCACTATTAAAGGTGTGAGCAATGCTTACACACCTTAAAATTTTCATCCATATTGCTGTTCTAGTTAAAGGGGCTTGATTTTTATTTGATTTTTCCCCTCTTTGCAGCTTACCCCAGTAGATGCTCTTTGTAAATGGTGTCAGGCCTGTTCACATGAGACAAGTTGCTGAAAGACCCCATGCTGAAGATGGGTGTAATGAAAAAGCCATCCAATTTCATTAGGCTGTTGGGTGAGTTACTGTGGCCAGGGGTTCCTTTTTGCAAAAGCTGTTGCATCAGATTTTTAATGAAACTAGCAAAAGACCTACCAGCACGACTTTAGTTGGCCTGAGTGGATAGTTCTTCCCTAGGCCCTTTTCTGATACATTTAATCAAGGGATGCTTAAATTTGACCCCAAATCTTGACTTACTTTGGAAGTATTAACAATAAATGAATAGGGACATATTTAAATTTTTTTTTTCCCCTTTTGAAAAGTAGTTTTGAAACAAGTCAGATAAAGTGCCTGTGTAGTAGGGAGAGCTTCAGTCCTGTGACTGAGTTTCTCTGGACGACTTCTGATCCTGCCTCCCTGCTGTGATTGTGGCTTGGAGAGGAAATCAAGGCAGTGGTGGTCAGTGCCATGTGGCAGTGCCACAGCAGACCTCCATCTCCAGTGGCACATAGCAGAAACCTGGGGCAGCTGTGCTTTCTAGTCGTAACTGATGCAGGTAATTTGTCTGTTACTATTCCAGGCTTGCTCTTTGTAGATGGGTTTCACTCTGACAGAGGGGTACAGAAGTGAGACATCCTGGGGAGGAGATGATGTAAGGCCACGAACAGGGCTGGGGCTATTTCATGCTGTGTACTTATAAGGGCAAATGAGGTGGAACTGGCCTCTTGGCTCAGTCTCTTCCAAGAGGTGGTTTTGGAAACATTGCAGTAGGTTGAGAAGGTATCTAACTGGAAATTCAGCAGGGACAAGAACTCCTTCACCAGCAAAGTAAGAGAAATATCTCACTTTTTCCTGCCTCATGAGAATGATGTGCTTGCTCTGGGAAGGGCACTCACTCACCAACAACCACAGCGGCTTTTTGAAATGTTTCGTTCCCCAAAAGACAAAGCAGCATAGCCCAGTGAGGCTAAACACAGCGGATGTGGTGCTTTGAGGCAGGAACTGTGCACCAAAATACATAGACAAGTGTGTGGTTACGGTGGTACCAGCCTGCTGTAGCACAGGGCTCCACAGACCCTGCACTGCTCTTCCAGCACGGGCACTGGGAGCTCCAGCCCTGCCCCAGAGCTGCCTGCTGGGGATTAGCAGTGTGTATGGCATGGCTTGGGAAGCCCTGCTGCATGTCTGTCCTGTGCTGCTGGTTGTGTAGGGAAACCGAGCCTGCTTTTCCAGCCCTGTGCTGCTCCCTGACCTGACAGCCCTCTCCTCACGTGCCTGTCACCTTAAGCATCACCCCAACCCTTTGGGGTGCTGGGGTTCCCTCAGCCCAGCCTTGCAGCAGGGTCCTGTCGAAGCTGTTCTGTAGCTCTTGCCTTGGTGCCTGAACCCAGGGGGAGCTCCCTGGTTTGGTGAGGGCAGGAGGAAGTTTTGTTTCTATTTCCGAGTCCCCTTTCTATCAGTGCCAGCTTTTGGATGGGACAAGGGCCTGGGCAGAGGTGAGGAAGTTATTGCCACTGTGACACCAACGCCCCTGGCTTAGTGTGCTGTGCACCCTGTTACCCTGTTACCGCTGTTCTGGTGTATGGTGAGCAAGGCTAAAGCCTCCTTGGGGTGAGACCCCTTTGTCCCCAGCCTCTCAGTGCAGTGAGAGGTTGTCACAATGACAGACATGAATGCTGTGAATTGCATTGTGGAGAGGAAGGGGTTTTTTACTAGCTCTTCTGCTTTTCAATACTGAACCAGCTTTGCCCTTTTTTTCCCTAGTGTTAGTGCTATAAATAAGCTAGGCTGGAAGCTCAAGCTGTATGTTTGGATGAACCATCATGAAGGGTGAATCCCCCTCCCTCTCTTAAGGCAAATGGTATTTGCAATCAGCCTGAAACTTCCCCCCCCCCCCCCGCCCCCCAAAAAATCCATCCCACAGCCAGGGGGGACCCTGAGAAATTCCAGCAATCCTGTAGCTTGTGGTGACCACTTCGGCTCCAGTCAGAAACATCAGTGCGAACTGCAGCTGGCAAATGTCTGCCCAGTGAAGGATCGCTGCAAAATCCAGCATGGTCAATATAAAAAGTCACCCATGGACTCAGTTTTTGAATGAGACCCGACATCAACAAAAACCTGAGATCAATACATCCACTTTGCTGACTTTCTAGCTTTGGAGATGGTGACTACTTGCTTACTTTATATGCCTCAGCTATTTGAACTCCCCCTCCCGTCCTCCAAGCAACTGACTCATTTCCTCCTCTAAAACCTTCCTTTTTTAGCCTTTCGCTCTGAAGTATTTGGTGTCTGTTTTGAGCTGCGTGCTCCATGCCTTACTTAGGCAAACTCCTACATCACAGCCCTGCAAGCCATGCTTTTGTACCATGGAAATCGTTTGTTTTCCCTGATAGTTTCAGTCCTGAGGGGCAGCCTTGGCTACTGACTGTGCTCGTCGGCAAATTGCTGCTTTGCTGTTGGAAATTGGGGAGGCAGACAATCGGCAAGGCAGCTGGTGAGCTGAGGCTGCCGCTGCTTATGGTAATTGCTGTTGTCTCCCTCTTAGCCCCGCTTCCCCCATCTGCCTGCATCCACCTGCCGTCTTTTCATCCACTTTTGCCCTGATCTCGCAGTTGGAGCGGGGATCACAGATGCTCCTCTTTGGCTGAACGACCACCGAGCACCCAGACTCTGACTCTCTGTGCTGTCTGATGCAGCAAAGGAACAGGCAGTGTCCCCTTGTGCAAGGTCTGGCACGGTGGTGACCCAGAGCTTTGGTCGTGGGTGATGGATGCTGCTGTAACAACACTAGCTGAGTGTGCCTGAAATACAGTGCCTTTTTCTCAGGGCTTATGGAATATTGGCTCTGTGGTCTTGGCGTCGCAAGGATCAGCAAAGATAATTTTAGACAGGAACAGAAAGTCTCTGTAAACCTTACAGTCATAGCTATTTCACTGGCAGAAAAAAACCCCACGAGGAGCCCATGGCTGTGCATTGCTGAAACATTCTGCTTAGTAGGTGCACTGGAGTAAAAATTTAAAGGGTAATTTGGGGGCAGGAGACTCTAAGGGCGATTTCTGGGAACTGTTGTGATGCTCCATCCCTTTGCTGAGGAGGTGGTGCAGCAGACAGGATGCAGGAACCAAGAACCTGATGTTTGGTCCAAAGCCCTCTCATAGCCTATGGCGTGAGTCTGGACAAGCTGCTTTCCCCCGTTAAGTTAGGTTCCTGTTTTTGAAGCGTTGACATTGTTCCTGCTTTTTCTGTATTGCAATTTGAGATTTAGTGTGTTACAGTATGGGTAGAATCAGAGCTAGATGCTGCTTATCAGTACTTGCTATTTTTACAGTAATGAAAAGGCTGTTCCTAAATTGCTACAGATGAATGCCAGAACTTGTATTCCCTTTAATTTGCTATCAGCTTCCACAATTGCTGCAGGTTGCAATCCTTCTAATTTCCGCGTGGTGAAAACTGCAGGCTATGAACAACCAGACTAAAATTTGACCCTGCCTGCTGCTGTAAAACTGGGTGGATTTTATCAGCCTCATCAGAATTGGTCTGGACTGAGTGGGATGGGGAAGGTAGCTCAATGCTTCATTACCCCTGGGGCATTTTCTCCACTAGAAAGACAAAGGAGGAAATAACACAAGAAGGTAGCTCAGGAGTGGAACAGCTTCATGTCAATTTAAGTAAGCAAGAATGTCATCAAGCTACTCTTCTACCTGGCTTTTTTTTTTTTTCCCCTTTGATTTTGTTGCCACTAAAGCCTGTCTGAAATACTTTTTATGGTGAGAATGAAATGCCTCTTGCTCCAGAATCAGCTTAAGGGCTGGCCACTGCTCAACTCTCGCTTAAATCCTGAGAACAGGCAATGTACAAAACTTACAATGATGTGTTTTCCCTGCATACACGGGAATTGGACCTTAAATCCCTGTCAGTCTGAGAAGGGAGGCTCGTGTTGAATACAGAGGCCTTGAACCAGTGGGTAAAGCTTTAAGCAACATCTCTGCCTGCATTACTCGAATGCTTTGCAGCAGAAAATTCTCTGTGATTGTGCTCTAGAGCTTTTGCCGTGAGACAGGGCTGTGTGTGCAACCCCTTTTATAGAGGGGGAGGGCTGAGCCCAGAGAGGCTGCACGGCTCTCACAGCCCCGGGCAGGAAATTTGTGGTGTGATGAATTCTTCTCTGCCTTTACCGGGTAACACCCGACCCTTCGGGCCATCTCTGCTCTGCGCATGTAAGATGATAGTGCTGCTACACTGAATGCGGCACGACTGCAGGGATTTCTTGGAGAATAAGCATTTGTGGCTTATGTGGGCTTTGTTCCAGGTGTGGAGGTGGTTGCTGCTGATGCCATTAGTAATTGCCATCTGCAATGCCATTAATAATTATTTTATTTCCTGAATTAGTGAACCCCCACTCCTCACACTGTAACCCAGACAGAAGGTTGTTGTAGCAGTTTAGTTTTCTTACAACACAGTTTGTGCTCAGCAGCATCAGAATAACAAAACTTTCTGGACGTGTGTTGTTCCTGCAGGATGGACCCTTGTTTTGGCTTGGGAACTGCAGGCCTGTCTGAGTTTGTCAGGGCTGTGGCCACTTATTGAACCTGTCTGGGTTTGGCTCTCTGGAACAGGGAGGGGGGCTTGGCTCTTGTTGGAATTGGGAGTTCATTTTAAGGAGGGCTTCCGAGGGTAAGATTAGATGGGAGGTGAATTAGCCCTACCCCATGTATAGGGCAAGGTGATGTACAGGCATAGACTGGAAAATCCCCACCCCTAATCTGCTTACTGTCTAACCATAAGAAATGCATGGGGTAATGAAAAAGGAAGCAATGAGACATATTAGTCAGCATTATGGATGTTCATCAACAGCAGCCTTTTAACTGTGGAGGACTTGCTAGAGGGTAGTGAAAACATCAGCCTTATACCTGTGGAGGATTTGCTAGAGGGTAGTGAAAGGCCCTTCAAAACTGACAAAAGATAATTAAGAAGCATTGAATATGATTTCTGGGGAATGCTCTGAGAATTCACTGGAGGCCTGAGTTGCAGAGGTGGGTATGGAGAGGTAAGCACTCATTTCCAAAGCACAGCCATGTGCTGTGACACTGGAGAGAAGCCACAGCACTGGCAGTGCCTGTGGAGCACAACTGGGATGGGCTGCAGGACAAATCTGCCCACAGTCTGGGACTGCATGGATCTGAGAGCTATGGGAGCTGGCTGTGCCAGCAGTGTTTTATGGGTGGTGCTGGGGAGAGCAAGCAAATCAGGTTTTTTGCCTTCCGATACATGAGGTAGTCTCAAAAAGGGCTTTGCTTTCCTGGTGAACCTGAGCCTCACACATGGATGGACAACACTCCTACCACTACTGCCACTTAGGCTGTGCTGGGTGAGGTGGGGGAGTAGGAGGACATTGCAGAGAGACAAAATGGGAAGAAGAGGGTCTTGCTGTGTTTCCTGCAAGCGTGCTGTGGATGGGAGTCTCTGAGAGTTCCCTTTACCTCTCCTATCTGTGTTGTGGGCCTGCAGGATGTGGTCTTTCTGCACAGATTCTGAATGGAGTCAAGAGTGGCTCGATAGCTGTATCTCTGCTCTAGCTGTATTTATAGCTCTGGGTTGACAGCGGGGTCATGGTGAGCTATATATACCTGCTGTGGTTGCTCTTGTCCGGGGAAGTGGCTGTGGGGAAGTCTCCACTGAAAAACAGGGTAGTGTGAATAGAGCATTCCCACCACCCTCTTTAGATCTGTTCTGTGTGCCTCAGTCTGTACTGGTGGCCTGTGCTTGGTGTGCTGGCTCTCTTCAGGCACACGGAGTGGAGGAAGGCTGGCTGGTGTGGGGGGATGGATCAGCTGGGTGAGCCTGTGTATTCCCAGTCTTCAGCCAAGCAATGGTCTCCTTCTGAGCCTTTGCACTGCCTGAGTGGCACAGCTCAGATCTCTCCATGGGTGGTCACCCAACAAGCTGCATGTGGGTGGTGGCAAGGAGCAGGGTTACAGCTGCATTTCTGAAGGGGGCCTGGAGGCACAGGTTGCCAGTCGATGGTGTATGGGCTGAATCTGGCCAGCCAGAGCAACTTCTTCCCGGTGCAAGCTACCCTGTCATCCTTCCCTAGGGCTCTGACACTTCTGCTGGTTCCGAAAGACTTGAATGTTACCAAAACACAGCTCCTGGACAGTGCTTCCCCTGTCAGATTGCCCATCACAGAAGTCTTTCTCCCATCATGTGATGCTTTGCTCTTGCTGTGTTCAAAAAGGTACTCCTGACCTTCCCTCCAGCTCCATCGGCTTCCAGGCAGGTGGCTGATTTCCACTCCTCTCCCGGATCCCGACTGTCTCAGTCCCAGATTCAGCGTCAGCCTCACCCCGGCTCAGGGTGGAAGTGGCCCAGCAGCTGGGAGATGTTCCGCTGGGGAGTCGGGGCCCTGGGGCAGGGCGAGGCTGTCTCTTCCCTTCTCCCAGCAGTTTGAGGGCAGTGCCCATGGGACGCAGTGGAGGGGAGCGGAGGGCTGTTGTCCCAGACCAGCTGCCTGCTGGTGACTGAAGGCACGGCACCATCTGGTGGCACGAAAGGAATTTGTCTGTACGTCTGTCAGAGAGCACTCCTGACTTTCTCAGTCAGATGCAAACTAGCAGTTTCCAACTATATTTTGTCTCCTTTTTATTTTCCTCTGTTCCCCCCCTTCGGAAGCCTCTGTGGCTTTGTCCACCTGTCTGCTGTTCTTGTCTCTCCCCAGCTGCTGTGACTATTTCTTATAGAGAGGCTTAAGCTGACAAACTTGTCCAGCTCTGGGTCATTCCTGGAGCATGGTGCAATTTCTCAGTCTGGGAAGAAGGATTAGAGAGCTGCAGAGGGCATTGCCCAAGGGCAGGCTCTGCTACAGCCTGAGATGTGACAGCTCTGCTCCCTTTAGAGCTGTTCTGGGTTGGATCAGAGGTCTGTCTAGTCTGGTCTCCTCTTCCTGGCAGGAGATACCTGGGGAGGATAGACAAAGGCAGTCAGCAGGCAGCAGGAGATCATCTAGATGGTCTGACAACCTCCCACGTGCAGGCAGGAATGGCCTGAGTTTGGCATTGTGCCTCTACTTTTAATAACTTTCTGTGGATTTCATCCCTTCTGGTTTTGACTCATCTCCATCTGAATCCGTGAAGATTCCTGGCATTTGCTACACCTTCTGGAGGTGCAGTTGGGCAGGAAACCTCTGCCCTGGTCTGGGGTTTAAAGCGCTGTCCACGGTTGCATGAGCATCGTTCATCTGCGTGCTGGGGCTGCAGGGCAGAGCACATTCCAGAAAGGCTTGGTGACATGTCTCTGTTTTCTCTCTTTTCCAGATCCCTTGGAGGGACTGGATATGCCAGGAGTGTCCAGATTGTGGGTCTGCTGATCTTCAGGCAGAGAGGAGCGGTGGGACCCAGCTCAGAACCAGATGTCAAGGTGGGCCTTGAGGAGTAAACCTTGTATGTGTACTGTCTGTGTGAGGTGGAGTGGTTTGGTTCTTCCAGATCCCCTGGGGTCCCTAACTATTTAAGGGCTGCTGGGCACTTGATCTGGACTGTTGCCTAAGAAGGCAGTGCTAAAAATCAGGTAGGAAAAAGTGGAGGCCTCTTGTTTTGTGAAAATCATGGCAGTCCAACCTCTTTTTCCCCCAAATTCCCTTGGGTTGTGGCTGGGTCTTGGTTCTGTTTTGGGGTGTTGTGAAAGCTGAATGGGTGACAGTAATCTGGTTGCTGTTGATTTTGTCATTAACGCAACACAGGTACCTCCTGGCCTGTGAATGTGTGTCCCAGCACGGTGTGCATGCCTGGGCTGGAGAAAGGGATGCAGGGTTGTGAGGAGGAGCTGGGAGTTGTGCTGGGCTCTGAAACAGGCACACCTGCACCAGACACCATCGTGTTCAGTGCTCAGGGGTGACTGGTCTCAGTGCCCTGGGAGAGGGCAGCACAGGACTGTGTTCCTGTTATCCCGAGACTTCCATATGAGCAGGGGCCAGTGAGAGTCCATCTTTGCAAATTCACGTTTTGCCACCAGGGAGCTCCCATTCCTCATACCAGGCCTACGGTGAGAAAACAGAGGCCATCGTGGCAAAAAAAAAAATCCCTGAGTCTCCACCGGATCCCAGCTCTTGGAGTAAGGGCCGGACTCTGTGGTGACTGCTCTGTCTTTAAAACAATATTATTTTAGTGCTTGGGTGAGTTTTTCCCTTTCATTGCAGGTTTCTTAGGAATGGGAGAACATGGAGGCTGGAAATATTGAGGCTGGCTAATGAGAGAAAACACAGTGAGCAGGTGGAAATGTGGTGACAGCAATGCATTTCTCCTCACTCTGGTGGTTTTGGACAGTCTTGCTGATAGAATAGCAGAGCTGGAGAAGGTCTGCCTGCAGCCATACCCTTGCTGCTAGTTGACCTACAGAGAAGAATGTGGCACCTGTGCTTCTAGAAAGAGTGTTGGCACATGCAGTAGGTTTAGTTTGGTACTAATTTGAGTTTTTAATCACCAGTGATAGGACTTTTTCTGTTTGATTACAGGGTTGAAGCATTTACTCCCCCAGACAATGTAATTCTGACCTTTTCCATCTACTCTCCTGCCTTCCAATGCCTAGTTTCTTTCCTGCTCTTACCTGGCACTTTCGCAAACACGTATTTCAACCTCCCACATTCCTGCTTTGCTGAGCACCCAAGTCTTTC
This sequence comes from Corvus cornix cornix, assembly GCF_000738735.6. NCBI lineage: Eukaryota > Metazoa > Chordata > Aves > Passeriformes > Corvidae > Corvus > Corvus cornix. The sequence goes on from NC_047056.1 coordinate 17,684,973, forward strand.
ACCCTTCAAGGAAAAGATAATTGATATAGTTGAAATACAATTGGTATAATTGAATAATGATTAATTAATTAATAATTGGTGAAGAAATAGTAGTCAGAACACTACAGTAAGTTTGGAAAAATGACTCTGCTCCCTTTTTGGGGGCTGGTGTGATTGATGTGAGGTCATCTGTGGCAGAGTAATGTGTTCTCTGTGTTCCTGCTAGCTGTATTAGTATTAGATCACAGCAAGGGACATCAGAGTTTGGAATCAGAAAAGTGTTTCCAGGGATGAGGATAGCAAAGCAGCAGACCAAATTACTTGGGCAAGAAATGAATGTCCTTTTTTGGAGGTTCTTAAAAAGCAGTATAAAAAATGGTGTCATTCCTGTCCCTGGCCTCAGATAGTCTGTCAAAGGACATGTTTGGCGAAGGTTTCTGTAGCACACCGACAGAAGGGTGGAAGGACATCTCTAGAGACCTGGCAAGTCTCCTCATTTTAGGCTTAGAATCTTTCCTGTCATGGATCCACAGAAGTTGTGTGCAGTGTCTGTTGGAAACTGAGTCACATCATGCCAGGGAAGAGAAGGAAATCCTTTAAAATCCAGGTAGTTCCCAGGAGAGCAATTTTTCTCCAGGAAACCAAGGACACAGGTCTGGCACTTTTCAGTCCAATGTGACTTCCTTCTGACTCTGGTTGGAGTTTGCTGTCCAGGGGAGACAAGGGGAAATGTTTCAAGTTAGGGTGAGTTTAGGGACATATGTTGGAAGACTAGCATATGCTGGCATGCATCTGTGTGGGAATATCCACTGGCAAAAAAAGCCAGAGCTCTTCTAGAGTGGGAGAACTTGCTTCATCATTTATTTACATGCTTCAACACTTGCATTTTGATGAGGCTTAGATATTTCATGTATTTGCCAGAACAAACACAGCAGAGGGCTCTTCTAAACTGTTGATGAAATCATTGAAGGGGCTTTGTGTCTACTTGTGATTTTCCACTTCTTTGAGTTTCCTTTGAGATGTGAACCTAAAATCTGGCACTCATGGGCACCATGTGCCTTTGTGGTGGTCTTGGGAGCACTGCTTCTCCATAAAATGATGTCTTCATCCCATCCAAGCACAGATGTTTGTTTGTCTATGACAGGTATAGTATCAATGATATTGACTTGTTGAGCCATCCAAGTCATGCTTTAATGGAAATTCTTTAAGGAAGTTACAAATAGTTCATTGCAATACACTGGTTCAGCAAAAACTGCAGTAAAACCTTTGGGATAGAGATTGAATGACAGAAATAAGTGAGTTATGTGTGGAGGGGAAATGAAAAGCATTTTTTATGGCATATGGCAGTGGTTACTAAGCCTTATGGCTTTGTCAGCAGTCTCAGGATGTTGTAGGTTTTTTTTTTTTTCTCCTTAAAGCTGCTGGAAGAAAGATATTGCATAAGAAACTCCATTTTCTAATTGAAAAAAAAAAAAAAAATTCTAACCCTCATGGTTGCTTAGAAAAACATGAAAACATGAGCTGAATGTTCCAGATAGGATGTTGAAATCATAACCAAACAGAATGGAAAACTTGGTTCATAGCTTTATACTCCAGACAGCAAACAAACAGCCTTAGATTGGCTTAGAAATCCTGCAGTTTGGAAATGTATCAATGTCTGACTTTTGGGACCTGACTGCAGGCATGAGGGCACATGTGATTTTGGAATCAGAGTTTAGTCTCTTTTTCATTAACAATACTGACTTTTATAAAAAGTAAATACTTCTGTAAAACAAAATATATTTTTTTAATATTTCTCTGATGAGAACACTTCTTTTTCCAAACTTTCTTTAGTATTGCTTGCGTCCCATTTTGTCTCTTGTTTTGTTCCTCAACTAATTTTGTTCTGTTCTGAGTTGAGTATTTAATCCTGAACCTTTTTTGGTTCATTCTTCTTTCCTTCTGGACTTCAACGTTTCTGTCCGGAGATTTATATTTGGTTAGGTTTTGATGTTGACCTCAGATTTGGTGTTTTCTTCCATCCCTCATTTTGGTTTCACCCTGTTCTTTGCTTTCCAGCTTTGTTTTGAGCAGGTGCTGTAAAATCCCACCTTGGGTTGTGGGTGATGTTCCACCTGGATGTTGCCTTTTACCAGCTGAGCAGGGGATGTTTCCAGGTGGCTCAGTGCAGCCACCCAAAGTCACATTTGAGCTCATCTTCTTGTGACTGGGAAAGCTGTTGCCTTATTTCGTTTTCCCAGAGGAGATGACTGAATTTTTTGGTGAAAGACATGCACAGTGCAGGAATTCCCAGAGAGGGAATTACAGTTCTCCAAGCAGAACTGGCCCTGAGAGTCTGTAGTGGCAAACTTTGTGGCTGCACCTCTAGTTAAGCAGTTGGGTGGTGTGAAAGAAGTTGGAGGATGAAAAACATTCTCTCTGTCCCCTACTGTGTTTAGACCTGGATCATCCATTGCTTAGGATATACAAAGTACTGTCCCTGGTGTGATTTTTTTTTCCAGATGTTTTTTGTTACTTTGTTAAGGTAAGAGTAAGATCTGCAGCTCTGGGCATCATATACATGAGATAGAAATGTCTTAACCATAGACAGACTTGCTAGATCTTACTCATCAGAGTCCTTGTCTTCAGAACCCAAGTGTTTGTATCTATCATCCTGTAGTTTATCCTGTAGTAGACCCCTGGCTGTCCAAGGCTTCAAGGCCATATGGATAATTAGCAGTCAAGCTCTTACATTCTATCTAATTCAGGCTTTTCCCAGTATTACTGACCTCATATGGCCCTGTTTGTGCTGGATGCAAGGCAAGGGCCAAACCATACATTAAACAATGTATGTCAGGCTGCCAGAAGGTTGGGGCAGGGGTAGCTTTACTCCCCTTTTAAACCAACATTCCTTTGAGCCATACATCAGGTCATGCCTCAAAACACTTACCTGTGTTTGCCAGCCTTTAATAGGTGGTGAGCACACACATTTCAGAGGAAGTTGTTGGGTGGTATACGGCGATTAGAAGCGCTTGAGCATGCAAAGAGAGAGATAGGCAGTTAGAGATGGCATGGCCAGGTCTATAAATATCTGTAGCATTTGCTGGTCTCCAGAGCAACTGGAGGCGACAAGGCCTTTTCAAAACATTAATTTCTGAGTTGCTACCTAAAATTCCTAAGTGAGGACTTTGTAGAAAGCATCACCTTAGAATGGAGCTGGTGGTACTCAGAATTCTTGCTGGAGCAAGTAGAAGATGGAGGTTTGGAAGAAAAGGAGACTACCTTTGCATGCATCCTGAGATGTGTGTGAATTCAATGACTGAAATGGAGGGAGCCCAGTGGGAACACAGGAACAGTACTGAACCCTTGTCCAAATGTGTCAGGCCAGATGGGAAGGAAGCTCTGAGAAGATGGCTTGCTAGCTTTTATGTCTCCTGGTAGCCCCCAGTGCACACATATTTTTGGAGGTATATCTCTGAAGCAACCAGAAAAGTCGAAAAGATACTCCCCAGATAAAGGAGAAATGTGGGTCCTGTGTTCCCTAGTTTTCCAACAGGTGTCAAGGACAGGTTTGGAAAACATTTGCCTTGGCACGTTGCAGACAGGACCGTGGCTGTGGGGATTTGCAGGCGATGTGACCTCACCTGTGACCCCAGAGGCCTTTACAAAATCTGGCATCTCCCTGCATTACTTCCCCTTCTGTGCCTGGTTCGTCCTGACGTCCTCTGCACTTGGCTTTGGGGATGTTGTGTTGCAAAGATACCTCACCAGAGAACATTTCTGCGCTTCCTCACAGCCATGCCCCAAGTCAGGGTGTGGCTGGTTGCCATGTTTCCTGGTTTGTGTTTATTGCTGCAGAGCCACTGCTTCCTTCTAGCCTTGTCTGGCACCATACTCTTCACTGTGGGCTTGCACTCCACATAAATAAAAGGTCTCCCTGGGACTGTCTGTGGGGAGGCTCACTCAACCTGACCCAGGTGAAGGGGTGCACTGAGTCTGGCTGAGCCACAGGGCTTACTTATCCTACTGTAAGTGGCCACTTGCAGCATCCAGGAGGGTTGCCTGACTGCTAGGGAGGGCAAGAAGGGAAAGAAGGCAATTTCCTGGCCATGCTGTGAATTTTAGAGGAAATACCAAGGATTTTGGGTGTGGATACAAATATGCTGCTAGCAAGAATTTTTCTTGCTTCTTTTCAGTCCCACGAGAGACTTTTCTCTCTCAGGGAAGATATTAGCAGAGTTCTATAAACTATGAACACCTGTGACCTTGCAGAGCTTTGTTTATGGTACAGTAGAAAAATATTTTGACAATGGATGTTTTAGGATTTTAGCCAATCACCCCAGGGGGTGGCTGATCCTTTGACCAATTAGACTACTAAGAAAAAAGTTAAAAGAGTTTGTAAAATAATTAAATAAATCAATCTTGCTGCACAATTCCTGCCTGCTGGATCTGTCTTCTCCTCCCTACCACTGCGGGACACCGTGATATTTGGGAAAGCAGAATGACAGACTTCTATGCAGTGTAACACTTTGGACAGTGGAGTTCCAAGGAGTGCTCCATTGTCATGCAGTCAGAGGACTGAACTGGGAGGTTGGCCAGCGTTTTCATGGCTTGGGAAAGAGAGGGAAAGGAGGCACTTGCCAGTTTGTGTGGAGTATGTGTACCTGGCCCTGCTAATGATTGCTTGAGAACCCTATGTAAATAATTTAATTTCTTTCTTCCCAGCCTGGGACTCCTCTGTGAGCCTGAGACCAACTGTTGGTTTACTACTGCTTGGTTTTGTTCTTTCCAGAATCTCTAATCTCAGCTTTTTGGTGACTGCATGACTCCTACAGTGGCAGGACATTTTCACAATTGAAATCCAAGAGAGTGAACTTCACAACAGAGGATGGCTTGTTGGGGGGACTGATTGGGCTATGCCCTTGAGTATGGATGACTGGGTTTTGGAGAAACAGCTTTCATGTGGGGTCAGGGTCAGAGAGGACTGCAGAGGCCTCTGTCTTCAGTGGGATCTCCCTTCTGCCACAGGCTTCAACTCCCACAGCACTGAGTCACACATGGTGACTGAGCTGGTTAGGCCTAGGCAGAGAGGGGAGGACAGCATGGGATCAGAGCTGGAGGCATCTCTCTGGACCCTGCATGATCCCCAGGCTAGAGTCAGAAAGGGAGCAAAACAGGGACAGCTTACAGGTCTCCCATGATTCTTTGGCTGCTCTCTCAGCCTCCTCTGTTCTTTGCAGGATTCCCTGCAAACCTCAGCTTCTGCTTCATGCAGAGGGCTGTGCTTCCCCTGGTTTTGCTTCCCTCGCAGTGAGAATCCTGGTGCTCTTTCTTCCCCAAACCCTCTGCTTGGGAATGTCCAGTTACACAGGCATTGTGTCTTAAGGAGACTGATTCACTGACCACCCACATGGTTCCACCTGCCCTTGGCTGATGCTCCCTCACACACTTGGCTATAGAAACCCCCTTAGAAGGGCCCCAGTGTTGCTCATGATGAAGCAGGTGGGGTTTCTGAGTTGTGTGTTTAAGGACTTGCAGAAGCAGGTGTTGGAGTCCCTGGGTTTCAGGCAGTGAGGTACCATGTAGATGTTTTCTGCATTTTTTTGGCAATGATCTCTACCATGGTAAGAGGTCTGCAACCTTCTTTTTATCCTCTAAAGCATTCGTAATAGGAAAGGTAAGGCTGTTTTAGTTTCTCTTGTGGTTCTGGAAACTGGGGCCCTACCACGTGCCTTCGTCTGGCTGTGAGGAGAGGGTGGCCTGGTTTTCACCTGGATTAAAACGCCCCTTAACCTTTTACAAGGCTGTGTCAGCAAATGAGTGAATTACAACCAAACTTGAGACTGTTGAGGTGACCTTGAAATACTGGACCCTTTTACAGCCAAAATCCTTTGAGGTGGGGGGAAGAGAGCCTGCATTCCTGACATTATTAAAGTGGATACTGTTAATTACATGTGAGGTTGGATTACTGCATGCATGGAGTGAGTCCTTGATGTTGACCAATCAGAAGTACATGAAATACACCTTTTAGTTTATTAACAATGATCTCCTGGGGGGACTCTCCCCCTGTGGCTGAAACAAAATATGCTGAGGGAAGAAAGAAATAAATAATAATGCTATTAAATGAGAGGTATTATGGCATATTTTCAATCTCTCACTCCTGATTTTGGGCCTTGAGTCAAATCTCATTCACTGTATTTAGCTATGTTGTGTTCTTGGGCAATAACCTTGCTTGTACTGGTTTTACAAGCCATCAGTTGTACTAGAAGTTCAATTAATGATCATATTGACAGCTCCCCAAATTCACAGTTCACTTCTCCAGGAAGGATCTGATCTTCAAGAAAAATGCAGGAAGACCCTACAGGACAAATCCTCACTACCATAAGCTGACTTCATTCCTGTGAACTCCAAATGATTTCTGGGATTGTGGCGTGTAAGCACTGAACTCCTTGTTGGTGTCTGCAAATGCACCAGCATAGGAGGAGGAAGGAACTCTTCTCACTTTGAGTTTCAACTCACTGTGTAGCAGGAACAGCAAGATACAGGCACGAGGGGCAAGGAGCAGAAATAATGGATTTAATGCACTGCCGTCCTGTCCACTGCTTTAGTTTCTCATCCAAGCAAAGTTTTATCCTGGAATTTGAAGGAAAAAGACAAGGTGTCTTTGTGAGGAGTTTAGGTGAGTATTTGGGGGGAGAATTAAATTTTTTCTTGGGAAGCCAACAAAGGGTTCAGGAGACATGTCCTCATCGTTCAAAGTTAGGGATGGCTAAGGTATTACTCCTGCTTCTGCTGTTTGCATCAAGAAAGCATTACCCCACCTGAGAGAATGGCATTACATGGCTGCCTGTGTGTTTTCAAGCCCAGAACTGAAGTGCTGGGCTGTAAACCCTCCAGGCTTCCTCCTTTGTACCAACTCGGCACAGTGAGGCTCTTGCTTTGCTCAGCACAGCAGGACTTGTGGGTGGATAATGCTGCTTGATGCTGAAGTGGCTGTGATGTCCTTGTAATGACTGCCTCAAGGCATGCTCAGCTGCTCTCGATTTTCCCAGTGAAGTGCAGCCATGGTAATCAGGTCTTTTTGTTGTTGAGTGATTTCCTACGATGTAAAAAACTGATCAGCTGGAGTCCTGAAGTTCAACAGCCAGTATCCAAGTGCCCTATGGAATATTTCAACCTGACACCAAATGATTCAGAATAACTGGAAAAAAAATTAGCAAGTGTTAATGTGGTTATTTAATTCCACACCCAGCTGCCTAATTTAATTCTGTCCTCTCTGATTTTGGAGGTCCCCTGCACTAGAAAAGAGGAAGGGTTGAATGCATAATGTCAGTGCATTCTCCAGATGAGATTGCCTACCAAATCAGAAAGTAACACTCGAACAGCTGAGTGGCATTTGGGCTTTTAAAAATGTCTCAAGGATACAGGAGCACACGTAATTTTTGTTCCCCTTCCTGCTCTCACTCAGGTAGTGTTTTGTTTATTGGATAGGTGTCTGTGTGTGGATGGTTCTATTAGTTTACTCTTAGTCTAGTACAAAACCTATTTTGCATAAGTATATCTGCACACTACATGTTGCTGCTGGGCTGGTGCAGTGATGTATCATCACAGCCTTACGGATTTTGTTTCCCCTCAGACATCTCACAGTAATTTGCAGGGTTTTTTTCAGGTTCCAGCCCCTGGGACTCATGTGAACATATGCAAACTTTGCTATTCATTATACTACATTATGATCTCACTGCCAGTTTGATAGAGGAAAACTGGGAAATTTAACCTTGATTTATGATTGATGTATTTTAAAAAGGACTCAAAAAGCAGATTAAAAAAGCATTTAGAGTGTATGGGGTTAGAGATATTTCAAAGGTAATCTCCTACCTGTAGGGAGCGTGATTATTTTTCAGTATCTGAGGTTTGCTTTCTCATTAGTGGGTGACGACAAAAGCCGTTGTTCCTCCTGCAGGCCCCGTTTCTGTCTGAGAGCCGTGCAGAGATTAGAGCTCTGCAGGCTGTGCTTTGCAGCCCTGCAGGAACCAGCCAAAGGCTGTTATCTTTAGACAAACGCAGATAGCAGCCCTGGAGGGGGAGGCACTCAGATAATGTGTGAGGGGCTGCCACAGTGGAGAATTTTCTGGGAAGTTCAACCAATCTCTGGAAGTGTGTTCAGAGAATAGCCCTGTGTACACGTTAGGAATTGCAAAGGGAGAGCAGGTGCCAAAGGCTGTGGAGTCTTCCTCACTGGAGATGCTCAAGAACAGTCTGGACACACTCCATGTGCTCTGGATGACCTTGCTTGAGCAGGGAGGTTGGACCAGATGACCCACTGGTTCCTTCCAAGCTGACCCATCCTGGGATTCTGAACTGTTGTTCACCAACACCATAGCACTGTGGCTGAGCTCTTAAGAATGAAACATCTGATCCATGCAGCTATTCCTACAGGAGCTGGACACAACTCCCCAGTAAACTGCAATGACACTAAAGCTTCCTTGTCTTTGCCCTGTTGCCATGTTCATCAAAGCCTAATTATTAGCCAGCTGGGAATCTGAGAAGGAATTTTATTTTTTCAATATTCACAATTTTATTTTTTCCTCCTCATGTTTACACATTTTAATTATTCCTGCTCAAATGAATCCAGGGCATTAAATCTGTTTTTTACAGATGTGTGTTATGTAGATTGCTGGGAGAATGTTGTGCAAGTCTTTGTGAGCAGCTCCATTGGTAAGTGTTGTCCTCCTAGGTTGTGAGACACATTTTTTGCTATTCCCTCCACCCTCTTAAGATTCTTTTTTAAGTGTGCTGTTGACATTTTATAGCTCTGTGTCATCCACTGTGTTAGGTGCTGTGATCTGGCTTTCTGTCTCTGCTTGGATGACAGAAACTTTTGAACTGAAGCAAACTGACTGCAGCCACTGGATATGAAGCAGTCATCTCACTCACAAATAACCACTTCTTTGAGTAAAAGCACTGCTCTGAAAGTGAGTCTTCACTTGTGCACTTGAGCTTGCTGAAACCTGAGGGATGGATAACTATAAATGTGGGCTGCAGCATGGCCTGTAGATTAACTGTGTGTTAATTAAATAATGATCATTGATGCAGTAATCTTATTTATGTGTGACAATACAAACTCTTCTGAAAGGCCCCTTCATGTTTTGGAGTGGGCTGGTCTTTTTGCGGGATGTGCATGCATAGAGCAGCGAGTGAGCAACTGGCAGGATGAATTTTGAGGTTATTCACGATTTCACTTCTTTCTTGAGGGAAAAATTTTAGTGGCCAAGTATCCCAGTTTGTGTGGTATGGGTGACTGGTTTTGTTTGCAAGCTACCTTGACAATTCCTCTCTTGCAATCATTAAACACAATAGGTGCTCCTGCCCCTTCCCATGCTTCAAATCCAACAAGCACAATGTAGAAAAGAGCTTAAGTGCTTCCTAATGAGAAGCAGTGAGGAATCCTGCTGGCAAGTCAGTCCCTTGAGAACAGGCTGTTCTCTGCACTCAGATGTTTTATAGATCCAAGTTTTGCTTCCCCATTCCCTGCAAAAAAGCCTTAACCAGGCAGAGTTTTGTGCTCTGAAATGCTGGGCAGACAGGAACTGTAACCACTTCAACACTTAGAACAGAGGTTGTACCTCTGGTTGTATATGGGGACTGTGAAAACATCCAGGCTGTGTACCACTGATTTGTCTTCCAATGAGAAATCTTTTATTTGAGAGCACAACAGTTGTCTCTTAAAAACAAAACAACAAAACCAAACGAACAATCAAACATACCTCCCCAACCCCAGAATGAAAAAAACCAAAGCAGTTGCGTCTGTCTGTGCAGTGCCATGCAATCCAAAGCAGTCTGGTACCTGGCTTGGCTCTGCTGGGATCACAGCAGGGGAGCTGACTTGAGCCAATGAAAACTTGAGGTCCTGGATGGCCTTTTAATTGTGTTCTTGCAAGGATTAGGGATTTGTCATCTTGCTCTTGAAAAAGGGCCTTCATCATAAATACGTGTACTTAAAGCATGATACCATGCTTAGTGAACACACAAATTTGTGCTATGTCCTGAAGCCCTTGGACTTTGAAGTATTGAAGTTACTCTACAAGCTGTTGCTGAGGGAGGAGAGAAATGATTTGATTTATGGAGAGAACAAGAGTGGTGTGACTGTGAACCAGCTCCTGGGGAGCTTGGGGGAACTCTGCATGGACACCATGCTACTGCAGAGGAAGCGCTTTCTCCCCCGGGCTTCCAGGGATCTGCAAAGCCTCAGCGCTCTACTCTTTGAATCCCAGTCTAGTATCCCAGCAGGCTGCTGGAGGGCCACTTTCAGCACAGCACACAAACATACGCTTCATTTTAGGCTTCTTCTTAGTCATGTGAAGTCACTGATAGTCCTCAGAAGCTAAGCTTAAACATGCACTTTTGTGCTTGAGATTGGATTTGAGACCAAGGACAGAACTCATTTTTTGTCAGCTCTGAATCAAAACAATTCCTGGGGATGAAAAAAGCATCTACTAAGAGCTAATGAATACAACTCTTATTGGCGTGGGCTTTTTGCAGGATGTGCATGCGAGTGAGCAACTGGCAGGGTGAATTTTGAGGTTATTCACAATTTCACTTCTTTCTTGAAGGAAAAATCTTAGTGGCCAAGTATCCCAGTTTGTGTGGTATGGGTGACTGGTTTTGTTTGCAAGCTACCTTGACGATTCAAAGCAAAGCTATCTCTCTGCAGGCTGAGGCAAACAAATACATAAGATGAAGAATACAGAGGAAAAGAGAATGGCCAAATTATTTTTAGTAAATACAAGGTAATGTAGTTGTCAAAGGCACAGATTGCAGAAAATCTCTGGTGATAATTTTGAATATATGCCATTGCTGTGGTGGTATTTGTATTTCTCTCAGAGTAAAAAAAGGATGCTGCTGCAGAGGGATTTTTTGCTAAAACCCCCAGTGCACCAGTACTTCACTTAAACCAGCACCCACTATCAGTACCGTGGCTTCACTGTTTCAGTTGCACAATCTGACCATAACTGATTGCATGCAGTTATTTGAAATGCAGCTTTTCCTGCTGCCAATTACTTTGTTTACTGCTTGTGTGTAAACAATAATGCCTCCCCTCACGGGCATAAAGGCAGATTAACAGCAGTAATTACTAAGCAGATGTCTGCAAGTGAATACCCATTTCTTAGAGGGAGATTATCTTCTGCACTGGCATAAGGGAAAGGGATTCTAAGCAGGTGCTGCTGTCATCCCACAAGTGATGTGAGCAGCGTGGGGCTCAGCAGAGGGCTGTCTGGGTCCTGAATCACTGTTTGCAGGGTGATAATCATTGACCTACTTGAGATCAGTGCTGAGAGATGTTTGGCATTTAATTTGTAAAAGTGACCACCAGTGACTGAACAGCCCTCGGTGCTACCCGGATGTGGTTTTTGTCAATTGTTTTTTTCAGTTCCCAAGAAATCTAAGGCTGTGCTTTCAAGAGAACTCCACACCTAGACTGAGAGCCTGTGTTTCCCAATAGCTCTTTTCCCACGGAATCGCCTGAAAGGTGCAATCAGCACTAAGTGCTAAGTGCTAAGCTTATTTAGGCAGTCTTTGAACTTGAGAGGGGGTTCTTTAGTAATCCGGTTCTACTGCCAGGACTGAAATGTGTTCAGAGCAGCCATTTGGTGCCCTTGAAACCTCTCCTGGCATATACTGTTTTTCAGCTAACAACCACCTTGCAGCCTATCCAGAAAAGCCACTACTGGCTTTTGGCTTGTGGCAAGAGTTTGCCAGTATGTGAGGACCTGTGTACCTGCAGAAGAGATGTGGCTGTGTCCTGGTTCATTGGGCACTTTCAAATCAGCTATCTGGATTTCAGAGGCCACCCTTTTGAAGCTGAGAGACAAGACAGAGACCTGATTTTCTTTGTGTGGACAAGTCATGGCACTGCTTCCATTCCTCTCCTGAAAAAGAACGCCTCTGCATGCCAGAGCAGGGAGTGGTGATCATGAGTCTAAAAGGAAGGCAGAGACTCTGTTTCTCCAGCATCACTCAATAAGCTGATATGGGGCGGGTTCGTTTCTGTAAGCAGAGGACACTCTTCTACAGCAGTGAAATAGGTTTGCCTTTGGTATTGAATCACTCTCAGACCCAACTCATAAACTGCTGACTGTCTTGCTCAAGAGGCCTTTTTTTGGTGAGCCCCTGGGACTCATGTGAACATATACAAACTCTGCATTTGGTTCTGGCTGCCAGTTTGACAGAGGAAAACTGGGAAATTTAACCTTGATTTATGATTGATGTATTTTAAAAAGGAGTCAAAAAGCAGATTAAAAAAGCATTTAGAGTGTATGGGGTTAGAGATATTTCAAAGGTAATCTCCTACCTGTAGGGAGCGTGATTATTTTTCAGTATCTGAGGTTTGCTTTCTCATTAGTGGGTGACGACAAAAGCCGTTGTTCCTCCTGCAGGCCCCGTTTCTGTCTGAGAGCCGTGCAGAGATTAGAGCTCTGCAGGCTGTGCTTTGCAGCCCTGCAGGAACCAGCCAAAGGCTGTTATCTTTAGACAAACGCAGATAGCAGCCCTGGAGGGGGAGGCACTCAGATAATGTGTGAGGGGCTGCCACAGTGGAGAATTTTCTGGGAAGTTCAACCAATCTCTGGAAGTGTGTTCAGAGAACAGCCCTGTGTACACGTTAGGAATTGCAAAGGGGAGAAATCTCCACATTTAAAGACACTCTTTTCCTTAAGAACACAAGCCCCTGAGTTAATGTTTGTGCCATGAAAAGTACCCTGGGGACATGGCCCACAGCAACACTACCTGTGGGCCATCCTACTTCCATCTGCCATTTCTGTTGTCCAGGTCTTTATGGGCTTGATCCCACAAACCTTACCAAAGAATTCAATGGAGCATTTTACCTTTCAGTCCCACAGACACAGAGCTGTCCATATAACTGTCCAGCTGGACAATGACCTGGCTGACTGTACTTCACAGGATCTCTGTGCCCATACAGGTGGCAAGAAGCTTTGGCTAGAGGCTACAGAACATTTATTTAAAGGATTTTCTGCACATATGCACATATTGTAATGGCTAGAGTTGTAAAAGTGAAACTTTCATGTTTGACAACTATATTTTTGAATGGTGAAAGAGAGATGAGGGATGTCAAGAGGAAGGACAAGGAATGTAGCAGTTATCTGGAGAAATTAGTAAGCCTGGTGTCATAAAAATCTCAGCAGTCCTGAGTGAAACTGAAACACAGACAAAAAGGCAGATGAAAATATTTTGGATATTGCTCCAGTGGTGTTGAACCAACCACAAAAGAAGATGCTAACCCACTATTTTTCTGGTTATGCTGATAGCACACAGTATTACAACCTCTTGCAATATTATCATTAGTCTCCTGCTGCTTGGTAGATTCTTTAATTACTAGATTCTTTGGCCATCTGCTTATTCAGGAATTTCTGTTTTATATTTTTAAAAAAGCACCTCCGATAGAGCAAGATAGTTGCACCCCTGCACCCTTCAGAAACAAATGGGCAAAATGGAGTTTTATTTCATGAACCAGGTGCTCTTTATTCATCAACTGTAGAACACAATTTTTTTGCCAAGCCTTTTTTTCTCCTCATAATTGCTTTGTTTCAAGTCCTGATTTTGTGGGGTTTGGACTGGCAATAGTCAACAAATGCAGCTTGTTTCTGTTTGGGTGTCTGCAGGTGATTTTGGTGGTGTTCATCCAGGGGCTTTGAGCAGCCAGGTCTAGTGGAAGGTGTCCCTGTCCATGGCAGGGGGGTTGGAATGAAATGATCTTCAAGGTCCCTTTTAGCCCAAGCCATTCTATGATTATTTCTCTTGCTATAAGAACGACCCCAATGTCCTGTCAGTGTTGATAGCTCAGCTTGTTGCCAGCTGCAGGGGTTTTTCCATGCTGGAAAATGCTGGCATGCAGGCAGCCATTCCAGTCAGCAGACAAGCCCTTTCCATTATAAGGCAAGCTGTGGATATTCAGGTGCAAAACCTCCTCCTCTCTCAGCCTAACAACTCCATGAGGCCTTAAATCTCACCGGAGCTGGCTTCTCGTGCTATATTAACTCCTGTCTTTCCAAACTTAGGGTTCCTGATGGGACGACGGAGATAATGTTGGTGTTTATGGGAGCAGACGGGAAGCGAAGCCACCCGTCTGGGAAGCCGCCTCTGCCCCTCGAAGCGTAAGTGAGGCAACACCAGCGCTGCGGAGGCAGAGGTAGGAAATTACTCAAGGTGTTTTGTGCTGGGAACAACACCGGTACCTTAAAATGCTCTGTGGCTTTTATTTTCCCTCTACAGTAGACGGAAATAAGCACAAGAATAACCCACGAGGAGACAGAGTCTGGAAAAAGCCTCCAACCTCCCGTGCCCGTCCGGGAAAGCATCCTCCTCCCTCACTGTGCCCCCGCGCCCCTGACCCTGTGGAAGCCCTCGGGCAACGCCGCCGGGGGCGGAGGCTCCCGGCCGGGGCGGGGCGGGGCGGGGCTCGGCCCAAAACACCGCCCGCCCCGCCCCGCGGCTTTAAAATGGCGACGGCCGTGAGGGGGAGCTGGTAGAGCGTAGTCATGGCTGCCGAGAGAGTGTCTGTGGCGGTGCTGCTGGTGGCGGCCCTGCTCTTCTTCGCTGGCGCCGTGCGAGGCGGCGAGCTCCGCCCGCGGCTGGTGGGCGCCCCGCAGACCATCGACGACCCCGAGAACGATGAGGGGCTGGAGCGGGCTCTGCAGTTCGCCATGACGGCGTACAACAGGGCCAGCAACGACATGTACACCAGCCGGGTGGTGCGCATCATCAGCGCCAAGAGGCAGGTGAGCGATCCGGGGGGCGGCCCTCTCTGTTCGCGGGGCTGGGAATGAGGCCGGCCGGATTCCTTTGGAGAAAGGGCACACGGCGAGTCTGAGGGCCTCTTCAAGCTGTCGTTTTTTCCCCACAGAAGGGGATTAAAAGTCTTTTTTCATATCTTGGCTTCTCTCAGTCTGAGTGACCTTGAGTGCTGCGCGCTGTGGAAGTAGCCAGTGGCTTCCCTGTGCTGCTCATGAGTTAGCACGTGTCTTTGTTTATTGCTAAGGAAGCTGCTTTGAGGGACGTGTTTACTTGGATTTTGTTTCCTGTTTCTGAGAGGATGCCAAGTGCCTCTTTGGTGGAGGTTGCCACATACGATTCCCTCTGTACTTTCCGAGTCTGTTTTCTATCATGTAACAGGAACACTGCCTGCCTCTCTGCCAGGCTTGTCTCGGCAGAGAGCCCTTCTCCGTGTGCTGTGAGTAAAGTTGCCTCTGCTGACTTGTCTTGTTGCAGATCGTGGCTGGAGTCAAGTACATAATGGAAGTGGAGATTGCCCGGACAACCTGCACAAAGCCAGCAACTGATATCCAGCACTGTGCTTTCCATGAGGCGCCCCAGATGGCCAAGGTAAGCTCCGGGGTACAGCCTGCTGACTGCTTCAGTTTCCACCCCCATCCCACTGGCTGGCTTAATACAGCTGGCTGTGGTCAGTGTCCCCTGTCTGCCTCAGCCGACATCAGAGACTTTATGCCTTTATCCTTGACAAGGCAGAGCAATTTCTGCCCTTGCAGAACTTGTCTTGCCAGTTGTCAGAGAAGGCAGGGCCTTTTGGCTGCTTTGTAAGTGGAGCTCAGGCTGGAGCACTGCATGTGTCTCAGTCCTTTTAAGAAGTAGTCATGGTCTGGATCAGAAGGCTATGTGGAGGAAACTCTGCCAAGCCTCCTGGCTCTCAGTCCAGGGTCCTCAGTCCCCATAAAATTCTCATCTCTTCTTTCCCTTGGTGATGTAAACATGCTTGGCATGCTTTCCTGTGGGACTTGTATTGCTGTGAATAGAGCTTTGGGCAAAGCACTGCCCAAAGGAAGCAGATCACCCTATCTCTCTGTGCCCACCAAGCTATTACACAGGCATTTTGTAATGAGTAATGAGCTTTTTGGGTGGGAACACCAAGTTCGTCTGGCCTTGGTTTTTCCATAGTGCTTCATTCCTTCTGCTGATGGTAGTGATGGGCTGTATGTGCCCTTTCCTGCACTTGTGTAAGGTCTAGCTGCACATAAGAGAAACACGAAGCTGGTCTGTACCACTCTAGCAACTGCAATGATTTGACACAGGTGCATGTGGCTTAGCTGTGCCTGTGGGCTTATGTTTGAGTATTGTCTGTGCTAAAAGCTTTCCTCTGTGAATGGATAAAGGAGATAAAGCTGAGCACTCAGCACTGCTGAGGATCAGATTATTTCTTAGGGTTTATTTAAGAGATGTGACTCGCCCTGAGCCCTGTAGTGCTGCTCCAGAATACTTGTCTGGAGAGGGCACATCTAGAGAGCCACAGGAGTGTAGAACAGTGGTAAATAACACTGTTTCATGCTCTTATTCTGATAACTACTTTTTTTTTTTCTCTCCTTAGCACACCATTTGCAACTTCGTAGTGTTGAATGTTCCTTGGCGAAACCAAGTGGAGCTGCTGGAGAGCAAGTGCCAGTAAGCCTACCTAGATTCCAGCAGAGACCAGCAACCAGTTCTTCAGATTTAAAAGAAAGAGGCAATAACACAAATTGAGACGGGCTTTATCAACGCCTGTAACTTGGCTACTGACATATGCTTGTGCTATGCAAATTAAACCATGTAACTTCACTTTTAAAGCACAGTATGATCTCAACTTTTTCTTCTTTGGAATTACTATTTTAGAGCAGCTGTTTTGGTCTTCTTACAGCTTTCCCAATGAATTCACTCCAACATCAGAATTCTTATTAAAACCCCTTGGTATCCACATTAAATGACTACTGTAAACATAAAAACTTAATTAATAATTGCCATGATGTGTGGTTTTCTTTGATTGTCTGCTGTCTTGGAGGGAGGGCTTGCTTTTATATGTCACCTATGCTATCCTGCCCAAAGAATGGGATGAGAAGGAATATGTGGCTCTGATCCCATAGGAAACAAACCATGCTTCCTTCTTCCTTAAGCTGGCCTCAGGTTTTGAGTAAGAGATGGAAGCCTTAGCTGTTTTCACTGAAGGAACTCTGCTTTGGAAAACTTTTGATCTTGGGAAGATTAGCTGGTCCTGAGACTGTAATGGTTTTGTGTTCTGGCTGCTGTGCTGTTTTGTTGTAAGGCTGTAAGGAAGGAGGAGGATCCCCTTGAAAAAATTACATTTTCAAGTAGTAGGGGAAAGGTGCCAGGTCAACAGAGAATCTTGGGAGTGGGTGAAGGTGCTGAGGTGAGCAGTGGGGGTGCTTCTTGTTTTTTCACAGTCCTGGTAGTACATTTCATGCTTTATCTTGTGTCTTGGCTTTTCTGTACTTTGAAGTAAGCCTTTTGGTGTAAATCTCACCCACGCATACAGGGAGTCCAGCTCCTGGGGAGTGCATCTTACGTGGGTTCCTCTTCTTCCCAAGGGAAATGCAACTTCCCATCATTGCCAGGGTTTGCCAAGCTTGCAGTGAACATTAGGGAACATCTTGATTCATGTTGTTGGGAGGATGAACTGGTTGCCTGACCCCAGAGATCTGCATCTGGGTTGTGTTCAGATCCAACAGGAATAAATCCTTGTTTTCCCTCCTCGTCACCCCATTCTCAGTGCTCTGCATATAGGTGGCCTGTTTTTTCTTGCCAGCCAGGTCAGTGACTCTGCATGTTTCCATCTGCTGGCCCTGGAAGTCCTGGGTCAAGCTGCTCAGGTGTCCTCACTTGTCCTTCTCTAAGTCCTCAGTTCATACATGCTTATTACCTGGCTTCCACCTGTACAAGCACAAGGCAGTGGTGAAGGGGTTCCCTCATGCTTTAGGTGAGTTTGCCTCTGTTATCCTCTTGGCTTGAGGACAGGTTATTGCATTGGTCTCCTTAGAAAAGAGTCTAGGCACAAAATGAAGGTACAGATAGACATAATGAGTAATTTCCAGCACTCTGTTCTATTTATTAACTATCAGCTCAGAACAGCACGTGGGAAAAAGAATGGCTGTGCCAGAGAAGGTGAGAGTTTGAGTGTTAGGAGCTCCTGAATCCAAAGGTCTTGCATTTTCCTGTTGAAATGCCAGTGACTAAGGGCATGAATGAATGGCACAGATTACTCCACGCTCACAAGCTGCTGAGTGTCAGCCTTGGTGATTATCCCTGTGTGCTCTGCACCTGGAGAAGTGCCAAAAAGGCCTGACCTAATTTAAACACCTTCCACTGTGGGCTGTGTTACTTTGCATTTGCAACAGGCTAAGAGCATTAGTGGAAGTTCCCCTGCCAAGAGCATTTTGCTCCTCAGGTCTTTTTGCTTGGCTGGCTGGCGGTGATGGGGCCAGCTGAGCACTGAGCCCTCATTTGTTAGCTGCGTTCTCTGCCTGACTTTTTGAAATGTCAGTGTCAGATGTGAACAGGGATGTGCTTGTTTCATGTAATCTCTTGTTTTGCTTTGCTTGCATCTGATGGATCAATTCTGGGGCCCTTCTTCCTGAAACTTAGTGGGGTTAGAGCTTTGCTGCTGCTACATGAACCCAAGGCTTTTTCTTGGCTCTTGGTTCTCAGGGATAGGTTTAGGGCCAACCATGTGAGGAGTGTAGCTCTCCTTAGCACTGCCTGCACTTGCAGGCCTGTGCTCACATGGACTTGTGGCTCCCAGCTCCTGGGTCATCATTCCCTGCTCATGCTGCTCCCTGGGTTGTGGCCCTGCAGGGTTTTTCTGAGATTCTTGAAGCTGTATCAGCACTCCTGCCAGGTATGGACACCTCCCTGTACACACAGCTGAAATTGCAATTTCCTGCAATTATGGAAGGAAATGACCATGTGAGGATTTGGGTCATCCTGCAGCCCTCAGTCTAGGCCACTCAGAGCTGTTCCTGATGTGCATGGGCTCAGTGTACACAATATTCCTTAGCCTAAGACATAGAGACCTCTCAGTGAGTGTCTAAAGATGCTTGGCTGGTTGTATTCATTGTTAACATGCAATGCCTTAGAATCCCTAGTGTGGATCCCTCAGAAGGTCAAATTTACCCATCAAACACACATCCAGTTTTGAATCTTGGTGTTTTATCTCTTGGCATGGGAGAGGGAAGACTTCATGTCCCTTTCTTTGTGGGATGCAATGGTCACCTGGAGATCATTTCTGCAGGGTTAAGCAGGAAAGTGTCCTAGTGCTGGCTGTGCTGAGCCTTTCCATGACTCATTTCACCCAGCTTTGGTGGTGGCCTGCAGGTGAGAAGGTGGGAGGGCAGGTGCCTGTTTCTCCTCTCTGGGCAGCATAGTCCCAGCTGGGCAAGGAAGGGTTGAAGAGGACCTGCAGGCTTCACAAATCCCTTATGAGTGCTTCCCTGCTGACCCTCTGGCATGGGCCACAGCTCACTGGGACAGCAGACCTGGGGCAGGACCCAGGGCTTGAGGTGACACATGCTAAAGCCTCTCTTCTGTGTCATCACTCACTCATGTGGCATTGCCCAACCTCTGGGAGCTGATGGGCTCCTGCTGGTAGGTAGGATTTTGCGGCAGGGAAGAAGAGAAGTTCAGCTGCTCGTCCCCGTGATAAGCTGGTGGATGAGTCTTGGGGTGTGTGCTGGACACTATTTTTAAGCTTTCTGGAGGCAGATGTGGGGGTGTGTGAGCATAGGGCTGACGACTGGAAAACGTTTCCCTGTTTCCAGCTGGAGAAAAACCCCCAGTGACTCATGATGCCCTCACTGTACTATGCCTTGCTGGGAGGCACTGTCCTCTCTTCCCCACAGGCTGAGAAACGTCATACCTTGTGCCCTGCCAACTCCAACACTTTCCAGCACCCAGCTGCAGAAGAAACTGGGACTCAGTCCAGGTCAGGGAATGGATTCTGTGTCTTGAGTATAAAAGTTAGCAAGAGAAAAGTTGTTTCAGTGAAACAGTGATGCTTACCCTAAGCATGTCCCTCTCTGTTGTCTTAGGTGAAGTCTCTTCATCTCTACAGGTGAGTTGTGTGGTTTTTTTCCCTTCTTGTGGGGCCAAGGAGGGAAGCCCTGGCATCCCTGGAGGAAAATTACCATCTCCAAGTGCTAGAACTGGCTAAAAGCAGGAGGAGGCTGGAGAGAAGATTGGCTGGGCATTAAGGGTGACTGTGGTTCACAAATGCAGCCATACAGTTCTCAGCATGTTCAGAGGAGAAGGGGCACCAGAGCCAGTGGGACAGATGCTCTTCACATACCATGTTGCAGCTCACCTGGGTGAAATTGGATGTACCAGGCTCCATCTGTGCAGAAACACAATTTGGTGAGCTTGGGGGTCACAGAGCTGGTTCCAGAAGGGATATGTGGGAACTCTTCAGGAACAGGCTTCTCTCAAGACAAGCCATAACCTATAAAATGAAATTAGTTTGGGGCCTCTGAGCATGGCTTGGCTGGGTAGGTTGGCTAATTGCACTGACCTTCCCTTGGTAAAACCCATGGGACTGGTTAAGATGACTACAGATTTTTAATTACCTACTTTTCCCTTTTCCTTGCTGAACGGCAGGTCTTTTCACTGCTTTCTGTGTTAGCCAGATAACATAGATGGAAATGTTTTTCCTATTTAATCTGACATTTTCAGTGTCTGCTGCACACCCCAGATGGTTCGGTGAAAATTATTTCTTCTGTGAGATGTTGAGAGAATAATGAAACATGATGTTTCTACAGCTCTGACACGCTTTTTGCCCAACTGCTTGCATGAACAAAACTATCTGGGATCTCAGTTTGATAGGAAATTGAAGAACTGGCAAGAAGCTTATTTGCTCTGTGCTCTTGTAAACTACTTTCCAAATGTAGGAAATGCTTCTTGCAGATGGTTGTTCTAGGAAAGCAAGGAATTCAGATATTAGAGGAGAAGAGCACAGGCATGAGTCTGCCATGGTTGGATTCACCAGGGAAGAGATGTGGCTGCTGGAAACCAAATTTTTCACTGGGTCACAAAGAATGTCAGCTCAGTATTAACTGCAGAGCTGTTCAGCTGATGATAGGGGGAAAGGTGGGAGGAAAAATGCCTGACAGGTTTTTCAGATGCTCCACTGAGCATCCTCCATCTATCAACAGAGCCAGTTCGATCGGGAAATAATGAGAGTGAGCAGTGAGTGAGAAATTAACCATTGGCCCCAGACTGACATGTTTTGGTCATGTTCCAGATGCCTGCTGCAGAGAAACATAGACTGGGCCTTGGTCAGAAATACTGACACAGGCAAGCAAGGTTTATATCTTTAGTTTTACCTCCTAAAATTTTATTTTTATAGAGAATATTGAGGGAACCCCTACCACTGGGGAACATGCTGTGTGATAGCATCTGAAACCAGCACTGAAGCTGCAGATGTGACCAGATGTCCCTCTGGGCTGCTCTTCCCTGAGCTTAATCATCACTGTCTGCATTTTACTGGGGCATTTGTGTTATCTGGTGAAAGATGCTGTTTCACAAGCCCTCCTGAAACACAGATGTCTGACTGTCACACTTGTGCCTCCCAGCACTGGAAGAGAGAAGAAAGCACTGCTGCTGCACATGGGAGGAGCAGGGTAAGTGACAGTACTGGATGAATTTCCAGCACGGAAAAGTGGTCCCTGGCTCCCCCAGATACCTGGGACTAGGTCAAGCCTTCCTTTCCCAACTCTTGGAGCCTCATACATGTAACCTAAACTCTTTCCACAGGGGGTCAGCATCTCACAGGAGATGCACAGGAATGGCAGACAGGCCGGTTTCTTACCCTCAGCAAAAGGAAGGCAGCGCCAAGCATCTGCCGCAGCCCTGTTCCTTATCCCAGCAGGTAATCGTCCGTCTAGTCCTAGGTGTCTGCTGGAGGAAGGTCTGATCCAGCCTGCATGGAGCCTGCTTTGATCACCTGGCCAGAAGGACACTGGAGGGGACTGATCAGTGTCCTGTGCTCAGTCAGGGCGACTGAGGGGACTACATCAATTATCCCCTCGGAATCCTGGATGTCCCATACAGATGCTCTCTTGAAGGATCAGCACCCATTTTTGCAGCTCTTTGCCTGGGTATTTCCATTGCCAACAGACACCTCTCAGTTGTGTCCAGGTGTTCTGCAAACTGAAGGAAGTTACTCTAATTTTACCCCATCTTCTTGTCCTGCTTCTGAAGAGAGTTGTTTGTGTAAGTGCAACGAGCAAACCCAAACATATCTGCCCCTAGGTGGAGGAGTGTTTACAATGTTCTCTGAGAGCATGATAAAAATTGCTTTTGTTGCTATGGGATTTCTATTCGCTTTGTAATAGAAAATGTGTTTTTCTCAATAGCTCAGATGTGATGAAGAGCTGCAGAGCTTCTGTCGGTCTTGTCCCTGCAAGCAGAAATCCTGAGGCTGTGTAAGCAAGTGTGGGAATTGGGATACTGAAATATGAGCATCCTTGACCACTGAACCTCCACTACCCTTGTACCTGGCAGGTGCCTGGAGAGGCACTCTAACCCAGAGACTGACAAATTGTATTTGTGGCTGCTACAAATTTTATACAGCTATCAACATAAATGTGTGCAGGGAAGGGCTAGGAACTTTCCTGAGCTCTGCTGAAAACCTTACACTGAAGATATCTCCTTACATTTAGCTCTTCAGGACAACCAGGATCAGATAGGAAAATATTAACTTCTGTTGGTGAAATAATCAGCTGTTTTTTTAGTACGCTGCCATGAGAAAAGAAGCAGGAACTGGATGTTATAATATGTTAATGACAGATTATTTTAGTGACTCTTCAGATCTCTGGTCTAACTGAAATGCAGCCTGTTGTGCCTTTGTAGAACTTTGCATGGCCTTCCCAAAAACAGCGGCCGACGCATGCCTTGTTTGTAAACATTGGAGCTCCTGAACACACTCTGCAATGGGCAGGTAAACCACTGGCTCTGCAGACACTGAAACTGCCCTCTTTCCATCCCAGTGGCATTTAATCCTGGTAAACAAGCACCAAGTGGGAAACTGTCTTTATGCTGCCCCAAATATGTTTCAGGACCACATGCAAAGCCCGCAGAAGTTGTATGTGCACTTCTGAGGTCAGTGGTAAATGTCCTCCAAACCCTAGGAAGTCACTGCCCAAAATGAAATGAGATCTGGAGGATTCAATTTATGTAAATTCCTGGGACTGTCCCATGGATTATTAAAACAGAACAAGAGCCTTTTTCTAGCTGGCTCCTGGACACCTCAGTCTATTGACTTGCATAAATCTTGTTTGCTTTGGAATTGAAATTAGCTCTCTTAACTGCATCAGCATAAAGCAAGCATCTCATTTTCTACAAGCCTTTTTTTAAAGGTAGGCTGAGATTAAATAGCTGGCAACTCAAGCAGATATAAAAGGCTGTGTTGTGGCAATGCAAATGTTGTGATATATGGCATAATTGGGATCATTGTGCAGAAGAAATGAAAATCAGGGTGTTTTTTTTTTTGCTTGCTTGCTCACTCTTGGGATGTTGTGCCATCAATTAAGGGCTCATTTATTCCCTGTGAGGGTGAAAGTCCCCACTCTGAGGTAAGACTGGGAAAACTGCAAATTGTCTCCTATCAAATGGTAAAGGTTGTGAAGGTGCAAATGTTAATTGGGAGTGCTTGGCTGGGGATGGTACTGCCTGTGCCCTGGTTAGGCATGGCTAAATTTCTTGTTTTCTGCTAACAGCCAGAGTTTAATGAGGTGCATGTGAGTGAAGACAAGGTGTTGAGTAAAGGATGGGAGGTCTTGATAGCATGATCCAGTGCCAGCTGTGGTGTTCTGATGGTGGTGTTGGGGGGAGCCAGGATGTCCCCTCCAAGCCTTCCTGTGGACTGTTCAGAAAGCTGTTTTCCTTTTTGGAGTCCCCAGAGAGCTCTGCACAAAATTGCCTCTCTTCAATACTTGCTTGGGGTGGTGGAAGGGTAAATCTCTTACTTATCTGGAGGCAAAACAGCTGCTAAAGAGCTGCTGAACAGCTACTGAACAGCAGAAAGTTTATAGTGATGCTTGTCTTGTCACCATCTCAGTCCTCAGTTACCGGGTTTGGAAAGAAATCTTCAGTAAGAGCAGACAGACTCATGATTATTTTTTTTCTACTCTTCAATTGAAGGAGAAAGTAACAGTGAGATTGAAGGAAACCTTTTGGTTTCTGTGCTTACCACAGAATGGCTCAACCCTTGGTCAGAGCTAAATGTGCTCTGAGGCCATTGCCAGAGCAGAGGAAAAGTGTTTTTTTCACATTCAGGTGTGAAGTTTTTGTCCTTTTTCTCTGGATTTGTGTACCAGCTACCATTTTTTGAGGATTTTCAGATCTGAGAGAACACTTACTTCACTAATTTTAGTTCATCTCAGGAGTAACTTGACTTTTATCATGTCTTACTTTTAATGAGTTTAGGGTTATTTTTATAGGTCAGTTTTGCTGGTATACTCAATTTTTATTATTATGGAGTACCATAAAATGTGGGTAAGACCTTCAGACTGCACCAAAACCTAACAGTTTTGAAAATGAAAGATGTCTAAGGGTGGTGTCTGGTTCCTTGGTTCTCCTAAGCTGCTTCTTAGCTCCCAAGGCAGAAGCCATTTGTGTATCAAAATAACACATTATTTGGAGGAACATCTCAGGCTGTGAGGGATGGAAAAGGAGGTTCTGGGCATGTTTACACAGATTTGGTGGTGGTTAGAGCAGGGGTGGCAGTGCCACTTTTTCTCCCTGATTGACTGCTACCACTTCTGCAAGGATGCAGAAACTGTTGCCTGAATTTATTTATAGTCCTTCATAAAACCAATTACCCAAATGTCACAAAATGTGTTATTATTAGTGCATTTCCTCCTGTATTAGCATGCCCTGAGTTCTTGCCTTGTCAGGGCAGTAGAAAGCTCGTGGCCTTTTACCAGCATTGGCACAAATCACATTTACTGGGCTGTGCTAGAGCTGAAGTAACATTTCTTCAAACTCTCAGCCCTGCAGGCCTGAACAAAGTGTTTTTGCAGGAGCTGAGAGGCTGCCAAGGAAAGATGAATTACTGATCCTCGAGGGAAACGTGCTCCACACTGATCTGGCTGCTGCATAGTAACTGGGATGGCAGGGTGGTGGATGGATCAGGAGAAAATGGATTGCATGCACAGAGGTGTTCGTGGGCCAGGACAAATCCTGGCTCGCCCCTTTTGTGCTGGGGAAGAATTGTGTCTTTTCCATGTTTCTGAAGTGCCCCAGGCCTTGCAAACGGGAGAGGTGATTGGGCTGGAGCATTCCCCTGTGTGCTGGTAAATATTGTCCCCAAATGTGGAAATATATCCTCTGAGAGAAGGCAGGTTACAACCACCCCTCCCCCACCAGGTTCGGGAAAAAATAAATTTTCCTCAAAGGAAAGTGAAAGAGATTAAAACTATTTATTTAACAAACACACAGGAAAAGGAAAATAATGTTAAATAATAAAACCTCTCGATTTGCTGAGAGAAACCTGGGAAAATTTCAGAGTCCTTCCATAGATCTCTCTCTCTCCCCCTCCTTGGAGCTGGGACAGGGTGGTGGGCCCACCTCCAGGGCCAAGGCCTCGGTGGAAAGTCCTCCCAATGTATTCTGATGTTGAAACCGTCCAGCAGAGAAGAAGGGAAAAATTGGAGTCCCAGGAAAACAAAGTTCAGCTCTCCGAAGGAAAAGGAGCTGAAAACTGGCCAAAAGCTGGCTGGAAAGAAAGCAAGCTGGGTGCTTCCTCCCCTCCTCTTGCCACAGCTGAACACAGAGCTGTCTCTATCTCCGTGTCCTTGAAAACATGAAAACAAACTGCAAACTGCTTCGAAGTGTTTGCTCGGTTTCTTCTCTCCCCCCTCTCAGGCTCAGTTTAAAGGCACAGGAAGGCACAAAATTAATTTCTGGGCATAGAACAGCGATATGGGATACACATCATAAAGTGACCCCAAGACACCCTGAGAGGCTCAGCCTGGAGAATGGATGGCACAAGAGGACCTACGAGCAGATTCCCAGTAGTACAAGGAGGTCTGTATCAATCTCTGACTCTTCCAAGGATGTGATAGTGGATGCTGTGGTTCTCCTGTTGCAGGCTTCAGGCTGTTGCGTGACTGCCACTGCTCCCCTGAGTCCCTAGTGGATGTTCTGCATTTGGGACCTTCAGGATGAAATTCTGGACACCCATGTCCAACTTCTCCACATTCACCCAGAAGGCAAGCACACAGCTCCATGAATCCCCCTGCTGCAGGTGGTCCACTGCTGGCTTTTGGGAGGTCCTTTGCTGGTGCTGAGATTTATACCTTGGCAAGGTTGGCCTGTGGGTGTTCTCAGCTTGGCAGAGAGCCTTGGTGGAGGCAACAGGGAGCCAAACTGCTTCCCAGAGGGGACAGAGTGTCCCAGAAACCAGGACTGGATCCTAACAGACTTATTTTCTGCCTCTGCTACTGGCCTTTTGGGTGATCTTGTGCAAGTTCCTTCATCTTTCTGTGCCTCAGTTTCCCTAGCCTGTAAAATGGTGATAGTAATTCAAAGTCAGGCTGGATGGGGCTCTGAGCAACCTGGTCTAGTTGCAAATGTCTCTGCTTATTGCAGGGGATTGGACTAGATGGCCCTAAACCAACCCAAAACCCTGTTCTATGATTCTGTAATAATGAGGTGCTCCTCCCTTGCCCAAAATAATAATCCCAAACTCATTTGGGACCTGCTGGTAGAAATAAATACTCAATGCTGCAGTTACACAGGACCTGAGCTCTTATTTGTTGGGGCAATTTTGTCAATATGTAACTTTTAATTTGTTCTGGGGACTGCAGAATAAACTGCCTCATTACAGTAATGCAAACAATTTTCAGGTTTTGCAGAAGAACATTTCCTAACTCTCTCAATCTGACCCTTACGAAACAGGAGTCATTCTACTACTTGGAGAAATTAATTGTGCTATACAGTATCGGTATCTTTCCACCTCCGTACTTCCATGAAACTTTAGGATTGGTTTTGTTAGGTAGTGCTGCTGATGCCTCAGCAATTTCCAATGAATATCTGACTATAAATTGCTGAGATGCTTTCTCAATTCTCAGTGAGTTAAAAAATGATTTAGGATAGGCTTTATTCATTCCCCTTACTGGAAAATAATAATTTCATGCAGGGCAGGACCCTTATTTTCCATAAAGAAATGCAGGAATTTTTTTTTTCTTTTTTTTTTTTTTTTTTGGTGTTGCAGTTTTGTTTTATTTAAAAGTTTTACACTGAACAAATTACCAGCATCTGCTGTGCACATGAGAATGTGCAATTAATTATCTCTTCTGCGCTTTTGAAAACTTGCTCTAAGGAGGTTTGGAGGAAGCAACAAGAGCCAGTGAGGATTCACCTTCCTCCTGATCTGGTTTGGATGCTAGTACCGTTTTCAGGAGGTTCTTCCAGTCAAGAGATGCTGTTGGAGGGGCTGTAAGGACAATAAAGCAACACCCAGATGTGTCTTAGAGGGGCAGACAAATAGAATCACGGAATGGGACAGGTTGAAAGAGATCACAGAGGATCATCTGGTCCAACCTCCCTGCTTGAGCAGGTTCATCCTCTAACACATTGCACAGGATTGCGTCCAGACATTTCTTGAATATTTTTTGAATATTTCAGTGAGGGAGACTCCACGACCTCTCTGGGCAACCTGTTCTTCCTCATGTTCAGGTGGAACTTCCTGCGTTCCAGTCTCTGCCTGTTGCCTCTCATCCTGTTGCTCAGCATCACCAAGTAGAGCCTGGCTCCATCCCCTCGGCACCCACAGAAGATGTATGCAAAATGCATCCATGCAAATGTTCTGGGGCAGAGCCATGCGAGGGGTAACACCAGGCTGGATCTCTCAGGTGGTGCAAGACCTTGGCCAGGGATCCAGATCTGCTTTCTGCTGCATGGCTGAGTGTCAGCCAGGGGCTGGCAGCTGCGGGCTCAGGGCTTGAGGTGGCAGCGCAGTAAAGGGCCTGGCTACACTGGGGCTGAAAGCAGGAGTGAAAATCAGGGCAAGCCATGAGCTGTCATCTCCTGCCACGCCCACTGCTGCTCGAGGGGCTGGCAATCCCCTTCCAGCAGAGCCAGTGTCACTCCATCCCCATTTTTTTTCAGCCCCGTGCAGATAGGCAGAGAGGGCAGGTTGCTGCTGTTTCCTGCCTGCATCCTTCTGGCTTACTCCCTACCTGTCATCTTCAGCCTTGCTTTTCAAAGAGTGCATTTTTCATTCCTTTTGTTGGCTACAAATGCTGGTAACTGAGGCTGGTAACCTCCCTGACAGGCTGCAGAAGCTTCAGATATTTAATTGGCTGCTCCACCCCAGGATAAATAAACCCTCAGCATCCCAGCCTGAGGAGTTAAATGTTCAGGGAATTGGATCACTTGATCTTTTTGCTTAGAAGTTTTTCTGCTTCTCCTGGATAAGCCAGACATGCTGACAGTTGGCAGAAATCTTACAGACTTTTCCTCTTACAGAGGAAAGCTGGAGTTGAAATGTTTTTTTCTGATTGATTCTGGAGACTATCAGATGAAGAAGTTGTTGAAAAATGGCAGTGTGGTTCAAGCTCTCTGACATTGGCTTTTCTTTCTGAACACATCCTTCTCAGCACAACTGCGCTTCCAATTTGTGGACAGAAATTACTTTTCAGTCAGGACTGCTGGAAAACACAATCCAACAGGAATTCACAACCTTTCTACCTCTTGCTCTTCCCTCTCTGCTCCTTTTTGGCTCCATGTCACTCCTGAGCAGCTGCAGCAGGAGAGATGGGATCATGAATCACTGCCTTGGGGAAAATGTAGGTGTTCCTCCCATGTTGTTCAGGAAGGAAGTTGAGTAATGCCATATGCAGGTGTTAAGTGCAGATGTGTTTGAAGAGCGAACCCCCAGCCAGCTGTAGGCTGGACCTAGCAGAAATCTTCTTGGAGGCAGAAGTTTGACAGTGCTGTATTGATTTCACATTATTTAATTCTCATCTTAATAAAAAGATTTGGCCTTTGGACAATGGTGTTTTTAATTCTGCTCAAAGCAGAAGGTGTCAGGGTGTCAGCTGAGATGGGTTTGAAAGCATTGCTCCTCTCAGGCCTAGGGGCGTTTTTTCCAAGAGCTCCAAGAGGAAGGTGGATGGTTTGCAATTCCTTTTTGTTCTGAAGTGAGACACTGAAGTGAAAAACATCTTCATCGTATTAATTGCAAATAAATGATTAGTAATGATAAAAGTTTCCTGCTTAATTAGATTTCAAAATAAAAAGTGTGTAGGGATGATCACAAGCCTAAGGTGCCACTTCTGTTAAAGCAGGCATCCCATAACTCAGAAACTTTTTCACTTTGTAAAGCGGAGGAAGAGGAAGCTTTTCTGTCCCTCCCACCTCCTTTAATTATTACCTGAACCAGCATTAGCCCATAGAAAATGGACCCATACTGATGAATGGGGAATGAGATTTTGTTCTGCCTCTGGCTGTCATGCAACATTCATCCTTTTGAGGGACTTCTGCAAGCTTCATGCACTAATGCTCACATTTCATCGGCACAAACCTGAACATTTTCTGCAGGACAGAGCCCTTCAGGGCTCTGGCCCATGTTGCTCTGGGGAACCTGGTATGCTGGGGTCGCTGCTGAGGTAAAATAAGTGCTTTATGCTGTTATTCAAGTGCTCATTATACCTTGGACCCCTTGGATTTCTCTTGATAAAATAGTTCATATAACTTTCAGGTTATTTAGCTCTTTTTATTATCGCTTTAAAATATGAAATAAAAGTCTCCTTTCAAAGAGAAGGATGGATGCACTTGCATAAAGAAAAGGTGAAATGAAACATCTGAATCACTCTGAGCTACCCAGTTCTACTGAACAAATTTCCTGCAATTTGTGATTCATGTCAGTACCTTCAAAACTGTGTTATTTCCATCAAATTTATGATGTGTCCTTTTTCCTTCCTGCTCCTAATGAATTACATTCTCACTGCAAATTGGATCATCCAGCCTCCCACTGGCAGGTCAGGGATGTTTGTGTGGGTGGGGACCTTCCACAGCTAAAGGAAGGCATGGGTTGTTCTGCTCTTGCAGCTCTCCATGTAGCCCTGAGCTCCTTCTGGCTTTCCTCCCACAGCTGAGTGACTGCTCCACACTCTTGCACCTTCCCTTGCCCCTCTTGCTAATGTCTCATCCCTTGTGGAACCCCCTCCAGCCCTGTGGTTTCTGTCCCTGTGCCATGTTTCCAACTGGGTGCTGCTTCAGCTTTTTGCCCCGCTCACTTTCAGAGTGGTGCATCCTACCTGACAAGCAGAGAACAACGTGACTTCTCTTGAGCTTGCCATAAGGAAGAGTCCAAAACCCAAGCCATAAATGGGAATTTTGATCTCCTTCCACTGGGGAAAATAGGGCAGTAACAATAACGCTCAGAAGTGAGCTTTTCCTCCTGCAGAGCTAATCAGGAAAGGCCCAAGGCTGGAGAAGAAAGGGAAAGATGGGGGCAGACAAAAAAGCTGCTCATCTCTGTTTTTCAGCACCAAACTCATTTTTGCAGGAGCCCCTTTGCTGTGCAGTCATCTGCAAAGGTAAAAGAGGCCTTTTTCCATTTTATATTAGATATGGACTGTTGCGGTGGTTCAGCTTCCTGCGCTGGTTTAGGAAGCCAGAGCCTTCCCGGAGAGCGCTGCGGGGCCGCTCCCGGGACAGCGGCTGCTCCGCTCTCCCGCAGCCCTTTCGGGCTGCCCCGCGCTCCGGCTCCGGCTCGCTGGGCTCCGCAACACGGTGACAACAAAGGAGGCACAAGGGTCCCAGCACAGCGGCCTCAGAGGAAGATTTATTTGCATGATGAAGAGCCTGTTCCCAAAGGCACACAGCCCATACGGTCAGGGAGCCGGGGATTTTGTCAGGGCGCAGGGGCCGTACATGGGCGGAGTTGGGGTACTGGAACCAATAGGGAGAACCCGAGGGTATGGCCAGGATTAGGGGCAGGGAAGGCGGGGCAATGTAGGAATGCGGACAATTTAGTAAGAAAAGCAGTGAGGAAATGCAGCGCTACAATGGACCTTCAGTTAAAAAAAACCCCACCCAAATCCTGGGTGTTTTATAGCCTGAGCTATCCAGGGTTTTGAGTCATAAACTCACCTCCCACAGCTGGCTGTGTTCCTGCCTTCGCGCACACGGCATTACCCACCCTCACGCTGTCCAGCGTGTGTGTGGCACCGAAACAGCAGCTGTACACGATGTGCTGCTTCTCGTCTCTGGAGGTTGAAATCTTAGCAGCTCCACGTGCCAAGGGTTGGGGTGTGGTTTTGATATTCCCCGTGGATGGGGATCAGCGTCCCCGATCTGTGCCATTATGGTTATTGCCCAAGCTGCAGTTATGCAGATCTACTTTGCCCCATCTCCCTGCCCTCCAGGGAGCTGTGGGTCCCTCCAACCCTGGACTGCAGGGGATGGATTCAAGCGTGCTAGGGTGCTCCTGAGCAGCTCAGCCACCCCTGATTTCTTCCTGCCAATGTTCAAAAGCTGGATTTCATTTCAACATCCCAGGAATTGGTTTCGACTCATTTCCTGCAAAAGCCAGCAGCACGCTGGGCTGAACGCTCAGGGAAGGCCAATTTAAGCACGGCTACTCCACAGAAAGCCAGTTGTGAGCGATCTGTTCAATTTCAGGATTCACAGTGTGTGCTGGCCAGGGAAGTGGCAGGGATCAGGGAGCAGAAGCCAGGCACTGAGCTGCACGTGAGGAGGGTGTTTGCAGCAGACGGTGCTGAAGGAGCTGGCTACAGAAGCATGCATCACTGAAGGTGTTTGAAGATAATTTGGGATGGTGACGCCTTCCCAGTGCTATTTCCCTCTTGCAAGGGATAAATCCTCTTGAGAGAGAGGATTTTTATCAAGGGAAGAGTTTTCAGAAAGTGACTTCATTATAGAGTCATAGAACAGTTTGGATTGGAAGGCACCTTTAAAGACCACCAATCCCAACACCCCTGCAGTGAGCAGGGACATCTTCACTGAGACCAGGTTGCTCAGAGCCCTGTCCAGCTTGAACATGAATGTTTCCAGGGACAGGGCACCTACAACCTCTACCTGTTCCAGTGTTTCACCATTCTCGTCATAAGAAATTCTTTCTAATCTAAGTTGACCCTGCTTCAGTTTAAAGCCATTATGTGCCCTGTGATATTACCAGCCTCAGGTGGCTTGTCCTCTGCCCTCCCTGCCTGTGAGAGCACCAGGAGCATGGCTTTGGGGCTCTGTTTTGCCACTGTGGGTGGTGTCAGCTCTTCTATGCTGTGGTGCAGAGGTGCACAGTGTGGGAAAGTTCTCCAGCTCCTCTTCTCTCTGGTTTTGTTGAGCATTATCTTCCTTCTTTTCTGGTTTCCTGGCTTCATGAAAGTCAAGCCTTTTTTCTGAGCAGTGGTGTACAGCTCACCTTTGCTGCAGGGTGTAACACCCTGGACCGTGCAGAAGATGATTACATGCCTGTGATGTGCTTAGCAGAAGCTGTCTCAATTTTATGAGAAGAGTTTATTCAACTCATCAGTCACAACCATAATTACCAATACTACAAATCCATTTGACAGCAGCTTGTTCACCAGCTCACCAGTTTTGTGTCCCTGGTGCAGCCTCTTTACTTCTTAAATTATCAATGAGAGAGAAACTGTGTTCTGATGTGGTTTCAGCTGCAGTAACAATAAGCAAATATTTCTTCTTCTTCCTCTTTCTGCACAGAGCTGCCAGTCCAGCTCTTGACCTGTATCGATCACCCTCTAGGAACCCAAGCACAGGCAGAGAGAAGAGCACAGACACAAAAAAAATGAGGGAAAAACCAGGAGAGCGGTGAGGTTAACATGCTGCACAAGATCAGAGGATTATTCATACTGGTGGAGACCTCTGGAGGTGTGTACTTCAGAATGGGTCAATTATGAATTCAAACCAGGGTACTGTGCACTTTCTCCTGAGGGGACTTGAAGCTCTCCATGAACAGAAATTTTACCAGCTCTCTGGACAAGCCATTCCAGTGCTTCACTATCCTTATAATAAAATATTTTTCCTTAAATCCAGTTAGCTTCTATAATTTCAGCTCATTTCTGTTGCTTCCATGGACCAGGATGAAGTGGGGCTCTGCCTCCTCAGCAGCCTCCTGGTGGGTACGGCGGATATGGTGTTTGTCTCTGGGCCAGGGTCACTATTTTGCCACTGAATTTTGGTGTACTCCTGGTCACATCACCTCCCTGTGTTGACATTTCTCATCTCTAATGATGTCACGATGATGACACTTCATACAATATTCAGAGTTCCATGCACAGTTTGCCTGAAAGGTTTTCAGAGCAGGAAATGTCTCTTGTAGCTTCACAACAACCTCCAGCCACTCCAGACCCTGGAGTAACATCCACAGTAGCTAATTGTGTCTAGAAATGTTTAGCTTTCCTTCATTCAAAGTAAATCCCCAGCAAAAGAGATAATTTCAAGATTGTTACATGTATTTCCACATGTTGTTCTTTTTACAACACACATATTACCCTACTCAATAGATCATTGTAAGTTGAACAATTTATGTGGCCACAGGGGCCCACTTTCTCCCAGAGGTATAATATCTCCTTTTGACTTAAACAGCAGGAAGGTGGTGACCACCTAACTGGAGGTCCAGGGAGCTGACAATATTTCCTGCCTGTCTGAAGAAGGTTTCACATGACTTTCTTGCATGCCAGCTATGCTGCCCCAAAGCTGGTCAAAAATTTCCTGCTTGCCTTTCCCACAGAAAGTGTTGTTTGGGTTTTCTTTTCCTATTGGAAACTGTCATAATGAAAATTGCCCAAAAATGGAGCATGTTGGTGAAATTAGAATCTTGATTTGATTTTTGTAGGATATATGGAAATACAATTATTTGGGGAAACTGCCAGACAGTGACATGGGAGCTGTCCTTTGGAGAATACATCTAATTTCCCTCATGAGTCAGACTCTCTTGTTGTATCATTTCTAATGGGAAACCACTGGCAAAAAAATATGTATTTTGAAGTCCTAATTAGTGCAATTCTCTCCTCACTAACTAACAACAAACCCCTTCAACAGAACAGAGTAAACAAATAACATTTCTTCAGAAAAGTGGATCTTGACAAAAGTCCTAAACCATTTAATGAGAAATTCAAGTCTTGACAGTCTAGATGAAAAAATAGATGAAAAAACCCACTCTGCTCAATTATATTCTGAAAGTTTTGTGTCAATTTGCTGAAACCTTAGGAATAAAGACTCTCAAGAGGGGCAGTTCTGAAGGAAAAAAAAATCAGTTTCTTTGCGAGTATTGAGAAATACTCTGCAATCTGCTCAAATGATCAAATATTTGTATCAAATCAATTATGAACGATGTAGAGATCCCAGCTTATTTCCCATGTCATTTCACTTCATTTGAACCAAGAAATAAGTTTATGAAAAGGATGATCAGCACACCACTGGGGAAGAGGACAAGAAACGAAACCTCATTCACTGCATTAAGCCTTTGGAACAAATTACTCAAACAATCTAGAAGTTTTTATAAAGAGAGGAGCATATTTCACTCTGGGGGTAACTGAAACACCTAATACAGCTGTATGAGGAAGAAGTGCACTGAAACTTGGAAATGCTAAAGACAAGAAAAGGTTGGAGGGAGAGGATGATTTGCTTCTCTGTTGTATTCCATTGAAATCTTTCAGATAAGTTAAAAAAACTTTCCTAGGCAGCAACTTAACATTCACTGGAAAACCAGTAGGTCCAGGTGCTGAAAGGAAAATTATCCCTTCCAGTGTTCATACTCCCACCTGTCAAGAACATACCTGACAGGACTCCTCCTGGCAAACTCTTCAGTGCCCACAATTACAGAGGAGGACAAAGAAAGACCCTCTGGAAATTTAAGCACAGCTTTTCATTCCTCTCCTTTTCCACCTTCCTGTGCCTTTCATGACCAGGTAGATCAGTGCTGCGCAGGTGGCCATTAATATTGGCCCTGGGTACCAGCAGCAGGTAAATCACAAAGGGCAGGGCTGGCAGGAATTCACAA
Source organism: Corvus cornix cornix (assembly GCF_000738735.6). Taxonomy (NCBI): domain Eukaryota; kingdom Metazoa; phylum Chordata; class Aves; order Passeriformes; family Corvidae; genus Corvus; species Corvus cornix. Next base: position 17,719,771 of record NC_047056.1, read on the forward strand.
GATCACGTCTTGCTACCTTTCCTCTGGGCAGCATCAGCAAAATTTGCACAGGTAAATTTGAAAAATCATCCCAACAGATTTCTTCCCTAGCAGTATTCCAGCATGGGAATTTTTTTGTCTCTTTTGGTTGGGCTGGACTGAACCAAATCTCCAGAGAATGAATCACCCCCCAGACCCATGGCTATAGGGAGGGAGAGATTACCCCTGACAATGAAAAGGCCGTAAGCCAAGGGATCTCTCCAGGCTCTTGAGGACAGGCTGAGGAGAGAAACTGTTGCTGCCAGAGACACCATCTTCCCTTGGGGGAATGATTTACCATTGGAGATACTATGCAGGGTTTCTTGAGGAAGGTGGAAGTGCTGGAGAACAGGACAGAGAGAAGGGGAGAAAGGTGAGGGATGGGGAGGGTGTGATTACAGTTTTCCCTCTTCTCGCAGTGCTTTGTGGAGATACCAGACTGGTTTCCACTTGGTGCTGTGCCCTGATGGATAAGGAGCCCTTCAGCTTAATCCAGGAAGGTGGTACAGGAGAATAAAAATCATCTCCTTTAGCAGCCCAGATCTCTGGAGGTGGGAACTGCCAATAGAGACAGCTCACCCTGACCTGGGGCTGCCACTGCAGCTCCTGGCTGTTCTGCTTCCTGTGCACTGGGCACATGGAAATGGAGAGTAAATGAGTGTTGCTGCTGAATTGAAGGGCTCCCTGATTCAATGAGGAGACGTAGCCCAGGTAATAGAGAAGAGATTTATGCCTTGCCAAAGCAGGCAGGAAGGAAATAATTCTGCTAGGCACAGATCGCTCCTTCCATCTACTACTACTGCTGCAAGGCACCCTGGAAGAGATTCAGGTGCTTCAGAATGAAGCAAAGCTTCTCTCTACTGCCAGGGTTACTTTAGCAGCAGGTAGAAATGCTTCCTTTGCAACATTTATTTTCTCAGGTAATTTTCCTACAAATCCCTGAGGCCGCACTAATGTTCCCTTTTATGCTCAGCTAAGCAGCTGATTGATCCTTGCTGGAGCTCTCCCTATATGGACAGCCACAGGGGTCAGAGCAGCACCCAATAACACAGAAAAATCAGCTCTGTGAGACACTCAGCTCTCTACAGCCAGGAAATTTCTTTTCCCAGCTACTCTGCCTGAAACCCCATCACTCTGACAGCAAAAAGATGGTGCCTTGTTCCCTCTAAATTAGGAGCCCTGAAAGAGGAGAAGATTCGGAATCTCTCCTTAAGCACCCTTCTTCTTCCCTCTGTGCTCTGGACAGTCACAGCAAAGTGTGTCCATCATCCCCTGGTTCCCAGTGGCTGATGATGGGATGGCACTCATTTCAACACTGCTGTATGTTCGTAAGTCAGAAAACATCTCCTGGCCAATGGCAGCATTTGTGGCCATTCCTAGCATTTATGTGTGCATCACTGTGTTAATGGAGCAGTGCACAGTTGTGAAAGCAGACGGCCTGTTAAAAAGAATGGGAATACTTCATTCAGGCAGTCAGGGAGAAGTGACTCAACAGCACGACTGAACAGCCTTTGGGAATGCACAGTTTTAAAAGAGATTTTCTTCATGGGACACAGCAGAACTGCCCTGGACAGTGCGCAATCTCGCAATCTTCAGTGGGATTTTTCAGCAGTGCCTCGGGTTTGCCAGAAGGACATTTCTTATCCTTAATGACCTGTACTGCTAAATTATTTAGGTGTCTTTGACAGTCTCCCCACTAATCCTAATGAAGGCCAAATCAGGGTCTTTAATAAGCACAATGCTGCAGCCGGCACCATTTGGGTCCTTGGTAGAAGCTGTGCTGCTCGGATGATGGGAGCTGATTAAATCTGTATAGCTCAACTATGCAGAGATAACTGTCCTGAATGTTCCCATTTTTCCTTCTGTCAAAAAAGAAAAAGACCTATATGGGGAATATCCATCAAGGAAGGACAAAAACTGGATGCCTGACTGCAAGAAGGCAATTTTTACAGCAAATCCCACTGGTTTAGTAGTATTTTGTACCAACATGAGTTAGGGGCAATGTTTATCAGCAGGGGCTGCAGGTTTAGCATTTCAGATTGCATCCTTTAATTCCCCTTAATTATTGTCCCTTAAGGTCCAGCACACACTTGTATTATTCACCCGCAGTGTTTGCACCTGGAGGAAGATTAGACTGGGAGGTAGGGAATAAAATTTTGGGTTCAAGCACAAGGGGAAATTACATGTGCTCTGAAGAGTGGAGCACTTCTGCCCCTCAGTTCTCAGCAGAGAACATTCTAGGAAAAAAAAAGCAGGACGTACTCCATCAAGCTCTCCTGCAAAATACTGACTCTGCAACCTAGATGTTGTTGTGCCTGCTAAAACTGCTCACTGGTGTTGACTGTGTTATCACCTACCTCTTCTGCTGCTCCTGGAGGAATAGCTGAGTTCCTTAGTTGGCAAAATCAATAAAAAGAATCATCATGGGAATCTGTGCAATTCTCTCCTAAACGATCCCACAGTTCCTGAAGGAGGTCAAGCACAGATCAGCAGGCTGTATGTACAGGAGGAAGGGAGCAGAAACCAGGTTATTTTCTGTCAGCACTTCCAGAATGCAGCATCTCACAGTGCATTCCATCTGTGGCTAAATAGGAAACCTTCCAGACAGCAGATTTTGCCATCAGAAATTGCCATGTTTCTTGACAGCAAATTCTTTTATGAGAATATGATGGGTTTGATTATACTTTTAGTGGGGAAAAAAATTGCTGTGAATCATTTTGGATCTGCCTTTTTTTTTAAAAACAATGCAGTGTATGCATGCTGCACTTTCTGGCCTTAAATGTCCTTTGTTTTGGCCTGAGAAGGAAAAACTTCATTTTCATGGTGGTGTATTTTAATCCTGCTCAATCTGCCACACGTTACGGAGCAGTTTCATTTTAACATCTGTGGAGAAGTCAACAATTAGCTTAAACGAGAAATTAATTCAGAACTTTCTGTGTCATGAAAGTTAAATTCAGACTTTCACTCCAAAAAATGGAATGAAAAAAAGGATTTCTACAGATTTGGGCTTTCTTCCCAGCAGGGTGCTCCCAGCTTCCAATTGGCAGCTTTCTTTGGGGTGGGTTGAGGATGGTTGTGCTCTGCAAGCATCGTGGCCTACTCATTCTTGTATCTGTTGGGGGCTGGAAGTGCTGATGGTGTTCTTGAGAGTCACTCTCAGGCACCACACGGTGGTCACAATTTTCTCAAAAATCACCTTTTTTTTTCCTCTCGCTGCTTGGTGTGACAGCCAACATGTGCATGTTTGGGTTCAAAAAGTGCTCAGGCAATTTGGAAGAAGAAAAGTTAATTGTGGGCTATGAAACATAGAGGTGCTCTTCTCCAAGAGCCAAACTCTCTGGAGCTGTCAGGGGGTGGCTTGGGAACAGGGAGTCTGGTTTGCAAGGGGGTTACTGTCCGGGGGGGGGTGACTAAGGGACCTTCCACGGTCTCTCAAGCCCCTGGGAAGTACCCTCTTAGGAAGGAAACTTCTAAAACTGGGGTAGGAGGAGACAAAATGGTGGGAGAAAAGTGGGATCTGAAGAGGAGACAGCTGGCTAAATTTTCATGTTGCCACTTGAAATTCCAGTCACTTTGCTGCTGATTCTTCCGTCCATCATCAAAGCAGAATGAGAGCAGAGAACCATGAAGAGTAAATTTATTTTATTGATCTTTCTCTTTTTTTCTTTTTTCATTTTTTTTTAATCCCATATATAGGCGTGACCTGTAATAAGAAGCTGTCAGGCACCTGCTTTGACTCCCAGTGGTAGATGAGAGCAGCTTTCTTCCGATTATATGGATGCTGTTTGGATTGCTCCGTGCTAAGACATCCCAGGAGGAGAAGACCTGTTCCTTTCCTAAGGTATCCATTTGGAGACCTGAACCTCAGCCAGATGTGTGTCATCTTAATAAAACTCTCACCAGGCTTGCGTTGCTCTGTCTTCCAAGCCCAGAACTCAGCTCTAGTGTTTTAGTGAGTAGATTTTTAGGTTGGTTTCCTATGGAATAAGAATTAGCTCATGATGGTGTTTTTGTGGACTGGCACAAGCAGAGCTTCATGTCTCAGACCTGTAACTCTGAGCCTCACTTCAGCAGAATTTGACAGAACAATAGGGAGCTCCAAGGTGTCAGGATAAAGGAGAGCAAAGAAAATTCTTTACTGTGAGAGTGGTGAGCCACTGGAACAGATTGCCCAGATAACTTACAGATGCTTCATCCCTGGAAGTGGTTAAGACCAGGGTGGATGGAGCTGTGAGCAACCTGATCTAGTGCAAGGTGTCCCTGTCCATGGTGATGATCTTTGAGGTCCCTTCCAGTCCAGGCCATTCTGTGATTCTATGATCAACCAGTGATAAAAAATTACTCATCTCTCAGGTGCAGAAAGAGATTCTCTAGGTGTTCACAATCTGGGGAGATTTTGAGACAGAGATGGATTGCCTTTCTGGTCCTTTGTGCTTAGCTGTAGCTTGCTCCAGGTATGGTGTCCTGCCCTCCCTTGGAGAAGAGTGTTGGAGAGCATGAGCAGGGAAGAGCCAAGCAATAGCATTACTGAGTGGTAACACATAAATGCTGCACAAGGAGGTCATTTGGTGCCTTGATTACATTTTGTAATTACCTCCAGGAGGGACCATGTCATTTGCTAAGAGGCTATTAAATTCAACTGAGAAAGACATGCTAGTGGATTTTTTTTTTTTTTTGGTCTTTTCCCATCTGTTAAAGTTTATTTCATACCTTCACTGGTTTTAAAACATCTATCAGTAGTCTGTTCAAATACTGGACTTGGCCCTGCAGCGCAGGACTCAGCAGGTACCAGCTGGAAAGTAAAATATTATTGATGGACAGGGAAGGGAATTGCAGCATGAAGTCTGTTTCCATTGCCCCGTAGGTACAGGAGCACCTCTCTGCGCAGGGAGGGAATCAGTCCTGGGATGAACCTTGTGGATGTGTTCATGAGCTGATGTCTGCTCTACTCCCAACAGTCTAAGGTGGACTCAGGACTCAGAAACAACAGAAGTGAACTAGAAGACTAAACATACCTAAAAGTCTGGCCAAAAAGGTATCAAATTATGTGTTATGTGTTCTCTGGGTGATTATTTTCATTAGGTGATTATTACTCAAACTGCTAGTAAAGCAGTGTTTGGAATACAAATCTATTGGTCTATTGATGCCACGACACTCCTGATCAAATTAAAACTCAGTGACAAGTCCTGAATTATTTTCCCCCAAAAAGGTTCCATCATGTCCCTATTCCTCCCAGTGTCTGTTTTCCAAATTTAGCAACATCACTTGAATTATTGAAAACCGAATTATTTCATGTCTCTCACTTCTCTTACAGGAGCATGATGGCTATTGACAATGGGCCATCAATCTTGTTCTAAAAAGAGCTGTCAGTATCACCCAGGAGAAAGAATGATTCAAGGACTTCCAGCAAAAGATGAAAAAAAACACTAAAGAAAGACTAAGTGAAACCTTTCCTTAATGAAAGCCTCAAGTTGTAACCAGAAGCTGTGTGCTTTCAGAATTCCTCACCCAGGCATTGTTCTGGTTGTCTCCAGATAAAAGAAGTTGCTACATCTTGGATTCATGATGTAATTTAATTGGTGTCCAGATGGATTTGTGAACAGTGTTTTAGAGCCTGCATTTGAATAAGCATTTTCATCTCACCTGCAAGTGCTTCAGACAAAGTGCAAATGCAATGAATAATAATGTCATTGGCTTTTGATCACCCCGTGCCATAGAAACTCATGAATTAAGTGTTCAGTGGACGTCAGAACAGATGAAGGGAGCTAAACTCTGCCAGGGGTTCCTCTGGGGTGTAGTGATTTTTAGGTGTTTAAAAGCTATTAAAATAATTTCCCCATTTTACTTTTAGCACTGATTTTTATGGAGAAAAGTAGCCAGCATGGGGAGAAGAGACAGGATATGGCTGCCAGAAAAACAGAAAAAAAAAATGCTTGGGAGACCTAGGACTGCAGATTGGTTTTCTGGGGGAAGAAGTGCTGCCCACCAGAGCTCCTGCCAGGGCTTCAGCGGGCCCTCAGGGGTTTTGCTGCACCCTTTGCCCCACAGGGTGTACCAGGCTCATTTTTTCCCTTCCCAAATCTGGCTGGATATATCCTGGTACCTGCTGTGCAGAGGCAAACACCTGCCTTTGCTTGCAAGTGAGACATCCGTGAAGAAAAAGGAAAAACTAAGTATGGGAAGCTCTGGTGTCAGAGACAGACCAGATTTGAGGTTTGAAAGTTTCGAGCAGGGTGGAGGTGGGGGAGCAGCTCTGGTTCCTAACCTGTCCCACAGAGCATGGGAACCATGGTCAGAGAGCAAAAACAGGAGACGCCAGATAACAAATTAAGGAATCCTGGTTTGGTTTTTTTCTCCTTAAAAATCACAGCCAATTCTGTGCTATAGGATCTGAATGAAACCACGTATTTTTCTAGCTCCTACTGTGCTTCTGACATATTTAAGAGTCAAAGCTAGACAGATGAGGAGCCTGGGTATTGGGAAGCCCAGGGCTGGACTCAGGTCTGGAAGAAACTTTATCTGAAGACAGATTGTCAAACAGCTGCTTCCTAGATTTACTGCTGTTGGCTTTCTTCTCCTGCAAAGCCCTGATGGCAGCCACTGTTTGAAGTTTGCTTGCTAAAACACACACACACACAAATATGCATATATGAAGGCATCACATCTCCTTGCCCTTGGCTTATTTTTTGTACTTTCATTGCAGGAATGTTCTCAAAAGCATCAGTTAATTACCCTTCCTCCTTCCCAGGTGGCTGCTTTTGGACAAGGCTCATTGAAACAGAGCCAGGGTGAATTGAAGTCAATCTGCACACAGGGGAAAAGTCCCACTTCACTAATCCATGTGGCACAACTCCAGCAGAGACATTCATCTCAGTTTCTTGTCTCTCTGGGGAAAGAATGAGTTACAGATTCTGGAAAGAGCCTGGACCACTGAATTTTTAAAATCCACTTGCTTTTACTGTAGCACTGTCAAGCTTGTGAGTTCAAGAGCAGCAGACAATTCCCCAAACTTGTAAGATGGGCACAAAGCTCGTTGTCTTGTAGAAGGTGATAAATGGGCGTTCCTCTTATTTTTTGCCCTCTGGGTTCTGAGGCTGAAAATGCAGCTCTGCCCTCAGCACAGATCAGCTGGCATGAACAGAAAAGGGATCATTGCTGCAGAATGAATTGATGATTAGGAAGGATTTTGGGCATATGCAGATGTGATTTATGCTTATTGTGGTCTCTGAGTACTATGAGTTAAAGAGCAAATGCTCTCTAACGTTGAAATCCTTCCACAAGAACCCTGGTACAACTCTCAGCACGGCCCGTTACAATGTCCAGTCCAGGGATGAGGGAAGGAAGGCTTTTCCAAAGGCTATTTCCAAAGGTAACAAGTTCCTTCTCTCACCTGTCTGTGGCTGAAGATGTGTCATGAAAGGACAGAACTGGACAAAGGTCTGAGCCACTGAATTAAAGAGGGACAGCAGAGATTCAAACAGACAATAGAGAAATGGGGCTTGGAATAATCTTGCTCTGACTCAGAAAGCTCTGGCTGTGACTGGGTTTGGACACCAGGTGCACTGGGTTGATATTGTTGTAGGTGTAACCAGGATGTGTTTGTGCATTGTAAAAATCTCGTAAGAACATCCAAGGAAGGTGTATGTATAGGTGTGACCTTTAACATTTTTTAACAGTAATCCTAAACCCCTGGTGATTCTAAGTGAGTTGAAGCATGTTGAGAACTTGTATTGTGCACACAAGGTAGTGATGGTCAGTGGTCAGTCTTGCTCTGACCAGTCAGATCATTAGAGATCCAAAGCACCACAGTAGCTTCTGTATTACCTGGCAGTGTCTCAGTCCTGCCTACAGCATGTTCATTTACCACCTGCTAGCCATCAGTGGGACTTGTGCTAGCCACACTCTGGCCAATGAGTGGCAGGTCATCCTGCACAAAATATTGCTGCATTTAGCAAGTGCCAGGTGTGGGGCCTCTCAGGAGATAAATTTTCCAGGCTGCAGCTCATGTTTGTTAATCAAACACTATTTTCTGAGAGATAGCCCATATTTTGAGTACAGAGAGCAGGGCTGAAATTAAATACTGCTCATTTGTTTTTCTGTGCTGAGACCTTCCTCTTTCCTCCCTGCCTTTTCTTGCCTATTTACCTCTGATTTTACACCTTATTTTCCCATCTGTCACCCTGTTTGCCCCTGGCAGGATTGATCCAGACTGCAGTAAGGTTTCCCTTCTCCACTGAACTGACCTGAGTCCAACCTCTCTGTTTTCATTCGGGTGTTGGATGCTGAGGGTCAGGGTCCCTTTGATCCTAATGATAGAGAGGGACAGGGCTGTAAATCTGTCACTGCCTGGAAGTGTGTACACTGTGCTGGCATGAGCCTTGATCTGACACACCAGGAGCAGGGAAAATGAGTGATGCCCAACTTGACCTCTCATCCTTTGTGTCCCAAGGCCTTGAGCTGATGGGTTCAAAAGCTGGAGGGAGATGGTGGAGCTGTAGACAGCCACACTAACAGGCACACATGAGTGACCACATAAAGGCAGACTTCTCCAACCCTCCCTTCATTTTATGAAACCACCAGAGCATGCAGCTGTTGAGCAGAAGAATTTCGATTTTTACTTTATTCCTCTGCGGTATTCCAAGCGTGATGACCCATACAGACAGATGGATAGATACGAGGATGGCCCCAGCAATTCTGGCATGCTGACACCTGCCAGATGGAAATGTGGTCCAGCACAACAAAAATCACATCTTTTCACATCCAATCTGAATGCAGCTCTCTCTGTTGCAAAAGCACAGTCTTCATCTGGGACATCTGAGGGTAGTCAGCTGCAGTCAATTTGGCAATGGAAAAGCAGAGTTTCCAGGGACTGTGTGGTGTTTTCCCAACTGTTACTGTTGGATTTTAACTTCAAGGCCATGCCCAGTCCCCTGGCAGTGCCAAGGCAATGCAGACTGGTTCTGCACGGAGGATTGCACGTCTGCTGAAGCCATCAGAGCATGCAGCAAGAGGATGAGGCATGTGTGTGCCACAGGAGGAGACAGAAAGAGACGGTGCCAAGCTTGCCAAAGTCACCCCTCACCAATTTTTGGCAAGACTGGATGAAGCAGGGTGAGTGTGCAGAGTTTGTCCTCTGGCTGGGATGCCATGATGATTTTTTGCCTTTTCTTTTATACCCCTGTTGTACCGTTTTATAGCTTCTGTATTCTTAGTGCTTTTTGCCTACATTCTTGGACTTGTTTGTCAAGCTAAACATTTTAGAAGCTTTGTAGTTAGAGATCAGTGTGTCCAGACACCAAAGTCCTCTCCAGAACACATTTTGTGAACTAAGATAAACCATCCAAGGGAAATTTCCTTGGGGAGGGGGGATCACTCAAGCCTCTCACTGGGGAATCTTTGATAGATATGCTAATTAGTAATGTTATACCTGATTGTGTGTGTGCATTGTGGTGTGCATTGGGGTGCATTCGACCTGAACGTGTACACCTAAGGATCCTTAAAATAAATACCAAAGTAAAATCCCTTTTTCCCTTCTAACTGTGTTTGACTCTTGATTTTAAGACCAAGAAAAGGCACCAGCTGCAATGGGTTTGAAACGAGGAACTGACTTAATGGTTCCATGCAACATTTTACCTCATGCTTTCTGAAGTCTAATGCCTATTGTGGGTTGTGGCAAGAGCTTGGAGAGTGACAAAGTGCAGACACCTTGTGACAGAACAGTCTGACAGGATTGAATAATCCTTTATATCAGCTAAGATTTCTGAGTTTCAGCAGTTGAATTTCATGGCCCTGTGAGTGTCCCACCATTCTCCCTGACTGCCCCATCCCTGCAGTAAGGTTACCTTCTCTTGGTATCCAAGGAATAGGTGATCTCAGAGAGGTCTCTAGGGATGCAGGAAAAGTGGCACAAGGACCAAGTTATGTCAAGATAGGCACAAGGAACATCTGTGGGAGGTAATCACCTTGCAGGTTTTGTGGGAAGGGAAGGGACTGTCTGCACACACAGGAAAATAAGCAGGTGTCCAGGCTGTTTCTCTGAGTGCAGAAGCTGCCGCTGCTGGTGGACCAACATCAACCCCCTAAGAGCAGGGTGAAAGAGTGAGCAAATGGTTCCTTTGGGGCTGCTCTTGTAGGAAAATGAGCAGGTTAAGACTGCAGCACATTCTGCAAAAGCTAAATGCTGCTGTGGCTGTGATTGCCCAGAGTGAAACTATTTCTCTGCCTTGTTTGTTTCACCTGGCAACTGTTAGGCACTTACTAGAAATGAGGAAGAAAACCCTTTTCTCTCTTAAAAACAAATCAAATTGTGTTCTTGCAGATATGAAAGAAAGTAATTTTTCTCAGAAGCTTATCTTGCCCTGAATGGAAAGTTAAACTCCTGCGCAGCCTGGGAAACATGACGTTCTCCAAGCTCAGGCTCTTGTTTTCTCTGCCCCTCCCCAGACTGAAAAAGGTGTTGCTGAAAACTTCCCCTGGTTTTGTAAAATGTACATAACTGAACTCTAGCTTGTGTCAATGGCCAGGTGTTTGCCATCACCATATAGAGATGAAAAAACCTCTTCCAGACCCCTTGTCACCTCCTGGTTATTAGACAGCACAGTAGCTGCTACATCCAGAAGTTTGGCTTTGTGGGGCACGTTGATTAATTGAATTCCATTTAACTCCTCTTTCAGGATTGTCTGCACAGCCACTACAGCTGAGTGGGAAGTGATGTGCACACTCAGCAGAAATGTCTCCCTGATCTCTGAAATCAGTGCTGCAGGGCGAGGGGAGGTCACTGTGCTGGTTGCCATAGTAATGAGCCACCCTGCAAAAAAAACGTGTCTTTCTTCTGCCTTGTGAAACACATTTCGCCCACCAGGAATCACTGAGCGAGGGGGGGATTACACTGAAGCATTTAACATTCCCGTTGCTGAGCCCTCCCTGGGCTCATGGGCTGAAGGGATGGGAACACTCCAGGCTCAGTTCAGGGAAGGGAATGCTTGAACAAGCACAGGTGCCTAAATGCCCTGCAAACTGGGGCCTTTGGAACAGTTACTTCTCGCTTGGGTCCCTACAAGAGCTCAGGAGCAATAAATTCCAGGCTCCTCATCTGTGTTCATACTTCAGATGGGCTTTTTTTTCCCTCGAGAAGCAAAGGGAAGGAAGGAAAACATGGAAATAGAGCAAGGCTGTTTCTCTGCTGGTGTCTCTTTGAGCTGCTCCAGCAGAAACTGTTCTCTGACACCAATTAACTCTAGCAAGGGATCTGCTGATTTTAAGTGGAACATCAAATCTCATTGAGATAGAAATAACTCTTTTATGCCTACCTCCGTTCTCAACACTATCAAATTCTGGGCCTGGACCCCTGCCAGGTCTTTTCAGAAATAATGAAATGATTGTTCTTACCTCCAAGCTAGAAAGACTTTCAACTGAAAAAACCCAGCATAGCCTGCATTTGTTACAATTTTATCCTTCACTTTCATTAACAACTCATTCCTGGTCTAGCCTGGCAAATATGCTTCTGATTGTTCAGTCCACTGAATTCTTTTCATTTAGTGTGGGGGTTTTTTTTTTGTCTCGTCTCCAACAGAACTGAAAATTGAATGATGATGAAGGGAAATTTACTTGAAGGCAAGCCAAGGAGGAGCAGAGAAATATGGCAAGCATGGTGATGGAGAAACTCACTGGAGCAGGGAATGCCAAGGAGAAGGTAAAGAAGCAGCTGATTTATGACCACCTGGTGAGAAGACACATGGAAGATGGTCTGGGAAGCTTTTGGAGGAGTGTCCTGAGGATTATAAATGAAGTAGAGGGATGCAGGGGAACTAGGCACAACGCAAAGGCGACAGAAGCCAATGAGGGCTTTTTGGAGTAAAGCTCTGCCACAGCTTTGCAGCTGGAACTTTTTTCCTCTAGGGTGAAAAGTAAATTCCTCAGTGCTGCCATACTTGAGGAACTCCTTTTGCTTCTGCCAAGTTAATCATATCAGAAGCAAAACAAGCAGCATAAGAAGAGAATTTCCCTCTTGGTATTTGGAAATGAAATATTCATTCCAAATGTCTTCCCTTTTTTATGAAAAATGTGAAAAAATTGATTGTGCAGAGTAAATCATCTGTTCCTGATTTCTTCAGTGTTTCACTGAACTTAGAGACACATTTTGGTATTTGTTGGAAATATTAAGACTATTCTGGATAAGGAGGGGTCTGAATACGCTTCTAAATTTTGAGTTACAGCAATGCAAGAGTAAATATTATGGCATTATTAGTTATTTGTTTCTGCTCTGGAAATCCCTCTCAGAACTGAGACTGGACCTGAAAGCAAAACTTCAGGATTGGCCAATGGAGTGAGTGAGACCGGTGAGAAAACGAGAATGGTTCAATTAGAGTTAATTAAACATTCTGAAGTGATTTTCGACACCCACATAAGCACACCAAGGGTGAAATGAAGAGGAAGAAATCCTGCAGTTTGGCTTGTGTGTGACAGGAAGTTTTGAGAGACCTCATTAAGACGCACTGACTACAGGCCTTTTCAGACAGAATGTATTTAGTATGTGACACAAGCAAGGGAAGCACTGAATAATTCAGACTGGAGAGGACCTCTGGAGGACTCTGGTCTGTTCCCCCTGCTCAAAGCAAGGCCAGGAAGAGCAGGTTGCTCATGGCTGAGTCTGTTCAAGCTTTTAATATTTCCAAGGATGAAATTATTTCATGTCTCTAAACTTCTGTTTTCAAGTTTAACCACTGACTGAATGAAAAAACTCAGCCTAACAGAAGACAAAAATGAGATACAAATGAGATTTTGGTCCTGTGTCTGTGGTGTGGAGTGGCTGGCACTGAGGACCTCAAGTCCGTGACAAAATGATGTCCCCTTGGTCACTGTGAGTTATGTTCCTGGAGCACATCTTCTGTCCAGTTTGATATGAAAAGCATCTCTCTTGCAGGCTCCAAATGGGACCCAAAGCTTGGTGAGAGGGACAGCTGGGGGATTTTATCAGATGTGGAGTCCTGCCTTGGATTATAATCCCTGTGTGCATATTCAGAATCAGCTGTACCCTCTCCCCTCAGGAAGTGTTCAAGGGCAGGATGCATGGGGCCCTCAGCAACCTGACCGAGTGAGTGCCATCCCTGCCCATGGATCTTTAAAGTCCTTCCCAACCCAAACAGTTCCAGGATTCTGATTCTTTGATCACGTGCTTTATCATTGAGCAAATTCCTGGGTCCTTTTTTAGGAGTGGGCTCATAAGATCTGATCCCAAGCCCCTTCTCCCAAGCTCCCTCCTCTCTGTACTTGCTTTTCTCCCACAGGGGCTGTGACAAGAAGGCAAGGACATTTCACTAATGCTTCGAAATAAACACAGAAAGGACTGAGAGGAAAGAAGTGTGACTCCCAAGACAGCCACCTGTTTTGTCCTTTTGAGTCTAATTAGGCTGAATTTTTACCATCCTCAGGCACTGAGTTTTCAGAGGAAAAAAGCTCTGTTGCAGCAGAGACTGGAGGGGGTCTGGCTTAATCCCATCCTCAGCAGCACAGAGATGCTTTGGCATCTTAGTAGATGAAAGGCATGAAACCTATTTATTCACATGGTTTCCTAAAGAAACAAGGGTACTGTGATTTTTTTTTTAATCGGTATCTGTCTCCCTTACTCTTCTCTCCATCCCTTTTTGCTGTTTTTGGTAGTTTCCACCAGATTTACCAGTAGCTGAGAGATTAAAAAGGTTATATGTTCATACAGGGTTTCCCCCCTCCTCAAAGAGATGGCGTTATAGGGGAGGCATTGCCAGAATTTTCATGTTTCACATGAATGAAACAACCAAAATGTGAAGTTAAGACGTATTAGACAACAGAAAGTCCTCAGATGAGAGATTAAACCTGTTAGCAAGGTGCTCAGACTCCCACATTAGTGCCATTAGGGATTTTTACCTCTCTTACCCTGCCTCGTTTAGCTGAGAAGAGGAACACCAGGGATCTCAGTGCTTTGGGATTGACCTCAATAATTGGATTTTCCTGTGCATTGCTCACTAGGTGGAATGGCAGTGGCAAAGCACCAAAAACCAGCACACATAAATAACATTTGGAAATTAATAATTCCATTTCCTGCAAGTGATAAGAAAATTTGCCCTGTGTGCAAGTAATTTGCAGTCATTAATGGCAATTTCCAGGAAATTATGGCAGAGCAATAAAATCCACATGGGATGAAGTCTTGCGCCAAGGAAGATGTGTGTTGGGAGCAATGTTAAGGCCAGTGCTACCCTGGCCTTGGCCTGCCATTTTCATCTGCAGTGATCCTGGAGCTCTAAGCTTTGTGGTTTTCTTAACCCTAACCCTAACCCTAATCCTAACCCTAGGCGGAGAAATGAAGGCCACATGGCATTAAGGCAGGCACCGAGGAAAAAGTGTGTTGGGAAAAACATTATGCCAGTGCCGCCCAGGACTTGCCTCGCCATTTGCATCTGGAGCTCTGGGCTTTGTGGTTTTCTAAACCCTAACCCTAAGCCTAACCCTAAGCCTAACCCTAGGCTGAGCAATAAAAGTCACATGGCATTAAGGCAGGCGCCAAGGAAAAAAGGTGAAGGGAGCAATGTTTTGGCCAGTGCCGCCCTGGACTTGGCTTGCCACTTACAGCTGTATTGTCCTTGGACTTGTCTGGGCTCTGTGGTTTTGTCAACCCTAACCCTAACCATAACCCTAACCTGAACCCTTAATCCTAGCCCTAACCCTAACCCTAGGTGGAGCAATAAAAGCCACATGGGAGTAAGGCAGGCGCCAAGGAAAAAGTGTGTAGGGAGAAATGTTATGGCAGTGCCGCCCTGGCCTTGGCCTGCCATTTGCAGCTGCAGTGTCCGTGGAGCTCTGTGCTTTATATTTTTCTCAAACCTAACCCTAACCCTAAGCCTAACCCTAACCCTAGGTGGAGCATGAAAAGTCACATGGGGGTATGATAGGTGCCAAAAATAAGTGTGTTGGGAGCAATGTTTAGGCCAGTGCCGCCCTGGACTTGGCTTGCCATTTGCAGCTGCAGTGTCTCTGGAGCTCTAGGCTTTATGGTTTTCTCAGCCCTAACCCTAATCCTAACCCTAACCCTAACCCTAGGTGTAGCAATAAAACCACATGGGATTAAGGCATGCGCCAAGGAAAAAGTGTGTTGGGACCAATGTTTAGGACTGTAATTGAAATGACTAAATAAATCAATTACTTAAAAAAAAAAAAGAAAGCCCCCAGACATATACTGCAAATCAATTACTTAATATTTCATGGGAATTACTCGCTGTTACAGAAAACAACAGAGGAACGAATCCTTTAATGACATAAGCAAAATCCAATCACTGTCTGGGGAAAGCAGTTTCTGTACACCATTACCTTTATATAACTCACAAGATAATGCAATGAAATAGTGGGAATGCCTGGGAATAGTGAGCCCAGATGAACTACCAGGCAGCAGGAAGAAAACAGCTGGGACCTGGTTTTCTGCACCATTCCAGAAGGAGGAAACACCGTACCCAGTGAACAGCACCTGTGCCAGAAAAGTTGTGAAAACAGATGATGGGTGCCTGGATAAACAACACCAATGCTGCAAAAACAAATCTGTTGTTTGGAGTCATTAGAGAAGGTATTGGAGAATATCATTGTCGTGGCTGTGGGAGGAGGTTACTGTCAGCCCACACCTTGGACAGTGGGGAACAAACCTGTCTGCTCACCTCAGCAGGGTCTTTAGGAGATGCTTCAGCAAATTCCAATGGGGACAGTGGGAGCCTGTCAGATTTTGGGCAAGGAAACCATGGAAGAGCAAACTAGGGCTGATCAGCCTGGAAATACAGCGATGGAGAAAATTTAGGGGTAAGGGAGGGCTGGAGAATAGAGGCTCCCATGAATACATGAGGTAAACTATGCCCAGGATAGCCCAGGAGAAAACAGCTGGAGAAGGGGCAGTACCCAGGGAATTTAATTATCTTCCAGAGCTCAGGTTATGTCTGATGAGCTTTAAATTGGGCAGCAGCTTCAGTGTTAGTCATCAAAATGTAGAGAGGAAGATGAATGGTGCTGTGCAGTTTGAAAACCCGGCCTCATTAGGAAACTGGGGTTAGAGGCCACCAGAGCTTGGTTAAATTATTATTCCCCATCTCCTATCCACTCTTCTAATGCAATATTATGGTACTGATGCCTTTTCCTGGTCTTAAAATCAGGAGTCAAACACGGTTAGGAGGGGAAAAGGGATTTTACTTTGGTATTTATTTTAAGGATCCTTAGGTGCACCATGCCCAGGTGGAATGCACCGAAGTGTACACCACAATGCACACACACAATTAATCAGGTATAACATTATAGGTGTTACTAATTATCATATCTATCAAAGATTCCCCAATGAGAGGCTCGAGTGAGCCCCCCTCCCCAAGGAACCTTCCCCTGGGTGGTTCTATCTTGGTTTACAGAATGTGTTCTGGAGAGGACCTTGGGGTCTGGGGCACACTGATCCCCCAGCTACGAAGCTTCTAAAATGTTTCGTCTCTCAGCTTGACAAACAAGTCCAAGAATGTAGGCAAAAAGCACTAAGAATACAGAAGCTGTAAAAAGGTATAACAGGGGTATAAAAGAAAAGGCAAAAATCATCATGGCATCAGTACGAGTGTATATAAATTAGTGTATCCTAAAATATGGCTGGTTAATTCACAAGCAGATTTGGCAGCTTGTCCCATCACTGGTGGTGGCAAGTCTTAGCTTTACACACAGGCACAGCTCCCTTGGAGCTTTTCCTGTTCCTGAAAAACACTGCTGATCACGAGACACAGGTGCTGATGGAAGGAGTTCATCTCCCAGCTCACCTGCTGAATGCCTTTGGAAGGCCTCATTACCATGCAAATGGAGATTGCACACAGCCTAAGAAAAATGCATCTGTCAGGCTGCACATATTGATAACAGCAAATGTGAGCATAACTGGGATTTATAGAGAGAAGGGATTTCACCTGGGGCTGGCTGGACTTGTCCTGCCCCTGGAAACAATGAGGGTTAATTGTGCTTCAGTAATTCTGACATCTTTCTGATGAACAATTCATCTCTAATTGGACCCGAAAAACTGCTGCAGTAGTGGGGAACTTCTGACCTCGAAATGGTGGAGGAGAATTTTGACAAAGAAATTGCAAAACTGACAAATGGGAAGGAGCAATGAATGCAGCCGTGAAGGGGGGAAATGATGAGCTAACTCAGCCATAATTTTGCAATGGATCAAGTTATCCTCTGACTTACATTGGAGTGAGCTTCTGATGATGCAGGCATTGAAATGAAAGACTTGAAGGAGGTTACTGCTCTAACCTGCCATGGGAAAGCAGCTGGAGACCCCGGGACACTCCTGACAGGTTGTGGAGTGTGATGATATGGGCAGCCAGCTGGAAGTCCAGAAACAAGTGGCTGTGTAGCTTGGGCTGTACAGTGGAATTTCTGCCTGGGAGAGTCAGGGCACCTCAAGATCCAGAGCAAACAACTGCACTAAGGTCACGATGTTGTACTTTTCTTCCTCCATTTGGGAAGCCCACTTCTAGGCACAGACAGCCATGCCTTGGGCAGAGTTCCTGAGGAAAGAAGTCATCCAGCCTTGCCAGAGACACCCAAGACAGAAGGCTGTCCAGCTAAAAATATTTTTACACCTTTCTGAATATTTTAATATGTTTATAGATATGGTCGTACACCAGCACCTCCACAGAGTGATATGCTCTCTGCAAACTCTCTAGAATGTACCTTAGATTGGAGATTACAGGAAAATAATTTATTGATCTATTACAATTGACATGTGCACAGTGCAAGGCACTTGCCAATGCACATATATTGTATTTACTGAGGTAATACTTGATAAAGCACACCATTCCGCAAATACTGGCAAGAAGTCAGGGACAATTAACTTTGCAAAGGCCCTCAAGGGAAAAAGACAAAAGCAAGTTTATAATTTATACTAGACATAACAGGCAAAGTCTGTGTGTGTTTAACCTGAGCTCCAGGATATACATTTCTTGGGAATGCATAAATGTGCTCCCAGGTTTTATATCTAAACATGTTGTCTTGAAATACAACTTGATTGTCATGCTTTTCAGACTGTTTGTAAGTGGTTAGTGCAGAACATCTACTGCTGTACTACCAATTTTCAGGGCTTTTACCTTCCCTACAAAAGACAAGCTAAGAGTGGGTGGTAGTGCAGTGACCAAAATGTAAGTCTGCACTGGACAACCTTGAAATGAACCCTGCAGCGCTCACAGGAAAACCCTTTGGTTAAGGTTTTGGTACTTCCTTGAAGAATTACTTGGTATATTTTAGTGGAAAATGGTTTTTGATTTAATTAGGCTTTCTTACTTGCGTTTTTTGAATGTTTTAATGTCAGCTAATGAATGTGTGCTGAACATCAAACAACGAGTTTTCATGCAGGTTTTTTTTTTCCAACACTCCTTCTTCTCCCTCCTTCCTGCTCTGCTCAACATGTAGTGGAAAAAAAAAAGTTGTCCACCTAAATATTTCCTCAAAAAGTATAATTCTCCAATCAAGTCTGTTTGTTGTCTTCTATCTCTGTAAGCAGCAGTGGTGTATTTCTGTGTGAGCACTTATTAAAAGTGAAGAAAAAGATGTGTCTGTGATTATTGTCCCTGGGCTCACTTGGTGCTGTGGTGACTCCTGCTGTTGAAACAGGACAAGCAGGTCCTGATATTACTGATAACCAAATCTAGCAGATTTTTTTTTTTTTTTTTTTTAGATATCCTAAACTCTTATTGTCTGTTTTAATAAGAATTTATACAGCTTTGGTAGCAACTTAGTGTTTTTGGCATGAAAAGTTTTTGGCATATGCTTTGGCATACACCACTCAATCCAGCAATTTATTGTTTGCTGTATTTATTTTCACAGCATCCTTTATTCCAACATCTTTTATTTTATTTAGTTCAGCTGCATCCTTCAAAAATGAAAAGGGTAAAGGTAATGTCTACTGCAATATAAAGCCAAAGCATTTAACTCCAAAGCAATGCCCTTTCCTCTACTTTTCCATCAGAACAGGGGACTCAGCACTGAAGAAAGCCATGGTTAATTAATTACTTACTCCGAGAAGATTCATCCCCAGCGAACATCTTTTCCTCTGCCTCAGGAAATGTGGGTTTTGTTAGTGGTGCTCTTTTCCATGAGTTCTATCTAGCTGAAAAATAACAGCCCTAGATGTTTGAATACACCATCTAATCTAAGAATTGGTCAGTGGTCAGTTTGGGGCTGGAATAACTGAGGAGCAAACCTGAACAAAGAATTTCAGCTTTTTTTGGAGAAACGAAGTCTGAGAGTTTTGTGTTTTTCCAGTGACCATTCAAGGAAAGAAAGTACACAATTCATTTTGATGAAGGGCAAACATTTTCTAAAGAACTGCTACAGCAAATCCCCTCATGTTGCAGTGGCAGATACCCCAGAAGAAATCATTCACAGCCGCCTGAATGCCTTTGCTCTTATCTTTACCGAAGTCATCTACACTGATTTCTGCTATTTCCCCAGCTAAATTAGCCTTTTCTAATCCTGTCCTCCAAAGTTCTTGGTGCTGTTCTCGACACAGAGCCAACCACATGTTTTATGAGTGCACCCGCTGGGCCATATTTCTCTCTTTGCTTAAGAGAATGTCATGCAAGACAATGTCATACTCTTAATAAATTCAAGACATATCTCATCTGCTGCCTCCTCTTTATCCACTTGGCTGGTTGCTCTGACAAGGAATGAAATTAGAAATGGTTTGAGAAAGTAGGTTCTTGAATAATCTATGCTGGCTGTTTTTATCAGTTTATTCCCTAGATGACTACTAAGATATCATTTAATAATTTTATCTTCTGCCTTTCTGGGTATTAGATTACTGCAATTTCCTTGGTTCTTCATTCTCTCATGAAAGATGAACTCCTCTTCTTGCCTTCCTTGATTCCTCAGCTACAGAGAATTTACAGAGATAATCCCTAAAGGTGCAGAAATCTTCTCACCTGACTGTGAAGTGCAGGAGGAAAAACTTCAGCTGTTCCTAAGGATGTCATAACTTCTCTAAACATTCTTTAACCAGGTCTTTTCCTGTTTTGGTTTGCAGTGCTATTTCTTTGGAAAATGTGCACTAAGCACCTATATTGCCCTAAATAGGAATAATTATCTTCTAACCTTTCAACTGGTACACTCAAAAAGGAGCTACTGGAAAAGACTGATCCCTCACTGCCAAAGGGGATGCAAACAGCTTCCTGATCTGCTAATGATCTGAGCACAAAGATGCCCAAAATCTGAGACAAGACAAAGTCACATTCCCTTTTTAAGCATTCCTTGGGTCCCTTAAGGACGTGATCAAGGAGATACGTTGGGAGACAGGAAAGAGATGCCAGAACTGCTCACAGATGTAGCTCCAGAAAATTGGTTTATGTGAGCCCAGCAGCTTGGCAGATAAAGGCTCAGGAAGTGCTTTCCTGCTTACTTGCCAAACACGAGCAACATCCAATATCTTTCTTAGAAGTGCTTGAGCTGTATTAGCAACACATACACATTTCTTTACAAAGGTCTGGAGCAGCACCTCTGCTTGGCTCCTTTTTTTGTGATTCCAGCCACATCGCACTAAATACAGAGGGATGCCCACTGCTTACAGGAGCAATTCCGTGAACTCCTAGAGCTGTAACGTGAGCCCAGACTTCTGCCACAGAATGGCTTGTGAGATTTTTAAAAAAACAGCATGTGGGTTAATTTTTCTTTGCCTGCCAAATGCCTGTTAAGGCTTTTGTCAATTTTCTCTCTCTTGCCAATTTTGGGCAGTGACAGCAAAGCTGAAAAATCAGAACATAAAACCTGCCATTGATTTCCAATGCAATGGTTCCAAAGGAAAGGTCAGGAAGGAAAAAAGAAACACATTGGACAAAAAAGCAGCTTCGTTGATGTATTGCTGGTGGCACCTATGGAGCTGCCCCAACACAAACAGACCTTTTATATCAACTGATATGAGACAAAGGAAGGGATGGTGCCTGGAGCTCCTCACCTCTCCCTCAGGGAGGAGGCTGAGGTGTGTTATATTTGCTACTGCACAACCAGCCCAGCCATGCCCCTCCACTGGACAGAGGAGACATGACTGTGGGAAAACAACCTATGTAGATAAAGGGAAATAATGGATAGCATTATGGTAAGGAGACAAAATAATTGGGTAATACATGAAAGGCAAACAAAGTTCTCGTGATCTGAAAGTCAGGAAAGGAGCAGTTTCAACACCAATAAAGTTGTCATCATAAAAACATTTTATAGGAAGGGCAAAGAAGGGCTGGGATACAAAGGTATTTATGGAATTGGGTGCAGCATGTTCTGCATCCATCCATTAAATTCAGATGGATTTGTCACGGTTTTTGTGCTTTAAATCTTTGTGGTAAGTAATTTAGGCACTGTTTCATATTGTCTGCTTGATAGAGTATGTTTCAAATTGGAGCCCAGTACCAAGTTGTTTAATAGAAATTTTTGAGATGAGAAATTCTTCTGATCCTGACAACATCCTTTACACGAGAAATAAAGAAGGCATTTATGAGAAGCTGCTTTGTGGTTTTGATAATAAAGGTAACTATTATCTTGCAGCCTTTCCCCACCCTCACATTGCTACACATTAACTAATTAACTAATTAATTAATCAATCCCTTTTCCTTCTGAGAAGAGAGGCTCTGCATGCCTAGCTGAAGGAACCATGGCACTGCAGTGGGGTTGAGCATGTTCTTATTCTCATGGACCACTCAGCATCAACCTAGAGTTTCCTCTCCTCTCATATATTATTTTAAGGTAGCTGTTTGATTCTTTGTGACGTTTTTGTTCTATTTGCTTTATTTTGCAGGCTAAACATGAAAGCTGGGAGTACTGGAGAAGCCAGGCTTAAAAGTGGCATTCCCGGTTCAGAGTTACTGGCCACCCAAACCATATCACCATCTCCTCTCAGTTCTGATGAAATGGCTCTTAGAGAAGACAGGAATTTTCTTGGATACATCTCCACAAGCAGGGTGGAGACAGATACAAATGCTGCATCAGGACACCATGTTTTGTGTCTAGACCTGACATCTTTGTCTGCATGAAGCCCAGCCCACAGAGATATTCTAGAACTAAAAATTTGTTCTTCTCACTATCTCCATGCAAAGGCAGGATAAATATTCCCTAGGGGATTTTTTGTGACAAAAGAGATCAAACAAATCCAGCATTTTATAAGGTACATACATTTAGAAGCTGGATAACTCCACACATGTGGGAATTACTGGCTATTTGCTCATAGGCCTTTAAAATCTGCAGAACAGGACCTGAGTATGTTTCTCTGTAGAATCCAGATCTTGACTCCTTTTTTACAATCACACAGGCCTCACTTGAATGCTGGGATAACTTTTTTTGCTGATTGGAAAAATATTCTTGTGTTCACATTGGAGACAAGGCAACTTAATGCCTTTTTTTGTGCTTTGGGGTTGACTGGGCTTTCCTGGAAATGCTGAGGTTTTATCACCCTGTTCACGTTTGAACTGCTTTCTATGCTTTCACACAAAATAACTGGATATCCATAATTCCAGTGCTCTGCACCCCCTCTCCCAAGGGTTTGGGATACACACAGATACCCTATCACAGCAGAGCACTGCTCTTTGATCTGCCAAAGATCTGAGTCTGCAACAGCAGAGAATTACACTCAGCTCTCTCAAGTCCCAGCACTTCACCTATTATTTTAAGAAAGTTGTCCCTGGAGGTATTAAATAACCACAAAGTGCTGCTGCAGCAGAGCTAAATATTTACTAATAATGTTAAACTAACACACTGGGGTTTTTTTCCAAGGAGACATTGGCACACAGCTCTGCTGTGAGCCACAAGTACATCTCAAGATCTCATAAAAGTAAAGCTGGAGAATTTCTGGTGCCAGACCCGGCATCAGCTGCTGTGAATGGCCAGAGCCTGTTGATGCCAATGGGGACATAATGCTTAACAGACTGAGAATTTGCCTCCTCTTCCCTGGTGCTGCTAAAAACCTTTTTGGAGCTCCCCAGATGCGTCAGCTGAATCTCTCAGGTTGAGGAGGAAAAAGGTTTTTTAGTAGCTCCTGAAGGTAGATCCAATTTGTAGGAAACATCAAACTGGAAATTCATGTGTGTGGTGCAATTGATGTTGGCACCTGGACGGGTACAAATCGGTGAGGATTTTCCCTGCTGACCATCCAGCTGCTCTCCCTAGGAAACATCTGCATTTCTGGCAAGAGGATAGAATTTTTCACCTGTGATTTGTGAAGGAAGGCAACATTTTTTTTGTCTTTTTCACAGCTTCCTTTACAAGTGGGCAGTTTTGCATCCACCCTGCTCCAGGCAGCATTG
This sequence comes from Corvus cornix cornix, assembly GCF_000738735.6. Classification (NCBI taxonomy): domain Eukaryota; kingdom Metazoa; phylum Chordata; class Aves; order Passeriformes; family Corvidae; genus Corvus; species Corvus cornix. Next base: position 17,743,101 of record NC_047056.1, read on the forward strand.
CCAGTGATTCAAGAAGAGGAATAATTCAGTGGCTGAAGGGTTGTGGGATCTCCAGTTGAGAGGGACCAGCACTTGCTGATAAAAGCCAAAGGGGGAACACACATTTTGTTTGCTGCAAAGGCCGCAAGGTGGGAAGGAATCTCTCCTTTCTTGCAGAAAAGGAGAGGGCTGTTTATGAACCTCTCCTGAGTCTTTCCTGCTGCTGTCTGGTCTTGCTGAGACTTACCATCTGGAGGAATCCCAGGATGGAAAAACAGGAAATGAGCTTCACTCATCCCAGAGTACCCAGAACAATTCCCAGTGATGGTGATCCAGGTAATACTGAACTCCCCAGCACAAAGCAATGCAGAAGAAAGGGAATACAGCATTGAGGGAAAAAATAATGAGAGGATGCAAATAAGATTTAATGACAGCCACTATGGTTTTATGGAAAATAGGTCTTGTCATAGAAATGCTGTTTTTTTCCCTCATATGGGCTTCTGAGTAAAGCAGAACAAAGGAACCACGTGAACAAAAAAGTACACTCTAAGCTGAATTGGAACATCTTAGAAGAATGTGGTGTTGGATGTCATAAAACAGGACCTTAGAGGTCCAGTCTGATGCTCAAAACACTTTTATATTCTCACTAAAGCTTTTAAAGTAAATATGAAATCATGGCTAATAACGTTTGCCATGTTGTTGTTGTATTTTCTCCTCTCTATCCACCTGCCTATATTCATGGTGTTCGACAGAAATCAGCATTTTTGTATCTTTCATATCAAACCAGTTCGGGACACAACACAGGAAAAATGTTAAAGGAGGAAAAATGGCACGAAAGTGGCTGCTGACAGACACAAAAGTGTTTCCTTGGGAAAACTGGGCAAAAGTCTGCCCTTATGTGTTACCTTATGTTCTTGATATACACAGTAAAATACAGGGAGCTTTTTGGTCTGATTGGTTTTTTAGCCACATTAATGACATCCTGCCAGTTGTTAGTAAAGCAATTAAAGCTAATGATAAACAGTGTGATTAACACTGACACGGTTGCAGTAGTAGCTTTTAAAGGTTTTTCTGTTTATATTCGGATTTTAAAGTGGAGCCAAGTTGCAGACAGGCAGGCAAGGAGGGACCATTATCAACATAACTTGGCGGGGATTAGGAGGGAGGTGGTTGTGGATACAGATTTCCCAATAAGATGACAGGCCTGTGGAGCATTTCAGGGGGTGCTCCAAGGCCACCTTCTCTTCTTGAGCAGCTACTATCTACTTCTGCTGCCTCAGGTATGTGCTCCAGGTGCTGCCAAAGCCCTTCCAGCCCTTTCCAGCCACACGTCCTGTTGCAGTCTGTCTGGGAGAAAGGCGTCTGTGCCTGTCAGGAGCTGTGTGTCAGAGCTCCTTGGAAAGAGATGCCTTTGCACACCCATCTTTCTCAATACAGCTGCCAGCTGATTAAATGAAAATTGCAAAGGCATTCTGATGCTGACTGCTGCAGCCAAGTGTTTCATGGCTTTACTTAGAGCTTCCAGTAAGTTACTGCCTGCAACATTGCCAGGGAGGCAGAGAGGCGATGGTAAAAAAAAAAATTCAGTTTTCATCCAAGAGCATTTTTCTTTGTGCCTACAGTTGTCCATACACTTTCCAAAGGCAGGGGCACACTGTGGTTGCAGGTGTTCCTTTGAGAACTGTTGGAAGTTTCCACACAGTTCACTTCCTCCAAAGAATGTTTTGACCTAGTCTTGGACATGGTTTTTCTATCTTTTTTTTGTTTTTTAAAGGATGTTTTTCAACGAGGCTGTAGTAGACCTTGCAGATTCTACCCTGAATGACGCTCACTGTGAAGGGTGGGACTGTGAGAGGGAGAGTCACCTCATAGGAGATGGGCATAACTTATATTAAACAGGTGTGCCCTATGCAAGACAGGATGGACGGCCTGGGAAGGGGGTTGGAGAATTTCTGCAGTGGAGCCTTCTTTACTGCCCAAGTTGTAGATCACATCTGTTTCTCCACCTCCTCTTCAAGGAGAGAAAGCAAAACCTCTCCAGCTGCTCTTCCTCTGTGTGTGGAGGCTGAGCCTATTTTTGCAGCAGCTGTTCCAGATGTTTGCACCTACTCCAGTAGATGTGCCAGTCCTGGAGCAGAGAGGGGCCCTAAAAGAGAGAATATAGGCACCTGACTCCTATGGGATGCCTGGTCCACGAGTCAGTGTGCTGGGGATCAAGGAGGAAAGGCATTAACTTCTTGTTCAAGTGCACGTGAGGGTGGACACGCCAGTGGCAACCTGGGATCGCTGCCCCAAGGTGCTTGGTGGTGTAAAGGTAGAATGAAACCTCAGAAAAAGGCAGAGGAGTAGAGTCTGAGTAAAGGAGATAAAAGCTACAAGCCCCCAACTAAGCCATCTTTGTGCAAAATTTGTTTCAGCAGCTGTTTCCAGCAGTGGTTTGGCTGTGAAGGGCATTGTGTCAGCTGTCACCACTGCCTCACTGCTCTCTTTGCCTAAAGTGAGAGCTGAAAGTGGCAGGCAGCTCAGGAAGGAAAGAAGAGCCTGGTTTATTTATTCCACACTTGCCAGCCCCATGGCTGAAGCCCTCCCTGAGTAACAAGATGAGCAGTTTCAGGTCACTGCCACTATCACAAGCATCTGCTCTGACTAATGGCATAATGGTGTGGCCCTTTTGGCTCCGGGTTTGCTGGAGGCTGCAACGCTTTTTGTGTTCAATCTGTCACCAGTCCTATCATTTGCAGCATCTCTCCGAAGAAATGATGCTGAGACATTCCCCTCCCCAGCCTGTGGGGGGGAGCAGGCTCAGCCCGAAGAGCCCATAGCCCTTAGGCATCCCTGGGGACCCTTGTGGACTCAGGACTGGACTGACAAGTACAGCAGGGACACAAGGAGAACTTTGAGTCTTGCTGCTGGCCCATGACTGCCCTGCTCCCTCTCTCTCACTGTGCTTTGCTTGCAGCTCAGCCCTGCAGATTCCCACATGCTGGACTGGCATTTCACACTCAGATTCCTTCAGCAGCAGAGATGCACCAGCAGTGTGCTCTGGATAGAGAGTTGGGTGTCTCTCCAGTCCTGCTATCCCATTTCACACCATTTCCTGTGGCAGTATCAGGAGCAGGCCAGGCATGGCACAGAGTTTGTGTCCTGCATGGCACCCTGATGAGTGTACAAGCCAAAACCCAGTGTTGATTCAGCTCCTTTTAAATGCCTTTTATCTGAGGCACAATCTCCATTCAGTGTGGAGGATTGGTTGCTGAGAAACCTTTCTGAAATCTTGCTGGGAAGCTGGATTCCTCAGCTGGACCACTTGGCAAAAACCAGATTGGTCTTTCCCCATCTCCCCAAGAGGCAAGAAAAAATAGAAATGTGGGGCATTCACGTCTCTGTCTCCCTTCTGTGCCTCTTAAAAGGACTTAAGAAACACAGCTGCCTGTCTGAAAACACTGCCAAAGCCACAGAAGGAACTTGCCATAAGATAAGCCACCACAGAGGGAACTTGAGCTAAGTGCAGAAGGCAGAAATTTACAGCAGGAAGGCACTGATTGCAGGCCTAGCAGAGCTGAGGTCTGCTGAGCACATCCTGAGTAATGCATCCAGACAAAAATTACCACTGTGTCAAACTGTGGGAAAGGAAGCAACTGCTTATGCACACGCCACCTCAAGTTATTGGGAATGTTGGTGACCCCCTTGTGGATAGCCCAAAGTAGGGCTGTATAAAGGTGGCACTTCCAGAAAGACTCCAGGATCCCCATTGCCCAGAAGCCCAGGGTGAAAAAGGACCCATGGGATGCCACTGGGGTAGTGACTATCTTCTCATTGATCTTTCTTTCTCTTTCTCTTTCTCTCTCTCCCTCTCCCTCTCCCTCTCCCTCTCCTCTTTTCTATCTCTCTAACTCACATTTAGTGCTAAATAAAATCCATGTAATTGACTTTGGCCTATGGTCTGATTTACACCTGAATTTGGGCAGGGCCATCTCCCATGGATCATAACAGCCTCACACCTGAGGTGCTCTGCACCTGGACACTGTTGTTCACCCAGTGCAGCATTACTTTGGAAGAAGGGGCCTCTTTCTCAAGTTATTTTTACAGATTAATCTTGCAGTAGCAAACACCAGGCCAAGCCAAGCCCATTTCCCCCTAGATTTGCATCTCAAATCAAATTTGTGTACTAGAAGACAAGAACTTAACGTGTTTTTTTGCTGTAGCTGCACTATGAAGTGTCTCTCCCACTTGCCTTTTTTCCCAAATGAATTTTGAAAAATTTACTTAGGATTTCAGTACTTGTGCAGCCATCCCAGGCACTTTGCTCTGCGTGGTTTCCTATCTGCATGAAGCACAGGAGGAGCATAATGACCTCAGAGACATCTGCTACTGTGTTGCTTGGGCTGCAAGGTGATAGGGAGTAGAGACTCAGTTAAATAGTGGCAAAGCAATAAAATATTCTTATTTTATCAGAAAAGCAAGTTGAAAGGAGGTGTTACAAATTGCCAAATCTTTTAGACACCCAGCTGAGATACCCTGAGGAAACCTGATTTATAAGAAAAGCTGAAAATTCGATGCCTGAAAATCAGAACCTTTAAAGCACATCAAAGTTCAAACCCCAAGGCTGTTATCTGGATCATAAAACGTTCTGGAAAGCCTCAACTGAGGACCTTCTTCACAGGACCTCCTGCAGGGGCTAGGGCAGCCCTTGGCACTCTGCAAAAGGCTGAGAAGCAAAGGATAATTTCAAGCACAAGAACCTGATGGATTTCTCTACTGGCAGCAGTGAGAAATACTTGTTAAACTAATAGTCCAAGTAGTTTCCTGTCATGTAAGTTCAGTCGAACTTACTAATTACGGTTTCATTCGTTTGCTGCATGACTCTCGCTGGTCACTAGATGTCACTAATAATGAATAAGAAAGAGGAACCTCGGGGGAACTTCTTGGGGAGGCAAAATTTTATGGACAAAAAGCACCCGGGAGTGCCTCAGCCCAAACCCCTGTTAGCAAAAGAGTGGCACTCAAGCACCAGCATGGTTTGAGCAATTGCCATTGTAGGATTTGCAAAGTGTCACCATTACCCATTTTTTCCAGTGCATGGAAACCTTCCTGCCCTATTTCCCACCACTGGAAGGAAAAGAGTGGACTTGAGCAGGCCAGTGTAAAATGCTGCCACACCAACAGTCCTATGCTTTATGGGGTCTCCTAAGGAGCAAGGAGCCATCACATCTGAGACTTTGGCATGCATTTATTCAGGCACGGCCAGCATTAGTAAGCTTTTGTTCTGGCTTCTTTATGGTATATTAAAAAGCCTTTATTACACTCTGTGGTGCATCTTCTGACACAGCGTCCCTTGCTTTTGGAGGAGCAACCAGCACACATCACACACTTCAGGGACTTTGAGGAGTTTGCTGCTTGTTAGCATAAGCCCATGGCTCAGGGATGATTTAATCCAATAAGCACAACTACCATCACACCATTAGTTTGATGAATAGATACAGTCAGAGCCTTAGACGTGTTTAGCTCAGGAGTGAATCCATCAGGGAGTGAAGGTCATCCAGCTCCCCTCATCCACATGTTAATTGCATCCAGCTCTCCTGTTTAAGGCACTTTTAAAGCTATGCTTCTTCTGGGTGGTGTCTTCAGCATAAGTGAGCTGTGCCAGGAAGACAGACAACACAGGAATCACCTTTCTCTGGGAGGCAACTTGTCAAGTGTAGCCTTAGGTCAGACAGCCTTGGGGTAGATATTTACAGGACTCCATGAAGCACCTCAGGCCTGCTCAGTTCCAGTCTGATGTCTTAGTCCTACATGCCCAGTGAATCTGGCTGCTTATGGGGACACAAGGATGTCCTTGGGGACAAGCCTGTCCTTCACCTCGACCTGCTCAGCAGTGCACAAAATGTTGGAGAGCCTTAAATCAAACAGGAAGGAGAGGACATTCTCCCAGTCTCCCTCTCTTGGGGCAGCAGCAAGAACTCAAGCAATGCCACTTGCAGAGGGAGGGGCAAAAAAATGGCAATAAGAGGTTGAGAGATGAAGCTGAGACATTTAATTTGTAGAGCTGAGTACACTTATTTTCTGACTTCCTACAGCAGCTCTGCTTCATCTATTGACATGCAAGGAAACATCTTAGCTCCAGACAGGACCATCAGCAACCACCCTTTCCTTGCTCTTTTTCATTGTGTGCCTAATTTTATCAGCTTCTTTGTTTCTTGGCAGAAATACCTGCCAGGTACCAGCATTTTTAGCCAGTGATAAAATCCCAACATTTCAGAAGTCATTTTTGTTTTAAATCAAATTTCAACATAAAATTCTCTTCCTTTTCCCTCCTCCAGCAATGTGTAATGAGAATAATCAAATTGGATGGTCTTGACAACATCAAATAATTTTGTTTCAACAATCCCTAAATGCTCCACTTCCATAAGGTACACACACTGTTATTCTATAATAACAAAGCATTATACCAGCAAATATTAATAACACAACTGAAGTTGGATAGTAAAATTAATGTTTGATATTATCCTAAAAGTTCAAGTGAAATTAATGGAAATGAGTGAGTTGAAATAGGAATTTATTTACTTCAGCAGGATGAGACCATTTGGTATTAAAACAAACTTACTAAGAGTTTTTTCCAGGGCTTTCCTTGTTCCATAACCTCCATTCAGGAGAATAATATTGAATTACAGTAATTATGAAGTTATTTAAGAAAAAAACCCCATGACTCCAAAACATACAGAGACGCTCACTAGGCTTCTCAATAATCTCAATGTGGGCCAGTGAGGGGCTGACAAGCAATGCATCACTCTTCCTACCCGCAATGAATCGATTCTGTCACCAGCAAACTAAATGCAATCAAGCTCTTGACTTGAATCATAAATCCTGCGTAAGTCACAGTTAGCAGTAAAGTGAACTGAAGCAGATAAAGGAGTCTGACAACAGGCTGGTCCAGCAAAGTGTCTCCAATAAGGAAGGGGAATGTAAATATTTTATTTCGATGTCTGGAATACTTTCTAGTTTTCAGAACTCCGTGTAGTAGGAACGTAGAGAGTTGTAGCATGTCAGTGTGACAAATCCTGTCCCTGGGCTTTTCCCATAGAACTGGAGTGCCTGACCAAGTGATTACCCGGGTGTTTAGGTTCTGGGGGCCTGTTAGGCTGAATCTGCTGAGAAATTGTATTGGGCTTTTTTTTAGTAGACCAATCTGCTGGGTAGACAGACAGACACTGAGACAAAGGAAGCCAGTGGATGTCATCTTTTTGGATTTCAGCAACACTTTCCATACTGTCTGTCACAGGATCCTTCTGGACAAAATGTCCGTCCCCCAGATGGATAAGCACATCCTGTGATAGGTGTCAGGAGAGGTTTAGGTTGGATATCAGGAAAAGATTCTTCACCCAGAGGATGGCTGGGCACTGGGACAGGCTCCCCAGGGCAGTGGTCACAGCACCAAGCCTGACAGAGTCTGAGAAGTATTTGGACAATGCTCTGAGGCACATGGTGTGACTGCTGGGGATGGTGCTGTGCAGGGCCAAGAGTTGGGGTCAATGTTCCTTGGGGGTCCCTTCTGTGACTGTGAAAAGTCCTTGCAAAAATCCCTCCACACGGGGAAATTCTACAGAGCGAGGCACCTTCTGTACAGCAAGCAGTTCACACAACTTCATGCAGCAGCTCACCTAACACAGGTCTAATTGTCTCTTCTCCTGAAAACTGTGTCTGAGGAGACATGACCAGGGACCTTGTCCTAGAAAGCTGTGCAGAGGAGCTTCACTGTGGTAAAGGATCCCTGCCACACTGGCAGCAGCCAGACAGCAATGCCATCCTCCAGCTGGAAGCTCTGTGTCTCTGTGAAATGGCATTGATGGTGTTTGCAATGGGTCAAAAGGATGGAAACTCTGGGTGACAGGACAAGGAGCTGGGAGAGAGAAACAGACACACTCACATGCATTGAAAAGCTTTGTCAAGGCTTCCTCTAATGGGAAGTCAGGCAGAAGAGGGGACTTTCCCCACCTTTGCTAAGTATGGATGTGTGCACTGACACTGAGTCTGCTCTTTATGGCTTGGCAGAGGCAGCCCCAGTGCTTTGGTGGTGTCAAAACTGACAGGGTAAGAAAAAATTGTTGTACTAAAAATGGACACAGCCCTGGTGTGTGGGCAAGCAAACACTTTCCTGAAGATCTGATTGATCGCCCAGAGATCACCAGCACAAGAGTTGAGATGGCAAACACCATCCAGATGTGTTGATTAACACAACCTGAGCACTGACCACTTTACAAGAACTTTTTACATTTAACATCTTAGGCCCAGCCTTGGAAGGAGATGGCACAGCTGAGGCTTTCTGTGCTGATCATGTATTCAGATTTTATCACCAAGTACTGAAACGCTCTTGATTCACTTGATTTGAGACAAGTTCAAACATTTTCTAGTCTAACTGCTCTCTGCAAAGACAATGATGAAATCACCCTTGCATTTAGTGCTACCCAAGATCAGTTAAGGTTCCTGTGCTTAGTATTTTAAGATCTATTGAGACAAAACTCCTTCACAGGCAGAAAACAGAACTTCATCAACAAACCAGACAGCATGATTACAGGAAATACAAGCAATCTTCTTCACCTCAGCTTTACCAAACAAAACAAAATGAAAAATAATGCATTATTCCTCAAATGAGTTAGGGAGAGAGCTGATTAAAAAGTGTGTGACAGAACATACTTCTCCTTGAAGATGGTATTTCATCAAAATAGGCTAATTCTGAATGCAGTAATATAAAAGAAAATTTGTTTCTGAAATGAGGCTGGAAGTAAAAAGTTTAAATGTTCCCTTCTAAACTTGTTATTGCTGAGATCTCCTGGGGCACAGCTGCAAGCCCACAGCACTGGAGATGGTGCTTTTTTTTTGAAAGGAAGGACATAGACATTCATAAACTCATCAGTCTGATTGTGATGCCCAGAATGACACTGACATCCACTCATTTCTTTTGCAAGTCCTTAACAAAGATTAATTGGAGGGTTAAAAGCAGTCAGCTCACATTTATCAAGTCATGCCAGAACAATGGCAGTGCCAGTGATGGCATTTGCTTTCTTGGGTGACCTGCCTGAAGGGGAAGGGAAAAGTGGTGGATATCAGTGAGTGTATCAGCTAACATGAGTGAGGTCTTCTGATGCCGCCTCCAGCAAAGCAAGTTAACACACAGTGTGGGTGAAACTACCAGGAGGTGCAAACAATGCCTGATATCAATCAATAGATTTATTAAATACAGAAATGTTTAACTGACATGTCCTAGACAAAGTTTGAGAGATTTAGGGTGATTCTGAGGGATAGGATTTGGTCAGTTTTGCCTGGGTGAAGTAGGAAAATGGTCTGCAGCCTCTCAGGTGGCATTGGCTAAAGACACACTTGGTATGACACACAGAGCAGGAGCATTCAGCAGTCTGAGATGAGGGCATGGATTATGACACTGAGAAGAAGGGAGATGTTGGGGATGCAAAGGACAGACACTGCTGGGGATGCAGGATGCCCTAGCAAAAAGGCAGAGCTGATTTGAACAGTGAAAATGGGAGTGGAGCTTGGAAGACAGTGCTTTGCCCTGCTCACCTCAGGGATGGCAGGGTCTTGCATCAAGATGGTGAAGCTGTGATCCAAGAAGGATGCAGGGACACTGCCAAAATGCCAGTGCAGAGAAAGGAGTGACAGCAAGACAGAGGGGCCACCTGTAACACACAGTATGAGAGGAAAGAACTGGTTGTCCCAGAAAGACCAGCCTGAGCAGAGACTTCCAATTATTTTTTAGTAGGTAAAAAGTGGTAGTAAAGAGGTAAGAGGCTAATCACTCTCTTTGCTAGGCCTTGGAAAAGTAAAGTGGAAAAATCAGCAGAAACTTCTAATTTTCACAAGAACTTCTTCTACTTTCTCTCATCCTAACGAGCTGACCTCAAAGAGGGATGTTGATCCCACCAGAGCAGGTTGCCTTTATTAATCAGCCACAATGCAGTTCAGTTCCCATTCCTGCTGGGATGGTGTTGGAGCTCAGTGTGTTTCAGAGTGCCAGATGACCTGGAGGTGACAAGCTTGGCCTGCTCTGCCAGGAGTCTCTGTAAAGATGTGCATCAGCCCTGTCCTGAGGCAGGGAGGTGCTGCAATGTGTGATGGTGGCGAGGACGCCTCCTAGGTCCCAGTCTTTGTGGAACTCTTGTGTTTGCTACTGCAATAAGTGGTAGAACACCCTTGAAGAGAAGCTGCCTACACAGCTCCCAGAGTGGGCATTCTTTTCTCAATGCCAGGTGCAAATACATCTCACTGTGTGACACTGTTGGGAACCTGAATTTGTCCTTGGTGCTTGAGAAAGGGAACGATCTGAACTGGCACCGTCTTGTTTGGCGTTTCTCAGTATAACACCAATTAGTTTTCAATTAGAAGGTTTATCCCAAATTTCACAGCATGCTTTGGTGAGAACAGGGCTTTGATTGTAATTTCCTAATGCACCCATGCTAAGTCATCTGTGTGAAGCTCAGATCCACCATGATTCAGACAAGCTGACAATTCCCCACAGTCAAAGGCAAATTTTCCAAAATAACTGTGAAAGGTATTTTTAACACGGAACATTGCATCAATCCCAGGTATTCAGAAGCATATCAGATACTCCTGTCTGGCACACTTCCCTTTGAGATGAGCATCTAATGAATTGTCCAGAGCTTCAGTCTTCCCTCAAATTACCTGCTCTTTTGGAGAGGCATAATGAATACAAATTGCATTACAGCTCTGACACCTCTAACCAGTCACTTAACACATGGTGGCAGTCCAGGTAGAGCCTGCCAGTCCTTCTCCTGCAAGAGAAAATAAAGAAATGAGAAAGTGAGGAAAAAAGAAAAATCAGAAGTGGGAAGAAGAGGATAATTCACAAGTGTTGGAAGCCTACTTTGAGTGGCAGCAGTACCACTGGTGCACCAGGACAGCAGAAGAAAAGCGAATTTCTGGCTTTTAGTAGGAGTTCAATGCCTGAAAGGCTTTTCGACTTCAAAAGATGCTCTTTGGATGGGGAGACAAAAAAGAAAGGGACACCAAGAAACCCTGCTTCTGCTGCCTTCTCACAGAGCACCTGGCTGCACTGTGGAGCTCTGTGCCACTGGCAATTGTGGCTACTGAAAACATCAGAGCATTACAGAGAGCACGTTGACAATTAGAGCATTTACCTTAAGATTCTAAACCATATTGCTGGAGAAAGGCTGGTGTGCTCACGTTAGACACTGTTTCATTCCAGCTTGAATTAATATTTCCCTCCAAGTTAAAACACTTTTTTTTCTGCCAGACATAATGTGTGATGTACAGCCCTGTGAATTAATAAAGAACTGCCTCCCTCCAGCTTAGCTTTTCCTGCTGAGTCTGATAATGAAATTTAGTCTTCTTTTATATACTCAATTAAAGTAAGTTAAGAACTGAGAGTGTGACTTCATTTATTCTTTGGACAGCATGTATTTTCTTTGTGCTACATCAGTGGTGAAGTGCATAACCCTGTTTCACTCTGATCTTTTGAACCTGTCTTATTTGCTGGGAATAGAGAAGAGAAATGAATTGGCACGAGCCAAAGCTTGCTGGAAACAGCAAGGACCTCCCCATGGGAGTCAACATGCTTTCATTCCACTCTTTTCATAGCAGATTTTCTGGAAGACCAGAGTTTCCCTGCAGGGGCCAGACTTACAAAAGAGCTGAGCAGGTGGGACATCACCTGGGAGAATCTGCTGGTAAACGTGGAGCAGAGGCAGCAGGAAGTGGAGGTCTCTGGAGGGGCTGAGAGGAGATTTTTCTGAGATCCTCTTTCAGAGATCATTTCCCACCTGTTTTCCTGCTGCCAAGGTGCAATGGCCCCTGAGAGATGCTCTCCAGACTTGTTTTGGAGAAGGAGTCCAGCACAGATTTGTTTACCCTCAGCTCTGCTGAAAGAGTGCAGCTGCAGCCTCAGTTTATTAATTATCTCATCTCTTAACCACACAAGGTCTGGATTTACCTTCTGGCTTTACCTATTGCTCATGCCTAGTCCAAAGTTCAGGGCAAAAGTCCAAAAGTGTTGGACTCTGAGGGTGACTGACACAAAACTGCTTTCCTGTTCTTCACCACTGCAATGATGATGTGGTCCTGACCTTCTCCAGGGTGATTTATCAACAACTCCAAGCAGGTGCAAGGCTCTGAGACACAGGAGTTGTGGTGCACCTTCCTCCAGAAGAGGCTCAGTTCATCACCTGCACATTACAACACCCAATTACAACACCCTGGTTCACTCCTCACCCCAGCTGCACTGAGCAAGGCTGAAAGACTCATCAGCCTGAAGATTTGTTGCTAATTGCCTGCTTGGAGGATATGTATTTCATCATTTGTCCAGGCTCACCTCCAGGTTTTTTTTTCTCTGCCCTTCTTTGGATCCTTTACTCCTGTTCATTCCCACACCTCTCCCTGCTGCCTGGTTGCCCTTTTGTTCCCCTTTGCCAGCCACCTCTGAGCACAATGATGTGGTTGTACCTGCCATCATAGCCTGTAGCTTAGGATGTGACCTGTCTCACACAGGTCACTGCTGAGCACTGCTCTCCCAGGAGATGGAAAAGCACATTTAGACACCAGGTTTGAACCCACCTGTCCCTGCTCTGGGTGCAGCAGCTCTCGTGACTAATTTGTGCAGAATCACACATGGAAGGGGCTGCTTTCCCTGACTTGTGGCTACAGGGCAGCTAACCACCTGTCCGTGTGGGAGTCCAGCCCAACCTTGTAATCATCAAAGTTATTAATAATTAGAGAATATCCCAGAGGATGGAAAACTGCACAACCTGTTGCCAGAAAATTTACCTTCTGTGGAAAAAGCTGGAATGTTTTGAGGAAGGAGCCACTTACCTGTCTTTAATCATGGATTTCTTTGTCTGCAGCGGCATCTTGGATCTCTCCTGCCCTGTGAAAACTCCCAAACCAGAAAATTTAAGGAAAAAAAAACAAACCCCAAGCTGAAAACCAACAAGGCTCATAATTGAATGGAAAGAATTAGCAATAAGACCACTGTTGCTGCCAGTGGCAGCAGAGTAGGGAAGGTTCAGCAGCTCAGGGCTTGCTCTAGCGCCCTTCCCTGGTATTTCCTGCTGGCTCATTAGGTAGAACTCTCACAAAACAGCCAAAAACGGTTTTCCCTTAGAAAATCCGGTCAGCAAAATTATCCATCCACGAACAAATGTCAAGACAAATCTTTTCACCTTGCCCAGGTCATTCTGATAATGTCAAGCCAGTGCATTTCAGTCTTCCTGATGATTTGTTCCACTGACAAAATATCCTGCTTCACAGCTTTCTCTGTTAAATTCCATTTTGGCTTTACACAAACATATTAACATTCATTTTCATTTAAATGGACCTTGCAATTTGCAGCATTAGTGCTTTGGCTTCAACATTTTTAAAGCCAAATGTGTGCTGCCTACTTTGCTGTGGGTTGCTTTGGCATTACTGGATGGAAACAACTATCAGTATTATCACCAAGTTTATGAAACGTGTTTGTCCAGCACTGGGCTGTACTGGGAGTTTTTAAAAGAGGGATTTTGCAATAAAATCTCAACCTTCTTTACTGTTTGTTCCATTTACAAATTAAAGAGAGCTTGGAAACAACAGAACCTGCTGTGTGATGGAAGATCCTTCTTCATGTCCCTTCAGTTGCAAACACAGACACGTGGTTTGGCATTCAAAAGCCTTCAATCAATTAGGATATTGGTGCTAATTTAGCAAAGATTTTTGGCATGTCCCGGTTCTGCTGTCCAAGCCTTCCTTTGCCTCCCTCAGCCTGATCCCCTCCTGAGCTCACTGCTAAGGTGAGTACTGCTCCCAGAGCCACCTTACATCCCTCAGCTCCTTCAGTCTGGTGGGGTCACCTCCCTTCTTCCCAGCTCCCCAGATCCTGCCTTTCTCTGTATCTGTCTGCTGCCCAGCTGGAAAGTGGCACGTGGGAGATACATGGCTCATCTTGCTCCATGTCCTGGGTGGCAGGCAGTATCAGGGAATCCAGCTCACTGAGTCATTGAGGGGAGAGCATTTTCCCTTTCTTCTTTTTCTTCCCTTTCCCAAGCCCTGCACTGAGTCACCAGCTTGACATTGTAAGAAAAGACCCTCACAACCAAAGCATCAGAAGAGCTTTGCAGCTCTTCTGAAACAGCAGCTAAGGAGGTGTCACACAGCAGGTACAGAAGGAAATTTGCAATCCCACCCTTGGCCTTTTTCAGTCTCTGCACTACAAAGCATCTCATGTCCTTGTGGATGAGAGAATTTCATCCCATGTAGGCATTCCAATGTCTTGGAAAAAGACCTCCATCTTCTCTTTCCTGCACTCTCATGAAATCCCCACTCTCAGATGGGGAGGGGGCACAAGTCTGAATGCCTACAAATAACACCAGTGGAGGGGTATTCCTCCAAAAAGGAGGTCTACAGAGGCACAGCCCTCCACACGAATGAAGGGCCCTTTCCTCAAAACCAGTGCTCTGGGGAAGCAGAGGAAGTTAATGCCTGTGCTTCAGACAGGCTGAAACATTCATTTCTGGTAAGTACATGTGGGAAATATTAGATATCCATGCAAATTCTTTCTAGCAAGCAGCAATGTGGTCTTAATTAGCAAGATTTAACGCTGTAAAAATGAAGAAATTTATCTTCCCTGCTCATTACTTACTGCACAGCTGGCTGTGATAAGTTGCCTGCATTTTAAGACCAGCAAATTAACTTCTTTATGCAAGCCCCTCTTGTAAAGCACCTGTGCTGATGGCAGTGAGACCCTTATTTCTCATGAAAGCACCTGCTCCACTCCTTCTAAGGGATGGGTGTAGCGTTCCAAACAATTAAGTTATCTTTGCACTTTTCTGTGCACAAAAAAAAGTGTATCTCTGAACTTGAAGAGGTTCTCAGAAGGCAAAACTGTCTTTTGCCAACCCAAAACCCAGAGGCACGAGCTGGAAATGCAACCTTGAACTGCCTGTACTCTTGGTCAGCCCATCGGACTGGATTTGCCTCTTTCTGGCCAGAGGGGGACCATTTCTTTTGCTTCTTGGCCGGCTGGGACAGCAATAGAGTTGGAAATCCTATGGCAGTCACCCAGGTGCAAGGTGTGGCGTGAGGAGGGGAGCCATGTGAATCACATCCTTCCAGGAGTTGCAGATTTCCCCTTAAAAAGCAAGGGAAAGTAGGGATTTAGTTTATATCAAGACTTATCTCTGAGACTTGCAGCTTGGTGGGGACAGCCTTGGAGGTGAGTCAATCCCTGATTTGCTCCAGGCTATGATGAAAATTGCTATGCAAGCTCCAGGGCTTCCAGCTATTGCATGTTCCTCCCTGGAGAGCGCTGCCGGGTTTCTCGCTGGAACACGTCAGGGTTTGTCTTACACAAACCTTTCCTGCAGAGCTTAATGCAGAGTGGGGCTGGCTTGGTAATGCTGCTTCTGCTTTGGTAAGGCTTTCCTGAAGGTAAAAGGTTAGGTTAGTGAATATTTGAATATGTAAATGGTGAGATCTTAATTGAAAAACAATTTTCTCCTGCATTCACATAAATAAATATGTTTTCCTACATGGGTTCCTATTCATGTAGCAATACATTTCCCCCTGGAAAAAGTCAGTGCTGTCTTTATGAGACGTCCTTTTGTTAAGGACAAGCTGATTTTCCTCAATATTTGACTTGGTGGGCCTTTTAATGCAGATGCCCACTTAGAGTTTTCAGCCTTCTCTGTATGTTTGTTTTAAGAAATCTCAAATGAACAAATTTGTTGTGACATTCCCTATGCTCACAACAAACAGCACACCCACTGATGTAGAACTAAGTGAGCTGGCAGAGGAGCTTTTGTTTTGTTCTCAACAAAACCCAAAAGTTTGAACAAAAAAATGGAGCTTTGAGGGGAGAAAAAAATCTATTTATGAATTTACTTCAGCAGAAAATGTGGGAAAATATTTTAAGTCACGAAAACATTTTCATTTCACAGTATCATTTCAGCTGCATCAAATGCTGATCATTTCTGAATTGCATTTGTAGTTTAGAATTGTCTTTGAGGGAGAAAGAAAAAAGAAGAGAGAAGAAATGAGCTAGGCTGAAAAGCTGTTAAGTAAGCCCTCCCATCTGAGATCAAGCAAAATAAATTCAAGATAAGCTTAATTATTTCGTGCATCTTTTGTTTCAGACACTAAGCTGAATGTCTCTTATTCAGACAGGACAGCTTCTTTCCTCAATTAATCACAAGAAATAGGTCTGTACACAAGGTAGGGAATTTTTCCTTGCCTTTCATCTGATGTTCCCTGCAGGTGTATGTTGGAGTTAGACAGCAGGAGTGAGACACAGAGGTACAGCAGTCCTAAAAATCAGCTCTGGACAGGGGGACAAGTGTCTCCTGTCATCCTCAGGCAGGATGAGCTCTGCCTTACGTCCAGCTGAGTGCACAGGGGCTTCAGGCCATCTGCTGATGCTGCCCTGCTCTAGCTCTGCAGGGCTGGTGGAACTGCATGTGGAAGCACTCAGCCTCACATCCCAAAGCCTCCCCAAACATATCTACATGTGCCATCCCACGTGAGGCCAGCAATGCCAGAAGGGGGAGGGCTGTAATGCAAGGATGTGTTGGATGCACATTTAGTGATGTGACATGAAGGTCCCTGGCTCCGTCGTGCCATCTCTGGAGCCATATCCCAGAAATGCCTGAGAGACTCGGGCAGGGGGAAAAAGCAGCAGGAAGAGGCTGTACAATGTGCCGAGACTGCCCTGTGGAACATGATTCTGGGTGCTTCTGCTGCTCCAGCTGTGGTAGCTCTTGGTGAACTCAATGACAATGGGAAGACTGGTGAGGGCAGATCCAAGGGATGCAGCATGGCACCCCTCAGAAGGTTCTGGGAACGCAGGAAGAGCTTAGTGCTGGACCCAGGAGGTGAAGAAAGGGCTGCCAGCTCTTATTGCATGGGCATGGAGGTGAGGGAAGATTCACACTGAAAGTTATCCAGAGGGATGCAAGGTACAGAGCTCTGTCAAGAGCTGTCCACCTCCTTGTCTCCACATTCACACCTTCCAGAAGAAAGCTTTTCCTGATGGACACAACCACATTTGGGAATAAACCCCTGGGTCTTCCAGTAAAGTTTCCCCAAGAGAGGCCCCCATCTGGGCAGGGATTTCCCTGTGCAGGAGTATCCCTCAGATACAACGCCTTTGATCCCACACCTTCTGGGCTCTGCTTTGTCTCTCTCTGATTCTTGCTTCCCTCATGTACATATTCCATGTAAGAACATGAGGGACAATGGCAGCAGGATATGCAGGGATTTGAAGAATCCATTAACACTGATAACATTAATTACACTGCAAAACAAAGCATCCATGAAAACATATCCCACGGGATCTAAAGCAAAGATTCATTAGTTCAAGCCAAATAACTCTTCTACAATCTGCCTGCCAGAGAGAGCACTCTGTGAGTTGCAGCTGAAGAAAAATGAATTTATCCTGGCCATGAGGAGCCACGGCTCCTCTCAGAGTTTGTCACCAAAGAGGGGCAGAGAGATTGGAACTGCTCAAGTCATTAGCACTGCTGAAAGCATTAGGAAAGGTCCTGGAAATAGAAATCATCTTTGGTTTTGTATGAGGTACCTGTTTGATCAAATAGGGGCTTTAGCATAATGCCAGGTGATTAAGCAGCACGAGTCCCCAGGACATAGGTGATTGCAGCTGGAAATCAGTGCAGAGCATGAAACACTAATGAAAGCAGAATTGCTGGACAGGATTGAATAACTGCTTTCCTACTGGGAAGGCATAAACCCCCCTAGGAAACAGCAATCTGTCCAAAACAAAATTATTTCCTGACTTTCACCGGCTAGTAGATGCTGTGAGGCCGGGAGATGTGGATTCCTAATCTTTCCAAAGAGTTGTTATCTAAATTTTCTTTGCTGCAAATCAGCACTTTCTCCTTAGCCATAAAAGCAGCTAATGTGGGCTTGTCTCCTATTAAATTTTTGGCATTAATAGTATCTCCTAATGGCCAGTTTCAAAGGCTTCTTTGATGGGGGAGGGAGAGGGAAAAGGATGAAATTTCCAGTTTTTGTAAAACTGGGGCTGTTCTTTGTCTCGGACTGTCCAGTGACCAAAAAGATGAAAGTCTGGGTTGAGCTTCTATCAAAAGGTCTCCTAGAGCTCCGGAAAAGAACCTGCTCTGAACTCTTATGGCATTGAGGAGGTGTCTGCAGAAATCAGTCCCACAGGCAGGAGAAGCATCTCTGGGCCATACACCAGGAACACCTGGGTCAGGATGCAGCAGTGGGGAGAGTATACAGGGAAGAAGAAATCCAGGCTGCAGGTGTTTTCTCTGAGAGAAAAGCAAAAATCTCTGTCACAAAGTCCAAAGACAGGGCTCAGCCTGGGGCTGAAGTGAACCATTCTGGACTCAG
Source organism: Corvus cornix cornix (assembly GCF_000738735.6). Lineage (NCBI taxonomy): Eukaryota > Metazoa > Chordata > Aves > Passeriformes > Corvidae > Corvus > Corvus cornix. The sequence continues at coordinate 17,761,464 of NC_047056.1, forward strand.
GACTAGGTAGTTGGTTGGAGAAGTTAGTTCTTTCCATGGCTCTGTGGGCAACACAAGAAATGCAGGAACTTTATTTTTCCAAAGAAAGGAAGAACTTTCTTCTTCCAAAAGAAGCTTGGCATTAGATAATGCAGGATTTCTTTGGCCCAGGCAGAGAAGGCAGGAAAGCTGAAGGTGAAAAATGAACTAAAGCATGGAGTGGGCAGGAAGAGCTCTTCCATAGCTATTTTTACCCTTTTGGCACCCACCTTTTCTTGCTGTGAGTGTGGTTCTCTGTTCATCTTCCCTAGAGAAGGAAGCAGCACGAGGATCCTGGATGTTCACAAAAGGCTTGGAACAGCACCTCACGCCAAAAATACCCAAGAAGGGCCAGCTGAACAGCAGCCAGAGATACAAATTCCTTGGAAAGGGAGGCAATGGGGAGGAAAATGCTTGGTAATGTAATTTCTTTTTAAATAATTCAGTCTATTTTCCAGTCACCTGCTGGGATGGCTGTGGCTGAAGATCTTTAGATACGTGACAAACACATTATAACACAAACAGCTCAACAGCATAAGAGGATAAGTGAGGAGATGGATGAATAGGTGGATGGCAAAGACCGCTAATCTCAAATTAGTGCCGGTGTTTTATCCACTGAAACTTGTCCTCAGAGTGCCCCAAAAGCACTGGTTGGGAGTGTTAATGCGGAGTGCATAACTAGATATGAACCACAGAACAGGGCATGGACAGATTGAAGACATTTATTCATCACAGCTGAGTGGGTTTAGTGGCCAAGAAGTGACTTTAATCCACAACCCTGAACAGCAGCAAACCCACGGTGTGCTGCACCTCTGGCTGGGCAAAGCAGGAGGTCAGAATTTCCCTGTAGCAGGGAGGGGGCTGCCAGGCAGAGGATGCAGAGCATTGGTCTGTCAGCCCCTGGGTTTCATCTTGCCATTGAAATGGACAGCAGCTGGTCATCTTCCATCTTCCATCTTCCATCTTCCATCTGGATATCAGTCCAATTCCTTGCTCTGCCACTTGTGCAAAGCATGCTGCGAGGTCACCTGGCAGCCTGGACACAAAGGGTATAAACCCTGCGGTTGAGATGGGCCCCAATTCAGGACTGAAGAGACCACAAAACCTAAAATCCAAGCAAGCCCTTGTGCTTCTTATTACCTTGTGGTGTCCTGGAAACAGCCAGGAGGAAACAAAATGCCTGTCACACCAATGGAAATTGATGGCCTGAGTCTGGGCCATCCATAAGTCAAGGCTGTTTATGCTACTCCTTGAAAGAATTTCTGAAAGGAGATTTGTAGGAAGTTGGGAGCTTCTCTGGCACTTGGGGAAGATGTATAAATGCATGAGATTGCCAAAAATAGCCCAGAGTCTTTCCAAAACAAGCAGACGTCACTCAAGTGCACCGTGTCACCAGGAAAGCGGAATGGATTTTTCTGCAGATGGGTGTGCAGTTTATGAACTCGTTGGAAAGACAATGACTGCTGGCCTGTCCATCCAGGTCAGAGCCCCTCAATACAGCTGAGTGCACACTTAAACTGGCTTATTTCCAGGGGCATACACAGGGAAAAGAGGGCCTGCCTTCTCTCAGCTAAGAGTCAATTGCCTTGCAGTTTGGGTCTTAAGGCTTGGGGAAATTTGCCATGACACTGGGAATGATCCTGTAGGATAAATGCTGATGGGATCCTTAGATGGTCTGGGGAAATTCTCAGCAAATTGAGCCTCAGTTTCCCTAGTGTGAAGAGTTTCAAGCCTTGCTGGAGGCACTGTGGGAAGCAAAGTTGCATCTGTCCTTTGTGTCAGCAATTTACCGTGTCTGAATAAAGGTGCAGAGAAACCTGTTTGTCCAGCAAGCCTGAGCTGCTGTGGCAACAACTTACACAAATCAAGTTCTCTGACACAATTCTGAACAAGCACTTGGGATACATTATTCCTGCTTCCCTTACTCTGCAACAATGACTAATGTAAGGTTTAGGTGATCTTTAAAACAAGGCTTTCATACTGCTGTCCATGGCACTGAAACCACGGAGATTGATTGCAGATGCAGCAAGCAGCTTTGACAAATGAATGTTCCAAGTATAAACATTTGGAAAGTCAACAAAGGTAATAAATCTGTGCAGCGTATGGGAAAAAAATAGCTGAATAAAGGTTTTTGGGGATGTTTGGTCTGGACACTGCAGAGCTCTGACAGTTCTGGAAACAGCTATCATTATTACACATTGCTTTTGATTGCTTTATTTCATCACACAGACCCACAGGCAAAGCACGATGTGCTGCAGTGTGCATTTAACTGGGAGGTGGAAAAAAGTGTGCGGGGTTTTTTCCTCTTCTCCTGCTTGGTTTATCTAGGAGAGCCTGTAAGATTTTTGAAATGGGATATTAGATGACCAAATTCAATTTTTGAACTGATCTATGAACAAAGCTGAAAAGGTTTTGTAAATGTCTAAAGGTGCAGGTAGATCTGCATTCTTAGGCTTTTGGGGTGCCCAAAAGGATCAGAGGTACCAACTGGTATCTAATCTATGGGTGCCTTTTGGATATCTCAAAAGCTTTCCTGCGTCTTACAGCATTCTTAATGATCTGAACTCCAGCTGACCAGAGCCGTAGCTAATTCCTGAAATACAGGTTTGTCCATCTTCAGACCTGAAGATAAAGCTGCTCTGCAAACCAGGATTTCTGTGCAAGATGCAGAGGTTCAAAAATGCATATTTACAGTTCCAGATCCTTGCATAATTTCTCAGAAGTGCTCAGCTACACAGATCTCCCCAGCAGAGCCAAGGAAAAGTGAAGTTGCACTTGGTAGCAGACTCCATCCCAGAAATTTAATAACATTTATTCTTATGGGCATGTCAGAAATTATAGGCTCCAATCTGGTGCTCCTGAAGTCACTGGAGGGAGGACAATTAGCACTAAGCTGTCTCTGTGAGTCCAGTATTGCATTATTAAAGCCTTCTTTGCCTCTGGATTTAGGGACACTGCCTTGCAGTCATCTCAGTGATACAAAAATCTTCAATGACAAATGTCAACAAACGGCACAGAATTAGAGTACTTTGTTAGGGACTTGTTCCAGTTTTTATTTTGCTTCTCCTTGTTCCTCCCTTGTCATCCCCCAGCCCCAACCCCCTGCATGAGTTTCCATAGAAACAGGATGAACAGGTTCCTCTGCATCCTCCAGTGGGATTCAGGCAGCAGCAGAGATTCTCTGCGTGTTTGTTGTAAACAAAAAAAACACCTTTGTCAAAATCAGTGTGTTTCACCTGAGAAAAACACCAGCAAGATGCCACCCTGTTCATGAAAGAGTTTGTGTTTTCTTCCCCAGCTCAAGAGGCGCTTTCTCCTGTGAAAACAGGGAATGTGGGTGCACAGAGTTACCTACCCACACCCTCCTGTCCGTGTGTGCCAGGATGCACAGACCGGTGTGAAACAGCTGTGGCCTGGCACAGAGCACAGACATTCCCTGCAGGAGCCAGGAGCCAGCTCAGACAAGACAAACACTGGCAGGGTTCTACTGTAGAAACTCACCAGAGCTGCAGATGAAACAGTCCCGTTTCCCTACAAATCCACGCAGGGACACAACTGGTGTTGCAGTGCCTTCAAGATTTCACCTCCCATCTCTTCATACAGCTCTTCACTGGCACATTTCTGGGTACTTTGAGAAAAAGCACCAACTTTTATTTTTATTTAAATTATGATAATTGCATTTGAGCTGGCATCTTAACCGAGGAACACCTGTATTGTTTTAAGTTTTTGTGGAGCACTTTAAAAAATAACTTAATAATAAGATTGTTCTTATTCTCTTGTCAAGAAACAAGCTTTATGTTTAATATACACATGGCCAAAGATTTGAGGTCAGTAGGTACTCTCACAAATTCTTTGCTGCCACTTTTCAAAGCCAATGGGGCCTATACAGTGATTTTTAAAAGGAGTCTTGATCAAGTTCAGTTAATTCTGCTGCTTTCTGATAGCTATTCTAAGTAACTCACACTTCCACTTCTTCCACTCCTTCCACCCCCATTTTCCTTAAACAGAAATTTCTTTCTTTTAAGAACACCAGTTAATTGCAGTGCACTACCACATCAACCTCTGCAGACTTGAAGGCACCAGCAATACCTGCAAAGCACAAAGGATTCCACTAAACAAAATTAATCATGACATCCTGCCAATTATAGTCCCTTCAAAGCTGAAAACTCCAGTTTTCTGGGCAATGCCAGGAATCCTTACAGGGATTGGACTCCTCACGACTTATCAGATACTACAGTTTTCCTATTTTTCACTTGGTGCTGAAATAAGCCTTGTGTCTTAACTGAAGATTTACATACATGATAAATGGAAAGGGAAGGAGGAAATGAATTAATTCTGATTTGTGACTCTACCTGGAGGTCATGAGCTTGCCAAAGCCATCTAACAGCATCACATAAAAAAATATAAACAACTCTTAAAATGCACTCTGCCCAGAGTCCTGACCCCACCTTTTGATTTTATTTTCTGAAATCCAATATATCCATTTGCTATTGACAGTCATTCTCTCAGAGAATGACCCTGTTATTTCAGGGAAGCCCTGGACATAAGAAATTCCAGGAGACAGAGCCAGGTTACCCACTAGAGCTCTATGGTTTCTTTGCAGAAGGATGAATAGTTCTCTCACAGAGCCACATTTCCCACTCTGTCTCTCTGCCGCTATCTCCAGCTGCCTCCAGCTACCTCCAGGTTTCTCCACAGCACCCTCCCAGGCCTGATAAAGTAATCCAGCTGTAAAAATCTCATGACTCACTGATGGAGTGCTGCAACTGCCTTCAGCCATGGCTCCATGATGGGAGCTGCTCCCTCTCCTCTAAGGGTAGAAACCCAAATGCTCTGGATTGCTCAGAATCCAGGCAAGGCTGCTGCTCAGAATTTTTTTTCCATTTTCCCCCAGTGCTGTGTCTAGATGTAGACTGCTGCTCCTTCCCTAGACAATCTGCTATGTGGAGATCTCAATTTTGTAAACTATTTGTGCTGTGTTTGTAAAGTGCAGGTAATTTTTGTTACTCTCTCCATGAAGATTTTAATATTAAGATGCCAACATTTCAGTCTGGATTGACTGCTAAAAACTATTTTGATCTGTTTTGCTGAAAAACCATCTGCAGATGAGAGATCTGTTCTGCATTTCCATCTTCTGTGTGCCTGCCTGGTGACCTCCTTTGTATGACAAATGGTTCATTGCAGCTCCAAGATGTGCATAACATCCCTTTTGCTCACAGATCCCATTCTGCCTGTGACCCTTCAGCCATTGTGCCTTGCTTTCCACAATTCTTTCACTTGTTAAGGTTTTATCTCTTGATTATCCAGTCTAATTTCAAATTTAATCTGCTGCAAATTTTCCAGGACAGCTCATCCCCTTATAACATAATGATCTGGTAAAGCTGTGACAGGCATATTTATCCAGAAGAAGCATCTGATTCCCAGGAAAGTTAATGAGCACTTCCACTTTTACCACAGCAGCATAATGAAAAGCACACATCCCACTGTTAAATGAGCTGAAATATCGCCATCCTGGTAAGAGCACATTACATTGGTGTTCAGTTTTCCTCAGTAAAATCATAGCTAATGATTCAGTTCTTTATATGGCTGCATTGATATGGGAGCATCCAAGACATCACCATTTTTATTTACTGGAAACTGGACTCTCCTCCATCCTTTGCCAGGGGATTTGCATTTCAGTGACAGCTCTGAGATCAAGCACATCCTTTATTCCCTATAACTGCTGCTGTTGGCTGGTGAATATCATGATTAAAGACCAGGAATACCTTGTTACAGTGCTTTGTGGATGGAAAGCCATAAGCTTTTATGTTACTGAGAACACAGAATGCCAAACTTCCCAACTAAGTTACCTACTCTCATTTCCTGTTCAAATGACAGAAACCAGCTCAGCATTTGCAGAGCTCTCAGCTTTGCCTCTGCCTTCTCCATGCTGAAGGGACTGCTGTGGTCTTCCCTGCTCATATCCCAGGCCATAATCCCAAATGCCACCATCACCAGACCTCAAGCACATGTCACACTCTGTTCTCCGGGGTTGCCCCATTCCAGGTGCCTCACATCATTATCACTGCCTCGGATACCTGTGTGGTCTTAGCACGCTTTTGACGTGCCAAGTCATGATTTTGCACCCCCAACTGCACCACAGTTGGATTGTCTTTTGTTCCCATGCCATCTCTTTCACTGGATTTCCTTTAAGGATGACTGCTCTGCTTTGCAAGGAAGTTCAGCAGCATCATCCATCCAGCATTTCCTCCCCACGCCGAGATTGTTCCTCTCTCTCATCAATAATAGATAAAAATTTCTTTCTTTCTTTCTTTCTTTTTTTGGAAAAATCTGTTTATATTGTGGGCAGATTCAGGGTTTTTTTGTTTTTTTTTTTTTTTTTTTAAAATCAGTACTACTTTCTGGCCCAAATCGAGAACTTCGGGCTGGTGCTTGCACTTTCTGGAGAACAGACACCAGCATTTGGCTGTGTGTTTAATGAAACAAAGACCTCAAGATGCATCTTGGCATCAACAAATCCATGTCCGTTTTCCCTCTTTAAGTAATGCCCAAGCTTCAGTCTAAGATACACTGCTGGGTTACAGCTTGCAGAAAGCCTGCCTTTGGTTTGAACCAACCTGTCACACTCATCACTTTTAAAACACTCTCAAAACTATTCTGCTTCCCAGGCTAGCACAACAGCTTGTTCACAGCACCTTGGGGTTTAGTTTCAACCAGGATTCCTTAAAATTAATTCAAGCAAATTTCATTATTCATGTTCCTCTTTGGATTGTCACTACTGATAGTTTATACTCTGTTCATGAGCAATAAAAGATAGCTCTCTAGCTCCAGCAGTTTAGGCAGTCCTCACTCCTATCTATTTACTCTCTACCATGATTACCATTTCTTGTAACTTCATTAAAGCACAGGAGGTTTGTGGGGGTGCTTTATTTTCTGCTATGATGGTGTTAAAATCTCTTCCAGAAACATTGTGTCAGAAAAGTGGGGTTTTTTTCTGGTGATTTAGTTGATGGATTTTTTTGCTTGCTTGCTTGCTTGCTTTTTTTTACCCCTTTATCTTTAATCTGCTATAGAAGTTCTCCCAGCTCCAGGTGAAATTTCTTAACTCTCTCCCAGCAGTGCTGCTGGCACACAATTAAATCTTCCTTAGCCAATGTGCTTCAGGGCTTCTAGAGGTCAAATATAAAAAAAGATGTTCTGTCATTCTCTTCTAAACTGATTGCATTTCCTCTCTCAGATAACAGAGAACTTTTTATTTTTTTAAATAGTCCCTATTTGCTTTCACTGCTTGCTGACAGCTTTCCTGGAACTGTAGTGTCTATGCTAAGTTAATTTCTTGGATAGCTCAAATCACAGCAGTTCACTCCTCTCCCCTGCTACCCTATTACATTGTTCAATTTTTGCTACGGTCTAACAGCCCCAAAAGGCTTGTCTGGAGCCATTGCTGGAATATCTTCCAGGAACCACCCATTTTCTTGCACACTTTTTCCCTCTCCTGGGAGGTGAGCCCTATTCCAGCAGACAACACCCAACGATGTCATTATATTCCAAACTGCTGTAGTTTTACTGAGGCTCTATCTCAGGCCCCCTTGAGCCTGGCTCCTGGCCCACAAATGGTTTCTGCATATTTACTCACCCTGAAAGGATTTCTCTTTCATTCACTTCCTATTTCCCTTGAAACCAGGCAAGCACGTGGCTTTCACAACATTCTGCAGCTTGAGCTTCACCAACCCAGAACATGTTGGATGGGGCTTATGTCCTGATAGTTTTTGCATCTACCTTCTTTTGGCTTCATGTGTTGCTTCTTTAGCAATTTGAAAATTAAGGGAAATTCAGGCAATCCCTACCCTCATTTCCATGACCTGCCAGTCATCTTTCCCTCTCTCTTCCCTCTTCCCCAGCCACCAAATCTCACACTCTGCTCCAAAACCTCCAGAGCCTGTAGTCTTACTGCTATTTCAGGAGAAAAAGCAAAGGAGCAAGCCCCTGATGTACAGGTGAACACCCCTTCAAAGGATGAGCCAGTGGAAAATCATGAGTGTGTGTCCTGTTTAATACAGATGGGAGGTGCCAAGTGCTGTGGACAGTCCAAAGAGTGAGGACAGTTGTGAATCACAGTGGGTATGCCCAGTTATGCCCATTTATATGTAGAAAGTTATGCCTAGGGGTCAGGGAGAAGGACGAGGGAACACTGAGGAGCAGAAAAAGGTCTGTGAAGTGTGGGACAGGGAAAGAGAAGGAACATCAGACAAAACAGCAAATGTAATGGAAAGCTAGAAAACTGGAGGAAATTCCTGGTGCCAGCACCACCTTCTCTGTTACAAAAGGACCTGAACAAAAGGGAAAAGAACTTTTACCTTGGACTGACTTGCAGCATTTGTGGTACTTCATGGACTGCAGAGGGACTTAATTGTACCAAATACCTTGAAGTCACGGACTGCCAATTCTCAAAGCTATCAAGCCATCCCCTTTAGGATGAATCTAAGAACAGAGATTTCCACTCCTCTGGGAAAAAGCTATTAGATACTCTTTATTGAGGAGAATTTGACAGCTGGAGTAAAACAATTTCAGTGATGACCTTTCCCACCCGACTCCTCCTGGGATTTTCTTTCGGAACTCTCCACCCCCCTGCCCCCTCACATCAGTAATACACCAGTCCCACACTGCCAGGCAGGGTGTCATCCTGCTAAACTTGCCAGAATCCTCAGCCAAGGACACAGCAGCTTTTTGACTTTCCATTCATGGTCCCTCCTGCAGGTATTCTCAGGACACAAATATAACCTCTCCATCAAAGCCATGCAAACCCAACAGCACTCTGCCAGGGAAGGTGTGTTTGTGGAGCATCCTCCCATCTTGTCTGCAGCATCACAGAACCCAGGGGTGTGCAAGGAAGGACAGTGTGACTTGGAAACATCATCAGATTGCATTTATCTGCTGACAGGGAACCAGAGTGGTGGCATCATTCACATTTATGCCATGTCTACTTCTCATTCTGGGAAGCAGAGCAAACAAATTAATTGAATTTCACTGCATCACCAGTATGTAATAAACTCATCTGATAGTCTCTCTCACAAAGACCCAGTCCCTACAGTCAAGATATGACAGAGCTAAGCCTTGGGAATCAGGCACGAAAAGGAGGTTTCTTGGATGCCACAAATCCAGAAGACACAGAAAAGACCTCACCTTTTCTAGGTATTTCTTTTTCAATCCAAATCTGGTTAAATTAACCTCTTGAATCAAGACCTTTGGAGTCAGGATCTCAGGAAATATCCCAGAAAGTACTGTGTACTACAACTCTGTCTTGCTCTTTATTCTCTCTCCCAAAAGAGAGACTGATAAATGTATGCAGGGAATCCCTCACAGACAAAAAAAGGAATGAGCGTGAGGTCAAATTGCAGCATGCACTGGTCACCACAGATCCCACAGTCCTAGGCCAAAATAATCTGGATTTTTTTCACTTAGTGAAATGTTTTTCATTAGCTTTTTAAAAAAAGAACAGATATTCTTTAAGAAAACATAAAAGAAAAAAGAATGGGGCAGTAGGAGCAGATCACACCTTTTGGGAGGCTGTTGGGGCTCCCCAGTCATAAACTGTGCTGAGCCAAGCTCTGAAGGACAAGGAGGTAGATTCAAATCAGCCAGGGTTGTAAAGATGGGCTGGGGCTGGGGCAAGAGTCATGGATTTCCTCCACAGCACCAAAGAGAAGAGGGTAGTAAAAAAACCCAGAAAAAACCCCAAAACAGCAAACTGAATCTGATGTCTCATATTAATAGCATCACTATATTTGGGTGTTAAATAGAAGGGGAAATTCCTGCAAGTACACCATCTTATTGTTTCAAAGAGTTCTTAAACGAGAGCCAGAAGTAATGGAGGAGATGTTGTTCCATTTTCAACCAGACCTTTCTAAAAATTAGCAGTTCTTAAAATAAAGGCAGTAATTCTCAGCATGGCTGATTTACATTAGTACAAGATGGGACAAAGTTTGGCTTTTTTAATCAAACTTGCTAGCTAAAGCTGCAACCCCACTTCAGCAAAGGGAGGGGGGTGAAGAGCAGGATCTGCTCACATCCAAAAGCTACATTTGAAAGGATGTGAGAGTTCACAGCAGGACCTGAATTGTCCGTGTGTTTGCTTATCCACTGGCCTGCTAGAGGGACTGGGCCAGAAAGTGAATCTATCTGTTTACTCAGGGGTATCAGCAGAGAACCTGGAATTATTTATCTAGCAAGCTGGCTTATGGAGGTCTGCAGAGATCAGTACTGAACCTGAAATTGCCTGTCAGCCCATCTGCGCATCACCAGCACAAAGACCCAGAGGGATCAGTACCAAATTCAGAATTATTTGTCTATTCACTCTTCAGCCTGTTTACTTTCCCAGCTCTGAGGCAGGAAGCAGACCAGCAGAAACACAAAGCACATCTCAGGTCGGGTCAGCCTGCTCCTGAGCGGTGTAAAAATTGTCAGAGTTGTAGTTGTCGGAGCCTTCAAAATTTACAGTGGAATTGCCAAAATACACTGGTTTAATGATGTGCAGGACCACAGTGCCTTAAAAGAAGGTACCACATGGGCCCATTTCCTCAACTATTTAAAGTACTTGTCCATTTATACCCAGCCAGTCACTCCATCTGATCCCATCACCATTTCGTCGTGTGCCTCCCTGCGCTGAGGGAGTGGTGAGGAAAGGGTGTGGGGTCTAGTGGTGAGTTTTTTATTGTGAATAAGAGATCCTCTTTCCCTATGGGATATTAGTGGCCTGTTTCTTGGGCTTCTCAAATAAAACCACAGCACCTCCCTTGTTTGTTTTTTTGGAAAGGAAGACTGGAGCGTGAGGCCACATCCCTGCAAGGGATGCAACGAACCGCTGTCAGTCTGTGGTTTTCTTGTCACCTCCTTTGTGTGAGGGGCACTTATGGGTGCTCAGTGTCACAAAATGTCACATTTGCCTGGTGCCTGACGATTGCAATTTGTCTGGCAGGTGAGGAGGATGGATCAGGAGGATTTGTGAGCTGCTCACACAGGACGTCCACCTCTGTCTCTCATTTTGTTGCCTTGGTTTCACTGCATGTCTGACATGGAGGGACATCTCTCTTTGAGGAGAACTGAGGCTTATTGTAGTCACCCTCTATCAATCACATCCAGAAAATAAAGTGGCATTTTTCTTGCCAAGTACTTATCAATGCCTACTTTCAACAATCTCAAGGAAAATGATGCTATTCCTGCTCCTGTAAGTGTTAAAGCAGCAGAACTGCTTGGCAGTAAGCAGGGAATTTGCTCTCCTGACAAGGCTCCACAGGCACTGAGGTGTGTAAGCAGCTCTTTCATGCCATCCAAAAAAGTTTTGGCTAGTCAATGTTGAAAACAAAAGCCATAATAATGTGGTTTCTTTCCTGACAACTCTCTGCTCTCTTTTGGATCTCTGTGACAACATCCTGCTCCTCTGGATCCAGCCACTAAAAATGTGGAATTATGCACATGCAGGAATATCACTGAGATTGGAGCCAGAAAGGAGTGCAGGGCTTTGAGACACTTTTCTGTGTGGAAAAAACTCTAATTCTGAGAAATGGTCAAGCATCAAGCAGCTGCTTCAGGGGAAATTCAAATGCAATTTAAGGAGAATAGAAATGACTTCAGAACGGTTCCGCTTTTGTAAGAGTCCCAGTGAATCACATCTTCGACAGCAGACAGATGCAACATCTATTGATCAATGTTTTGAGCAAAAAAAATGGAAAGCCATACCTGTATCAATTGACCATTTGTCATTTGAGATGTGTTTTAAAGACAGTGGAGGAGGCAAGCAGAGCCTTTGCATTCCTGCATGAGAGACGGACTCTTGTTTCCCTGATGAACCCCGGTGCCTGCAGGCAGAACGATGGGCGAGCACAGCCAGCTGTGCCAACAGCTGGGCAGAGCTCTTCATCTACATCTTTTGAATGTAACATTTTGATTCCTCCTGCCACCCCCAAAAAGCTTCCAAAAACTTCCCTGACCCAGGCATCCCCCTGCTCCCTTCTCCCCATCCCATGTGTGCTGCACATCTCTGAGAGATTCCCTCCTGCCCCTTCTGCAGAGGGGACAAGAGGGTGCAGCAGGGGACCTGCGGCCACGGCAGGAAAGAGAAGCATAGGGCACGTTTCCAAGTAGAATCACTTTTGTTACTAACCAAAACATTGCAATTTTCAGCTGAACTGTTATCAGTATTCAAATCTGCACCCTTTATTTCCCTCCTTCTTGCTCCAGACTCCCATGCAGGACAACACCAATGAAACATTTAGAAATGAGAGCAAGAGGTGTGGAAAACAACAGGGTGAGTGTGGAAAAGCAATGCTATTATTTTTGTTTAATATTAATATACCACTGAAACCTGGGACAGACGAAACGTAAATGACTTTTATGTCACGAAGCAGCTCCCAGCAGCATGCAGAAGCCTTACCCTAGTGGAAGGGAATACATGCATATTCAAAGCCTTTTACCAAAGTGGTGAAGAAAAGAGAAGCAATACTTTCCTTTGACTTAGAATTCCCACTTCTGTTCAGCTGGGAATAGAATAATTAATCAAAGTACTTATTTAAGTTTCTTTCTGCCTTAATCAGAGCTGTGCAAATAAATCACTTTTCCAGTTCAGTAGCTAAACCAAAATAATAATTGTAGAAATATTTTTAAGATTTCTGAAATGAAATATCGGGCTCCTTCAAATACTTTCAGTGAGCAGAGATATTTGATTTAACTGAAATGAGGTGTTGACTCCTCACTTTAAGTGCTCTTCATTTATTTTAAACACACAGAGATATATTTGTCCCTAAAAGTTTGTTTTGAAAGGAAAAAAAATCAAAACAAATCTCTTGAAGGAAGTATTCAAATCAACAGCTCTGGCCTAATGAAGAGAAACAGATCCTTCCAGACAGGCTGGCTTAAACCTGAGCCTCCTTCTGCCATTGATCTGTGGGAAGAGCCAAGGGATGCTCTGCACTTCATTCACCTGTGCCCAGTGGCTAAATCCCTGAAGTGACAGTGGGATGGATCCAGCGGTGGGTATTAAAATCTGTGGTTCAAAAGGACCACGTTTGGAAATGAGACCCTCTGCACATGCTGTTGGCAGTGCAGGGCTAACCCGCAGCCCCCCAGGGGCTACTCACCCTCACCAAAACCTCACAAACCCAAAAATCACAGAGCAGCTCTGTGCGCCAGGAAAAGTTCCCGGTATGGCTGCCAATTCTCTATCACCATGGGAATTCTGCCTGCTTTATTTGGGTGGCACAAAGTCAATTTAAGCATAGTACATTTTATTAAAGCAGTGTGAAACAAGCTGATTTTCAGGCACACACACCTCTATCTTTGGGTCTAGGTTATACATGCAAGCTGCAGCCCTAAATACAAACTGAGAATCACTGCTCAATTTAATTTTAGGCTTTAATTTGATTCATTAACTTGGCGACACCTTGGGTGAGGAAAAGCATTTGGTACCAGTAAGTGGAGGAGGAACATTTTTAGCATGAGGAGAAGTAAAAAAGTCATTCAGTCCTCTGGGAAAGACAGGGAGAGAGAAAATGAGAGCGGCAGGTAATTTATTGCTGGTTTAACAAGAAGCTGTAAGCTGAGAGGAGGGGATAAGAATTATAAAGTGCTGTAAAAACAGTATCTCTATCGAGGCCCTGATGTTCAGTGTCCAGAGTTTTAAATTTCAGTTCCCTGGCTTGTTTCTTGCTGCTCCTATTTCACACATGAAGAAGGACCTGGGAGCTCTAAAACCCTTGTCCCTTTTATTCACCTCTGTGAATTGCTCCCATAAAAAAAAAAATTACCTTTCCTGACAAGTCTTGCCTCCAGAATGTCCTCAGAGCCTGGCTACTCCCAGCACAGCAGAGCAGATCTCAGGGCTTGGTTCTGCAGTCACTGCAGCCTGCCACAGGTGGGATCAGGGAGGTGGTGGCCTGTGGGCTTTGCACACACATTTAGAAAGGATCTGGCAAATCACATGGAGATGTTGCTCTACATTTCAAAAAAATTCATTTTTTCCCGGAAGCTGCAACTTCCCACGGACCTTGTGTTAAGGATCCACTAAAGACTGTTGGGCATGGGGCAGGGATCCTGGAGAAAAGTCACTGCCTCCTATTCCCTGAAAGAGCTTTAGGACTCCAGACATCTTGACTGATCTTCCCAGTCACTGATTTGGAGTTGAAATGTTTTGGGGCTCTTCTGCCCAGCCTCAGATTTGACAATACCCCCACGCATCCTTAAGAAAATGAAGATGTTAGGGAATTAAATTCTTAGCTCTCACAAGTGTCCTCTGACACCTCTGGGGACACAACGGGTCTGATTCTCATTCACATGAGGGGCTTTTTATGCTGCTGCACTAAAAAAAATTGCTATCTAGGCTTTGCTGTAAATCCAAATTAGGCCCCTAATGCTGCTGCTGGGGAGAGGATTAAATTTATCACAAGCAGTTGGTATGTAATATTTTGTATTCCTCAAGCAAATCCTTCCAGAGCACAATGAAAGACCATACATTGTGTATGTAATCCAAATGGAAGGACTTTTTTTCTTCAGGTTAGACAAACTACAAAAAACCCAAAACCTGACTCCTTTACAATTTTCCTGTATTGACAGATGTTTTATAATTTATTTTCCTGCTGAAAAGATGCCAAAAGAAAACAAACAAAAACTAGTAAAAATAATTCCCAAGGCTTCCCATGGATCCAGAGCCTGATTTATTCATTACAGCGACAAATGACCCTGAGATTGGCTCAGTTGGTCAGAGCAGGGTACTAATAATGCCAAGGTCATGGCTTCAGTCCCATATGGGCCATTCACTTAAGAGGTGGGCTTGAAGATCCTTCTCTGTCCCTTCCAAGGTGCTCTTCACCGAGCCCTCAGCCCCTCTGTACCCGTGCAGAGCTCACAGCCCAGCCTGGCTCCCTCCCTCCCTCCCTCCTCTTGCATGTAAGCAAGTAAAAATAACTTGTCAGCAGTCCAATTGCTTTCCGCTGCTTAATATTTATTCATGCTGATTTGTGAACCAGACACAATAAATACGCCCACCTTCAGCTCTGAATGCCCCCTCCTAGGATGTAGAGCACACTGTAATCAGTAAATATGCAGAACCTGCTGCTTCCCCTGGCAGAGGCTTGGAAAATCCACATTCACTTCCTCCAATTCCTACTTCAGTCCTACTTTGGTTCATTTCTTTTTTAAAACAGCCAGGCTATTTGGAGGGAGGTATGCTCGAAGGCACTACTACCCAAAAGATAGTCTCAACCTTCTCCATTTTGCTTCTGGGTTTGATCCTGAACATACTGAAGTCACAGCAAAAACACTGCCAGAGGTGAAGAGCAGCTCTGAGGGTCAAGGGTGAAAACCACACTCCAGAACCTAGTCCATGCTCCAGTTTTGGGAAGCCATATTGAGGGCAGTAGTCCAAAGAGTTCTTAGCTATCTTAATAGAAAAAAAATCAGAAAGCAAAGCAAAACCCAAACAAATAGCAAACAAAACACACAAGCAGAAAAGGGAAAGCCCACCAGAAGAGTTTCTTCTTTTCAAAAACTGACACTGCAATTGCAGAGTTGTTCCCAACCACGTTGCTGGATTTATGCTCTGGAAATACTGAGCAGTTTAGCTGGTTTCACCCCCAAGCTGAGGAAAAACCAGACTCAAGCCCAGGACTAGGAGTTACACAGCTAAAGGCACTGAGAGAAGCACTGTTCCTTGCCTCTGCAAAGTCAGGAGCTGAGAAATTCTCCATCTGTTTCAGGTAGACTGTACTCAGCTTCTGTTGGCTATCGAGAGCCCCGTGGGTGCTAGAAATTAATTTATATCATCACTGTAAGAGGCACCAGTGCTTGGACAAACACTTCCTCTTCTGTTCTTGCAGAAGCCGATTCTGGGATAAGGCAAAAGCATTTATACGTAGTCCAAGGGGCTTCTAGGTTTAAAGCTCTGGTCACTGGAGAGATCTAAAGATCTGCAGGGTTTCATTCATTTGTAGCATAGTTGTGGTTGCCTCTAAAAGCCAAGGATCAGAACGAGCTCTGGGTGTGGGAGCTTTCAGAAATGTCAAAGGAGGTTTCATCGTCAGAAAGAATTATCTTTACAAACGTCTAGCAGAGAACAAAGCGAGCAAAATGAGAACCCTGCCTCAAACATGTGAATCACAGATTCCTTGATCATTTCTATCTGCCCATTCATCCATTCCCTCCCCAGGGAGTTTTGTACTGCAATATGAGCCCTCAGATGTGCCAGGAATACCAGGTGACAGCTTTAATATGCTCCCTTATCACCAAACTAATTGCAGGAGCTTGGAGGGAGCAAAGTTTTCAGCCTTTCTGTGTGCAGAACAATGCTCAGCCACACTTATTCACACCATGAGTAATTCACATGCAGACAATACTGCTTCGCACAGCTTCTTCAGCACAGAGCATTCCAGGCTGGAAACTTCCATCTGCCTGCACATAATTGTTAATGGTATTCTTAAAACTCCATGGTGTTGTTTGTCAGATGAAGACAGGTCATTCATCCCACTGCTGACAGCTTCCAGCGCCAACACTGTCCCGGGGCAACACTGAGAAGAAAATGAAGGGAAGGCGTATCATACCCCCAAAACCTCCTTTAGCTCAGCTCTTTCCCAAAGCTGTTGGGGACTTCCAAGTCAAGAGGTGCCCACTGCAATGAACTTGGGAGAGATTGTCTCAAATGCTGAAACAAAGGCTGTCTTCCGAGTCTCACAGTCTTCATGCTCCTGGCAGCCCCTAGCACTAGGTAAATAAGCAGGGGCCATGTCCAAAAGGTAAATGACAGTGCCCTGATCCCACTAAATTCTCTTTTCATCCCTCATGCTGCTGCTTGGAAATATGAGCCATGGTAGGGGGAAGTGTTAATGCTGATAAGCAGTGTACAGAGCTTGAGCCTTCCTCCCAGCCTTACTTATTTACATTTAACACGTAACTCCACCCATCAGGCTGGACTTCCCTTCCCAGCCAGAGCAGAGGAGCCAAGCTGCACGTTCAGTCTCCTAAATTCAAGCCTGTTACTTTACTTTTGAATCTGCTATTGATAAAAACAGTGTTAGCAAGGTACCAGGTGTACCCCACACCTACAGCCTATCTGGTGAGAAGGAACATGGAAAACAGGCTGGCAGGAGGATAGGGTAGCCCTTCTGCTCTTCCTGCTTCTGCTTTGGTTCCTCCTCTTCCTCCTGTTCATTATTTTGGTGTTTCCTCCTCCAGCCCTGTTCCCCAAATACCTCCTCTGCCACTGCAACCTTCACAGACCTTCAGAAATGTTTTCTGTAAAATTCATATAACATTATAAAAATATGATAAAATTTATTTATACAAATGTGATATAAAGTACATAAAATTATTTAGATATAGTTTTATATTAAATTAATATACTTTAAAAAAAAAGTGGGAGGCAGGATGGAGAGCTTGGTGTTTTCTGTTTACCCTCTACCGTTGGTCATTGTCGTGCCCCGTGGAGGAGCACCCGGAGGTTGAATTTCCTCAGTCAGCTTCTTCCCTGCCTCCGTACAGCCTCTCTGCTAGGCACACTAATATGGGAACCTATAGAAATGGGCATCCAGCAGCTTGGGGGCACAGATGTAAGGACACTTATTCTGCCCCAGGATTGCTTCAATAGAAAAACAAAGCAGTTTAAGAGCTTTGGTCCAAATTGATAGCGTTAAAAAGCAGGGAAAGCTACCTCAGAAAACCTTTGCCTTTCTTTATGGTTGGGATCCTAGAGCTCTGCCTTGTAGTGAAAAGTTTTCTAATTCCCTGCCTCCATCCAGAGCAGGGTCTGTTCCATCCATACCTGCAGTGCTCCTTGCTCCAAGAAGCCTTCATCTCATGTGGGGACTGAACAATTAGTGGCTGCCTACAGAGCACCAAAACCTGGCCCCGGTAATGAAATGAAAGTGAAAATGGTAATTAAGCTTTCCTAACGAGAAAAAAGACAGACTCAAAGGAACTGAACATAAAAAGAAAATAACAAAGGTGTTATCAAAATGTACTACGCTATTTTTAGCATGTCTTTATTTTCTGGGGACAATAACTTTGCATTAACATAGTGTCTTCCATATATTGATCAATTAAGGGTTCCACTACCAGCCAGGAATATTATCATCATCCTAAAGATGTGAAGAGTGCTGTCTTGGCCAGAGAATACCTCCTGAACTAGGGACAGAGCCCAGTTTTTGAAAATTCCACATCCTTAAATTCCCTCACCATGGTGTCCCTCCCTTTCTTCCATCCCTATTCAAAGAAATATTATAATGCATGACAATAAACTCAAACAGCTTTAATGCAATAACCTCCCAGAACTATTACCAGGGCAAAGGAGAGACTGGGGACCTTCCTGAATGTCCATTATCATAGAATCACAGACTCACAGAATTGTTTAGGGTGGAAAAGAGTCTTAAGACTTCCTTGGCCTGCTCATAGGTGGGTGATATGTTGCAGAAGGAGGATGAAGCTGGGATGTGAGGAGGCATGGAGGGACCAAATTCCTGCTATCCAGGACCAGGAGATCCTGCTCTGGTGAGCGCATCTCTGAGAACCATGGAGCTCTCACCTGCACTTCTGTCCTCCAGCTCCCACACTGAGAAATCACAGAATCATGGTATAAAATGGTCTGGGCTGGAAGGGACTTTAAGGAGCATCTGGTTCCACCCCCCTCCTATGCTCCCTCCTATTTCACAATTTATTATTGGTCCTGTAGGTCTGCCCTGGGTGCCAGCCCAATGTTACACTACCATCCAAAGCTCCAAACCTTGCTCCTCTATGCCACAGTGGCCAACCCAAACTTCTATGAAATGGCTCAGTATAGAGCCAATCCCCTACATGAATAAAGGAGAAAGGAAACAATGCAAGGGAAGTGTCATGGGGATTCACCTGCTGTGGCTCCAATGCCATTACTAAAAGTAGCTGGAAAGTGAGGTGTTGAGGAAGAAATAATGCACAATAGTCAGCTCTGTGGGCTGGTTTAAAATCCAGCTGAGAAATTAGACCCACTCAAGCTGCTCCCCTTTCCCCCCTGCTTCTTCCCATAATAGAGGAACACTGCGAGAAATTATAGGTTGGAACCCAAATTCACTGAAAAACCACAATAACCACAACATTATTAATAAAAGAGTGTGCAAAAGAGAGAGTTTTACCCACAAAAGGTGGGTATTCACCACCAAACAAATAAAAACGCTTCTGAAGAGAGTGCATGGTATAGAATAGACAGGGCTAAAAGCTCTACCCCCTTGCCTCTATACCCAGGACACTCTGTCAAAAAAATAGAGGGAAAACATATTGCATTTAATAGTAGCTTTCCAATGGCTAAAAATGAATATTTTAAAGGAAGAGCAGGGATACTCACAGGAGTGATTTCATTATTATTTTGAACAACACTAGAGCTTTCTCTTTTTGTCAGGGATTGTCTGTTATTTGTACAGTGCCTAAAGCTGCTTCTCTCCTCTGGCCTGAGCCATTATGGTAATAATGAGAGGAACAACAGCAGCAGCCGTGCTCTGTATGTTAATGGCTGTGTGCTGAGGTGAGAGTGGGTTACAGAGAGCTGGGAAAGATGAAACAAAAAACCAACAAGGTTAAGATATGACAGGAACATTTAATGATAACTGTATAAACAGTGGGGAACAGACAGGACAAAACTTTGGCGAAGAAGCATCATCCTGCTGCAGGGATACATTAGAAAGACAACAAATGCAGCACACAGTGATGGAACTGTTGGAAAAGGAGAATGCCATAAGGAGAATTTGTAGGTTTTCTCCCTTTCTTTTTTCTTTGGTTCTTAAGAAGAAGGTGGAAAACAAAGCATCCTTTCTCAAAGAAAGGATGAAGAGGGTTTTCTATCGGTACTGCAAGAAACAGGCTGTGATCATGAAATTCTTTAGGACAAAGATGATGAGCAGACTGTGAGATTATGTGAGCAGGCCATACTAATAAAACTGATGTATTCAGGACACACTGCACTGGAAATAAAAGAGAAGCTGTAGGACCACGTGTAAATTAAATGAAAATGAAAGGCAACCTGTAAGATGGGATGTTTAATTCCACACTGGTCAGGAGGTGTATACAAGAATCCCACATAAAAGAAAGGTTTTGATAAAAGGCAGGATGCTGCTTACCCCTGGTCTTTTCTTTGCCTTTTGAATAACCTGTTCAATGGGGCACACAGGATTGTAAGAAAAAATGGCCAAATCTTAAAAATTTTAGCAGATGCAAAGATGTTCATACAGGCAAGAGGACAGTGTCAGGAATTTTGTGCTAGGGATTCAGAACACATGCAGATTGGAATTTGGCTTTATTGTCAGACCACAGGTGTTTCAAAATACAAGACTGACTGGCAGGGAGGATGCCTGATGTTGAGGAAGGTGGTAGCACTGTCAGTGCTGCTCTCCAGACTAACTCTAAATCTGCATTGTGAGTGTTAACAGTAATGCACAATTTGTGTATTGTAAGGTTTATTTTCCATGATACAGTTTCTTTCCATTTGACACGGGATTTCCTTTGCCACTTTGCAGACAACTTACTCTGGAAACCTTTTTCCCCAATCTTCACTGAATCCCCATCACCATCCTAGGTAATTCTGTATCATCTGCAGTCTTGGCAATTCCACTGCTCAAGTTTTTCCTCATGTCCATGTGAATATGATGGGTAGCACAGGTCAATGAGAAGGGAAGGCATCTTCAATGATCTTGCTCTTTGAAAACAGACCCTTACTCCCCACTGATTGTGAATATGTGAAGTGCTTGCCCCAGTTTAGCCTTGATGGATATTATGAGGGATCTTTGTAGAGGGACTTTGTTTACTACATTTCCAAAAAAATATAGATCGAGTAAAGCTGCCAATTACCCAGAGGCCTCCCAAGAACATTAATTTATGATGTTTTGTTGATTTTTCTCTGACATATCCCACTTGCCCTTGTGTTTACTACTTCTGCTCCACAATACAGTAAACCTCTTTTGCCCCTTCCATTCCTCTGGGATGAGTCTGGTTCATGCAATCAGGCTACTTTTCCTGGCATATCTATTGCCTAAAATATGAAAAAAAAAATTAAAAAGTAAATTGCCCCTTCATGCCCAATGGAAATAGCTCCCATCAGCCTCACCCAGCAGCTCTGCAGTCACAGCACCCTCTCGAGCTCTCCTGGCCGCTCCTGTCAGTCAGAAGCTCTTGCTCCAGGCGTCTACCTGGGGCAGATGCTGCTGGAGGCAATGCCAGCCAGGTCCTGCAGCTAAGTACAAATCCTGCTGTCTTAGTGGGAAGCATGCAAAAGGCATTCTTTGGAGATGTTTTTATTCCAGATGCTTGCTTTCGTGTGAATAGCTTTTCAAACCCCCTCAACACAAAAATCCAATGGTGTATGTCTAAAAACAATGAATGTGAAGGGAACAGTTATTATGAAGCTAATAGCTTGTCCTCATTTCTCCTCCAAGTCACTCCAGGGGGTAGGAGGACCAGGAGCTGGAGAAGAGCTGGTACTGAGGGACCCCAGCCACACCCACCTTGGTGCACCTGGAAGATAATCCACAGCAGGTTTTGGGCTGTGCAGCGGTTGCTATCCCCATGCCTGCAGGGCCTGAAAAGATATCCTGGTTCCTGTTCAGTGGACTACGACACAGAGATGGACATAGCCAGAGCTCTAACGTGGTCCCTGGAGAGCAGAAGGCATCACCTCATCCAGTCAGTACAACTCAGATGTTTTAAGTATTAATTCTTTTTACGCTGGGGTTCCTGTTGCTTTTAAGCAATGCTTTTTTTGCATGGGATTAATCACCTTCAGGAGAAGTGCTGAAGACTCTGCTATCCCTTGACCCTCATCCACGAGCTGGGGATCAAGAGAGCTGAAAGAATGAGCCCCCCCGAGAGCAAATGTTAGAAAGAACTAATTTGGAAATAAATTGACTGAAAATCTTTATTGCCCAATACAGCATATGAAGTAAAAATAAAAGAGTAACACAAATGGGGTGGGAAAATTTTCATCTTGTCAAAAAATGACTTTTCTGCCTACTAAAATGTTTCAACAGATACATTTAGCCTCATACTGAGACAACTCAGAAAATACTTCCTGACATGGATAAGACTCCCCCCAATGCTCCTTATTTAGTTTCTTCTTTATAACCAGATTTATAACACCAGTCCCATGAAGATAGCCCTTAACATGATGATTAGGGCAGATTTATTATTCCAGCCTAGCCCATCTTCTCCCCTTTTTCCAGAGATTTGGTGGCATACAGAGCTGAGATTGATGGTCTGCTTAAGTATGCAGCTAGCACCAGTCTCAATTACTGAAATGAGCTACTGAGAAAAGTTTAAGAAGCCTCCCCATCCTTCTCATCATCTCCTAAACAGTCAAAACTGTCTCACCAAGAGGCAGAGTTGGCCCTTCCTTGTCTCCCTGATGGTAGTGCCATCAGATTGCAGCTGCCCAGTCAGGTTCCCCTTAGAGATAACAGCCAATTAGAAATTTAAAGTGTGCCAGGGAGCTTCAAACTCCAGCACAGCACACATTAATGGAATCTCACACCACCAGCTGGAAACAGTTGTTCTTTGAAGTTTTTCTTCCCAGGGTACAAACAGACCAGTAATGACAAAATGTGGATGGGCGGGTCAAGAGCAAAACTTCCACTGCCCGCAGCAGCTCCAGGTTTCTCCATAGCTCTGATGGGATCTGTGACTAGAAACCTAAAAGAAATGCACAGAGGGTGATGTAGGCTGCTGCAGGGGCTGGGAAAGCTCTGTTGTTTCCTCCTTGCAGCTGTGCAAAGGGCTGAGGGCTGCCAAAGTCTCTGTCTGGCCAGGGCACTTCTGGCAGTGTGCTGGGAAGAGCAAGCAGCTGTACCCCAAGGGCTGACTGACAGACTCTGTCATCCATTGCAGCTGAGATGCTGGCCCATGCTGCTGGCTGTAATGGCTGGTCCTTCACCTTTTGATTGGACTGTGAAAAAGTGCAATGAAAAGTACATTATTTTACGGAAAAAATAAGCTTTTCCCATCTCACACATCAAAGCTGCTGTTTTGCAACTCAGCCATGTTTGCTATTGCCATCCTTTCTCCTCTCTGAGACTCCTCAGAAGCTCTTTCTGAAAATCTGGCAAGACAACAGCTCATCTCACCAGGGTTGCATAGTTTTGTCTCTCTCCTTCCCTGTTATTGTAGATAATTAGGCAAATCTTAAACCAACAAAGCTCTGTGGTATTGACAAGGGATCTTTGGAGGTTTTCTCTCCACCTGGCCTTTTTTTCCCTACTGAACATCATTTTGAGTACACACAGGCTTGAAACACTCTTCATCACATGTGAAGGTGATTTTAGCGAATCCTGCAGCAGCAGGTCTCTGCAGTCCCAAGAGGAGTCCTGCACTGCTTTTTCTCACCCAGTCCTAGTGCAGTGGAGTACCTGCCACTTGAAAAGCAAACCAGCAGCAGCTCCCTGAAGTGGGGAAACACCCAAGAAGATATTAAGAGGTCACAAACACAAGTATGGACACACAGATGTCCCTTGTTCGAGCCGGCCTTGCAGGGGAAGGACGGCAGCTGAGCAGCTGAGGCTTGGCCACTGTGCACCTCACTGCTGGGGACAGTGGCACTGCCATGCCACAGTGGGGGTGGAGGGCAGAGCTGGCAGCCAAGCAGTGCTGCAGTTTTAAATGCAGGCTCTTCAGCTGTTGCCAGCACATGAGGGGTTTACAGGCCCCAGCATCAGGAACAAACACGTCCAATCTTACATAACCCGTCCTGAGGGGCGTTGCCAAGTAAGCACAGTTTAAAATCAATCAGGCAACAGCATAAAATATTTAGCACTTGGCTGAGTGTTTCCACTTGCCCCTGCTCAGCATCCATCCTGGGACAGACACAGGACCTGTGGGAAGGGCGAGGAAGAGAAAGCAGCTGCCTTGGCACAGCCTCCCATTCTTGGCCAGGGCAGTCCCAACTCCAGGGAACAACTGGAGCCTCAACGTCAGCTTTCAGCTTAACTTCACCCAGCAGTGAGAACAAGTCCATACCTCTGACAAAATGCTGTGACTGTGGTTACAGTGCTGTAGCTGCTGCTTCTCTGAGGCCCTGCATTTCTTGCTGGGCCCAGATATAGGGTCAGCTGGGAGCTACAGCTCTCGGTGTCCCAGTGGAAACCATCTCCCAGCCTGGAGAGGGCTGGTGCCAGCATCCTACAGTCTGCTCAGGGGCCAGATTAATTCCTGGAGCAATGCCTTTAGATCTGATGTCCACCAGCAGCATCTCAGCTGGCCTGGAGGCTCCTCCAAAGCCTCTCCAGACACATCAAGCCTGTGCTTTCACTGAAGTGATTTTTGCTCTTCCTTAGGAACTATAAAGCTCTGAAGAAATCTGCCCTAAAAGAAGAGAGATTCTGATTAGGTATAACAAAGAAATTTTTTATGGTGCGGGTGTTGAACCACTGGAACAGGTTGCTCAGAGAAAACTTTTGAGGTCAGGCTGGATGGGGCTCTGAGCAACCTGGTCCAGTGGAAGATGTCTCTGCTTATTGCAGGGGGTTGGACTAGATGGCCTTTAAAGGTCCCTTTGGAGACCAACTATTGTGTGATTCTATGATTCTCTGAAATTCTGACTTCAGCCAAGGCCTGGAAATACTGAAACATACAGTTGAAAATTAACTTACCTCCCTTGGTGAAGTTTGCTTTAACACTGAAATGCCAGAGGACCAACTGGGTAAGGCTGGAGACGAACAC
This sequence comes from Corvus cornix cornix, assembly GCF_000738735.6. Taxonomy (NCBI): domain Eukaryota; kingdom Metazoa; phylum Chordata; class Aves; order Passeriformes; family Corvidae; genus Corvus; species Corvus cornix. The sequence goes on from NC_047056.1 coordinate 17,786,187, forward strand.
AATAGTCTTCCCCAATGAGTACATTTGGAACAAAACTATGCTCAAGGGTCATTGGAGCAAACTGCAGACCCTCAAGTCCAAGGGAATTAGAGAAACTCATGATCCTTCAATGGGAGAAGTACTGTGTCCTACCCAGGCAGGAGTGTTAGGGAGTGACTTTAGGAGAATACTCCAGCTGATACTTCAGACACTTGGAAAATCTGTGTTTGAAGAAGCCAAGGCATAACACTCTCCAGCAGCAAAGCAGTGGTGGGAGGAGAAAGGCCAAGGCACACACGCCATCAAAGTGCCTCAGCATTCTTTAAATTTGCCTTTGCAGTAAACATTTTCCTTGGAGGTTCAGATTTCAGGGATGGAAGACAACAATTTCCTCAGGATCTTTCCAAGATGCTTGAATACTTTCTCATCCCACCTGTTTAACTGGCCCTAAAAATGAGACATTTGGGTTTCAGTGCATCCCAGACAATTATTCCACTGAACTTCCTTAGCTTCCTCCACAAAAATATGAAGCAATGATAATGATGAGAGAAGATATGTTCAGACAGAGAAGAAAGATGGACCAAGCTTAAACCATTACTAAAATACCTGAAATCAGTCTCTGCAGTCTGCATCCAAGTCTTTTGGCATATGAAAAAATGAGAATATGGGCACACTTCTGTTTTCGTTAAGTGTAACAGTAGGCTTAATGTTCATATGTTTTAAACTTTTCAAAAAGTAGAGTTAGGATAGGATCATGGGTCATAGGATCCTTAGGGTTTCTTTCTGATGAAAAGCAGTCTAATCACATCAGCCATGCCAATTCACCCCAGCTGAAGCTGTTTTACATAAAATGCGAATGTCTTCTTCCTTGCCTTCTCTGTAGGTGTGTTGTAGTTGGAAATTCCAATAGTTTGAGGTGATAGGAGTATCACACAAAGCTTTGACTGACCACCTCTGAGGTTAGAATGTGCTGGACATAACAATTTGGATCCAGTAGCTTTGCCTTGTCAACTGTCTTAAGCAGCCTGGACTCATTTCTGCATTTTATATGCTCAGCATAATTTGCTCTAAGTTTTCCTCTTGGTGATCAGGAGAAAATTTCCCTATGGGACCCTGTGCTGCATTTCCCTGGAGGAAAGGAGATTTTTGGACTGAAAAAAGAGGGAAAAGCCACCTTTTCAGTATCATTATCATTCATTAATTATGAAGCAGTGACTGCTGTAAATCCCAAAGCTTAGATTCTCTCTGCCTCCCCTGTAAGCATTACACAGAAATGTAAGAAAGAGGAGGGTTTCTGTCCCAGTGATTCCAGTAATTTATAGAATAGGTAGATTACAAGAGGTGGATAAAGCTGGCAGACTAATTGCTTGCAGGTAAGAGGCATTTAAAATGGAGACAAGGCATTGTGAAAGAGAGAATCTGTACTAACCAAGCAAAGAAAAATTTCCAAGACACCAATAAAAACTGGTGTAACATAGTGTCATTTTGTCAGTAGGAGAAGAAAGAAGAAGATTGGCAATGATCTAGTACCAAAAATACAGATATTTGGACTTCAAAAGTATTGGGTTATTCATCCAAAGTATCTTTAACTGGATAGCTCCATGTGGAATGTGGAAAGAGCTGTGAAATATGGAGGGTTCTTAATCAGAAGTTGTGATATTTCTTCCAAAAATATGCCCCAAAACAATATATGCCCTTACACACTGCAGTTTTCCATAAATGAAAAAGTGAGGAGTTGCAACACCTAAACATTGAGGAGAAAGGTCAAATTTTCATTTTGGAAGCCAAAGTTCTCAATGAGAACAAACACCTGCTGAAAACAAAGAGAGAACAAAACCACAACCCCCCCCAAAACCTCAAAGAATTTCTGCTGAAAAGCAATTTTAATGGAAAAATTTGCCATTTTTAATTCAGGGCCAGATGGTGCCTGCAAAACTCAGCCTTGACTAAAGAAGGGTATAAAACTCTACCTAAGAAATGAAAAAAAAAAAAAAAAAAAAAGGCAAAACCAGTTCATCTGGAAGAGATGGCTGTAGAACATGCACACATTTTTTGCAACCACACAATAAGATGATGTATGTCTAGTACCTCTGGCAGTTTGGGATGCCACAGAAGCTTAAGAACTTGGGTCAGACTGAAGGAATGTATCCAAATGTGGCCAGGAAGGCAAAAAGCTGGAGGGCTTGAAAGGGGAGGAAAGGGTGATGAACTCTAAATCAGCTCTTTTCCTACCCAATTAATTTCTGTCAAAACAGATCTGTGAGTATTTCTGGTAGGTTTGGGTATAAAAGGAATAGCATACAGGGTGTATCCATTTGGAAGAAATCACTAGCATGTTACTAAATATTTAACCTTCCAAATTTAATCTGTTAAATCTGCTGGGAACAGATTGTTTGCAGTGTGCTCTGGGAGCGGTTCCAGGTGAGCAGTGACTTTAGCCCTGCTTGCTTACCCTCACTCTGGGGGAGAAGGGACAACATGAAGTGATGAAGGGTTCGAGTTCTTTTTCAGCTCTCCCTTTTTAGAATAAATGGCTCTGTTTCCCAACTGGTTGTAAAACCAAGTCACTGCAGTGTAGCTGTTCTGATTTACACCAGCTGAAGGCCTGGCCTCCAGTTCTGAGGAAATGGGCTGCCAGTTTAATTACTTCATCCCTGGTATGGTATTAATAACCTGGGAATAAATTTAATGCTGCTAAGTAACAGCAACGCTGAAGATTTTGTCACATGCATGACAATTAATGTATGGTGCATGGTATTTCTGCTCCTCCTGAGTTCCTTTTTAAATGATGCTCCCTGTGATTTGAATTTCAAGGAGTACTTCTCCTAGTATTTCTCGTTATTGATGGTGACTGCTCGAAGGAGCAGCTCAGTGCTGCTTTGTTGGCTCACCAGTTTTGATTCCATGCCCAGATGCTAAGGACAGAAGCATGCAATTAATTTGGAAGCACAACTCTTCGCTGATTTCAGCTGGGAGACTTTTCTTGAACACCAGAGCCCCGACATGTCCCTGTCTACCTTTAACATTGTCTTTACATGGAAAATATCTTCCTTTTCCACTATAGATCTCCTTTCTGAGAAGGGATCTCAAAATTCTGCTATATATACACAAATATATATTGTAATATGCAAAGAGACCAGCAGAGAACAAGCTGTAGGTGATCCCCTCATTGTTGTAAGGAAAAAGAGGTCTGGTTTTTTGGGACACTGATGAGTAAGGTGAAAAGGAAAAGGAGTTTGGCATCCAGACCTCTTCCCATGAACAGGAAGGCAAGAGACAAGAATCTGCTTTTTTTACCAAGATCATGCCTTTTTTCCCCCCTGGAATCATAGGGGTCTTTGAGGCTTCTGAGGAACTTTCCTGTACAGATCCCGGTGCTCTGAGCCTGGAAGTTCTGGCTAAGTTATGACAAGTGGAGCATGTCTGCCTCAAAACATCTCCATAGTCAGAGCAGGATGCCATCTTGGGAGCTAAGGCACTAGGAACACAAGCTCCTAGGCTTTCTGCATCACACAGGACATGCAGAGAATCTCCAGAGTACCTCTAGGGTTATTTGTTAGGACATCTGCTTTGGGTAAAACCTGTCCTCTCTCTTTAACAGGTACTCCATGTGAAAAGAACCCTCACTCATCATATATAAAAGACAGGTAAGCAAAGGGAAATTAATAAGAAAGATAAATTTATGTTCCCCTCTGCAATTCAATCAGTTAATTCAATGAGGATTCCTGGCAGCTAGGTATTTTTCAGCCAGATGGATTAATTCTTTTAGTGGATCTAGTGCAATGTTGTGCAGTATTTGAGCCATTTCTCCTCAGCTACACTGCTTACAAACCACCATGTCCTATCCTTCTCACCTGTCTCCTCACCTTTGCCCTTCCACAAGCTTTCATATCAGTAGCTTTCTCCTCCCCACCAGGGAAATCTGATTGTTTCTCATGGAGCTATCTCCAATTTTCACCAGCTTCTCATTCTTGCTCTCTCTCATGTTCAGGACCTTCTCCTGTCGTGTCCAGCCATTTTCCATGGTCTGTCTGGGTAGACAACACTGAGGGCAGGTCCTGTCAGTGCCTCCATGCCTTAACAGGTCTGCAGGCTCTTGTCAGGCATCCTGAGGAGCAGTAGGTTTGTGTCCTTAGCATGGGAGGTGCAGCAGGAGACTGGAACTGGAAATCTGAACTCCTCTTTATTTTCACAGCCTGTTAGTGCAGAAAGAAAAAGGCATTTTCTTTTGGTTTTGCCAATACCAAAGCATTTTTCTAATGTTACAGGACAGGCACTGGCTCGTTTAAATCTGAAGGATGATGGAGAATTTGGAACCCATCATGTCCTTTGTGCACAGCTGCTATTGAGGCTTCTAAGCTATGGGGCTTCACCCACACTGTGTAGGCTGCAGGCAGCAAGAAAAGAGTCTGGCATTCTCCTTAAATCATAATTGCCAAGGTGGGAATCAGACACGGAAGGCTCAGCTCAGCATCCTCCTGCTTCCAGACACTGCTCCCAAGAGTTGTACCTCCCCCAGATGACTTGTGTTGAGTCCTTTGACACTGCCTGGGTGATCCAGGGCTTCTTCACGTGCCCAAAAATCTTTAAGGGAGTGAACCAGCTCAATGGGACAATCTGCAATCAATTTAATTTAACTTTATCTATCAGCAATTAATTTAACCCATTAGCATGCCCAGATATAAATCCAGGTCTGAGATCCCCTACAGGACTAGGTGCCTCCAACCCCGCTTTTACTGTCCTGGCTACCTGAAGTACCAGATTTTTGGAGAAAGGACCATGCTTATATACAGGTCCCTACATCCTGGGTGCCTGAGCAATCCACAATGGGTCGAATTTCATGGCACTCAGCTCCAGAGAAGTGTCTGATTTCAACAAAGCAGTTTCACAGTGGATGAAAAGGCACTTAAAGTGAGGTGCTAGATAGCTCAGGAGATCCTTAATCACATCCAAGAGGAACCTTTATCATCTCAGATATTTGTCGGACTCCATTCAAGGTCTGTAGCACCTAAATACTTCACCAGTGGCTGGTTCTGTCCTGTATAAAAAAGTCACAAGGTGGCCTTGGCATGTTTTCTGTCTGACAGATGGCCACATCTCAATTAGCACTAACCTGTGCCTTTCCTTCTACCTCTAAAGGCCAGTGCAAGGCAGCACAAAAATGACACAGTTCCCTCTCCCTTGGAGGTGCCCATAGTGGTCAAGAAGCCACCTTTTGGACAGGAAAGCACTGGTGCCAGAACTTGCTGTAAGGCTTCCTGGAAGAATCCCCAAAAGTTCAAACACAAGAGCTGTATGCAGTGAGGCAAGGCACAGATGGCAAAATAAAAGCAGTGCAGGTTTTTTCTGAGCTTCTGAGTCTCTCAGCTCCTGGACATATGAGAAACGGGGCCACTTTGGCTGAATTCAAACAACTTGTCTAAGGCAAAGGAGATACAGACCCCTTCTGGAGACTGGAATCTATAAAATGTTAGTCCTGTCCCACTTTTCCTAACAGGTCCCTCCAAATTAATTTAGCACCAGATGCAAAGACCTCTTTCATCCTCCTGGCAGATAATATCTAGCAGCCACTCCTGGTTTAATTAGGCAGTGATTGTGCTTAGATTTTCCCTCTGTTGCAAGTAAGTATGCATATCCAGTTTATAAAGAAGAGTTCAGAGCAATGAAACATTTGATCTTGAGCTAAGCTACATCATTCACTCAGCCAAAAAATTGTATCTTTTGCTTGTCGATTTGCTGTGAATACAGAATGAGAAAAAAACGTGCTCAGCTTGGCTTAATCCAAACTCTCATTTTTATTCTGGTTTCAGAACCACCAGCAAACAAATCAACACAAACTTCAGCACCCACACAGCTCAGCCACTCCAGTTAACCAATTTTTCTTTCTCGGAAAGTTAAAAGCACTCCTGGCTATGCCTTTGGGGTTGGATCCAATTACATGGAAAGATTCATTTTGCCTTTAGCAAGAAGAAATTACAGATTTTGGGCTATTTCCTGATTGCTCTGTTCCATCACTCTGAATTATAATCAAGCTACATATGGTTCATACCATACCAATAATTCTGGTGCCAGGATTTTTGACTGACAGAACCCACAAGACAAAAGCCCTGCACAACGTGGAGCACAGGGTCCTTGGGCCTAGTTGTGCCCTCTGAGTGATGAACAATTCTTTGGGTATTGTAGACCTGAAGGTTATTATTTTTATTCTGGTTCATTATCACTGTAAATACCAGCTCTCAGCTCTTCTCCTCCAAAACCTTCACCTTTCCATCCCTCCCACCTCCTTCTGCTGGCTTTGCACCACAGGAAGGTTTAGCAGAAGGAATGCAGTGAAAGATTTAAACTGGGTGGGTTCTTCTGCTAGAAAAAGGAGGTTTCTCTGTGGTGATCTAGAAAATCTGGGTTCCAGTCTTGTACCGAGAACAGGCAGGAGGAGTAGCACTTTGTCTATCCTCTCTCTTTCCCTCTGCGGTGATAGGTGGTGCTGCTGCTCTTCCTACAGACCAGGAATGCACTTGCAAGGCACTGTATTTCCATTTGCTTACTCGTGGTGTCCTGAGCATGCATCATATCCTAGATTCTGACTTTGGACAGCTGAGGACCGCAGCGTAACGTGACACTCCCACAAGCATTTCAGCACATCAGCAGATGTACCAGCTAAAGATTCTCCTGAAATCCTCCTGGCTACCACAAAGCTATGTTCTTGCAGCATTGGATGTGTGGCTTCCAGACCAGGACTCTCCTGCTCTCACATTGCAATGGTTCCCACATGGTTTGGCCCTGAGGCTTTCACAGCAGTTCTGTCTCCAAGGACTCTCCCAGACAGACTGCTGAGGTGGTGCAGAGCACCCAGGGGAGCAAAGATCAGGACTGTGTGACTCCCCATCCAGGTGCTTTTCCTCAGGGTGCTTCCACTGAAGGCAGTGGCCAATTGCTGGGTCAGCATCAGCCCTGTGACAGCCCTGGTCAGAGCGATTCGTGGTGAAGTGATTTCCCTGAAGCTATAGTGACATGTGCCTGCAAAGTCTCATCCCTTCCTTGACTCCTGCAAACCTCCATTTTGTAAGAAGAGCTGTTTGTACATCTCTGGTCATTTCTGCTGCCAGGCAGCATTTCCTTTTTACATCCTGCCTTGGTGGCTCCCAAATCCCTAACTCCTCACAGACAGAAACTGAAGGACCTTGGAGGCTCCCAAGCCATCATGGGCTGCCCTGCTCCAACAGCCATCAGACCCAAGGGAGGGGGACTTTTCTTCCTCCCCAGCTTTGCCCCTTTCAAATATCATTTCGTGTTGCTCCCTGTCAGTGCCGCGCTTTGTGCTTCCGTTTGCACAGAAGCTTTCCTGCTGAGGTGCATCTCCATCAGCTGTGGAGGAAAGCACCTTTAGAAACAAAAAGAAAGGGTTAGTTACCACTGCTAGACACATAGCATGAACCCCCCAATTTCTTCCCACAAGACACTGTGAAATGTGCTGGCCCCATGCATCAAGGATGCATTGCACAACCTGGTATTGAAGAGGACTGACAGTGATGCTGCTGCACCTGAAGAGAAACCACCAAATCACAAAGGAGCCTGCTGCAGCTCACCTGCCTCACCACAAGCCCCTTTCTATTGCTATTTGAAGAACTTTCTCCAAAAATCAGCAGGGTACCAGTGAGCCGCAAATATCAAAATCAAATCAGGCACAGTCATCGGCTTCCCAGCAAAAGCAACAGGACAATTTATGGCAAATGTAGTGCAATAGGGAAGTGGCATAATTAACACTAGTTAATTATGAGTTAATTAGAGCATTGGTAGATTCTTTGGTGGTTTTGGGCAAGAGAAGAGGCTGATTACAAAAACCAGCAAAATATGCCCTGGTCTGTAGCAATGGTTACAACCCCTGTCATTGTTGGTTTGTGATTGCTCCTCTACTTAGATTTTCTTGGTTCTGCTGCAAAATTCAAGTAAACCAAATGGCTCCTGATTTCCTCATGGGCACAGGGTCCCGTGGTCTTCCCAGACTGAAGGAAGGATGTGCTTAGTTTGGTGTGGGGAGAATGGTAAAGGTAGAGGAAGAGAAAATTCTTACTTCCCTGGTGTCACTGAACCTCACTTTGATAGCATCATGGAAAAAAGCACATTTTGGAAGTGTCAGAAGGAAACAAAACTGCCTGGAAGCAAGAAAATTTGACTTGATGATTCAGAAATCCCTTCCCCAGTCCATTCTGTATAAATGAATTTTTTTTCTTTAAAAAAAATATCCTAACAAATCTTTTTGGATTTCCCCCTATTTCACAAATACATTTGGTCACTAAAAACCTGTATTTCAGCCAGAATTCACCATCCATCCAAACTAGCTGGTATCTCCAATCGGTAGCAGTGATGACTGATGAATTTGCACTGTAGGAGCTGAAACAGCTTTTGTTGCAAGCCAACCCCCCTAAAGTTAAGTCCCTGCACAAGCAGAATGGAAAGACCTAGAAAGTGTTACTTGGTAAAGGTATAATGAATATGAGTTAGAGACTGCTGTTCTCAAGAAAGTATAGGTGAAAAACACTCTGGAGAATCAGGGTGATCATAATTTGGGGTTATTTCTTTCTGCTAATTATGTATGAATTGTCTCCCAGTGCCTATTACATTAAGGAAGAAACTCTTTTCTCTAAGATACAAACCCTCCCTGCAGTCCAGATCAACTCAGGAATTAACGATGGACCAGATATTTAGAAGGAGACAAAAATGTTCTGTGAATACCACTAGGATATACTAAAACAAAGTGAGTTTGGAAGGCCAATAAAATGTTGTGGAAGAGCAGAAAACAGGGCTGGAGAAAAACCCTAATATGGGCTCAAGTTAGTTAATGTGTGTTTTAAATCTTGAACGTTCTCCTTAAGCAAAGATTTTGGCACAGCTTATTTTGGGAGTATGAATAACAAATGATAAGCAAGCAGCGAGAGGAAAAAAAGCCTTAACCCAGAGAGGTGGAGGCAACAAAAATGCACCAGGGCTTTATGTCCTCGTGTCTCTCTCCCTGTAAAGGCAAAGGAAAGCGGTGATCTAAACGGGACATGTGATTTCCCAACAGCATTTTGAGCCGTGGATGCTGAAGCATCTAGAAAGAAGTGGTGACAGAGACGCTTTTAGGCAAATGACTTGGCTAGCAGGCCTGTTGGGAATGGAAAGAGGAGTGAATGAACACTGCTTACCCCTATTACGCAGGATTATTAGGAAAGCAGGGAACACCCCTCAATGCCGTGGGATGCAGCCCAGTGTGCTCGTCATTACGCTGAAAAATAAACCACACGAACAATTAAAGTTCTGCAGACCTGCCGGAGCTTCCCCATCGCCTTGGGGAGCTGTGCCCGGCTCCGTGCTGGCAGTCCCTTGTGGCCGGGGGAGCAGTCCCGGGGGAGGGCAGGGTGTGGGGCAGCCGGGCTGGGGCGAGAGAAGCGGTGCCCGCGGAGGTTCGCTGAGCTCCGGTGTGCGGGGGGAACAGAGGAGACTTGGCTGGGAGGAAGGCCTAGAGAGGAGGAGGAGGAGAGGGGGGTCAGAGAGGGGAGGGTTTTGCCATACTCACCCGGGGCGGGGGTTACACACCGAGGGACGGGAGGCTGTTCCTGCTGCGCCGCAGAAGGAAAGTTGGCCGCGCTGCCGCGCAGGGCTCGTTCTCCTGCCTCTCTCCCTCCGCCTGCCTCTCTCTCTCTCTCTCTCCCCCTCCCTCCCTCATCTTTTTCCTCCTCCTCCTCCCGAGCCCACAGTGCCGCCGAGGCGGTGCAGGAGCGCAGCCCCGTCGCCGCCCGCGCTGTGCAGCCCCGGGCCCGGTCCCCGCCGCCGCCCCCGCCGCGGGGATGCTGCCGGGCGGAGCGCCCGGGCGCTGAGCCGCCCCTCCGGCCGCGCCAGCGGGAGCACCGCGCCGCGGGTCACCTTGCAGGGAGGTGAGTGACCCCCCAGCCCACCCTGTCCCATCCCCTCCGGGCAGCGATGCACCAAATACCCGCTCCGCCGCATCCTCCGGAGCGCGGAGCGGAGGCGGGGGCACCGCGGCTCCCGCAGCCGCCGCGCCGGAGGGACTCCGGGGGGAGCGCAGGGAAGCGCGGGGGCTGAGCGGGGCCGCCCGCAGAGGTGCTTCCCCGATGCCCTGCGGAGAGCCCAAATTACCGTGCCCGGTGTTGCCCTGCGGGGTCTGGGGGGAGAAGAGGCTTTTCCAGTGCCGTGGCGAGATTGGGAGCATCGGAAGGGAAAGTGCGCGCGGGGTTCTGTTTTTCCCTTCCCTCCTCTTCCCCATGAGGAATCCCATTTAGCGCACTGTGGCGGAGCAGCTTTCCTCCCAGCTCCCGTCCGCCCTGCCAGCCCAGGGAAGGGGAAGAGGGGTTGTGCAGGGGTATGTGGGGGCAGAGCCCGAGCCGGGGGCAGGCGGAGGAGATGCTGAGCTCCTGGCAGCCGCACATACCCGTTCCCCTCTCTGTCCTGCTCCGGAGAGGCGCCGGACTGAATTTCTTTTCCTTCCTATCCTCTAGTGTGAGAGCAGTGAGAGCTAAGTTGGACAAAGGGATGGTTGAGGCAAGGAGACAGCAGTGGTCCCTGCTGTCAGTGGCAGAGGGGTGACATTGGGTAAGTCCCCATACCTGCCACGTCCTTCTGGGTGGGGTATCCGGGTGTCACTAAAGCATCCCGCAAGGGGTCAGTTCTTCAGTAGGAAGAGGCTGGCAATGCACTGAGACCCTTCTGGAATTGTCACTCCAGGAGTACAAGCCTTCCTGGAATAGGATCGGTAGCACTCCCTGGTCAGGAGTGTGCTGTAGGGGGAGAGGTGCAAGGGTCTGTGTGGGAGTGGCGGTGGTGGTGGGGTTTAAACCCCCTCGGATAGAGCATGGAGCAGGGGTGGCAGGAGTTGCTCCAGAGAGCAATCTGTTGAACTGTGCCTTCAAAATCACTGGAGGGAGGCTGTAGCCTCCGTGTGTAATGAAAGAGAAAGAAGCAAAAAAAAAATCTAAACTTTCCGATAGATTAAATATTCAAATTGAAATTAATTAGACATTAATAGGGTGTAAACAGAGCATTAGCAACAATTAAAAGATGCTTTGATGGTGTTAAACTCAAGATGATGCATTAATTGGCACATAGAGGGGGATTTTTGTGTATTCTAAAAGGCAGTCAGAACAGAGAATACACTTTTCTACATTCATGTATTTAAATTACTTAGTCTTAATTATGGTTAATTAACTGTCATCTTTAAAGTAGTTGCATGTAGATGGTCTGTATTAATTTCAAATTACCTCGCTCCTAAGACAAAGACTGATTTTACTGGACAAGGTGACATTTTATTGGCAGTTCTGGTAACTACAGGTCATGCCAGGATGTGTGTAGGATAAATTCATTTGCGGGAATTAAATGAAGTCTCCTCTCATTAAGCGGGCAGGCAGATGTCTCACAGCACTGGTGCCACACACTCTGGAATAAATCTCACACACAGAGGAGGGCTCTTCCTTATACAAATGCAGATGTAATGCAGTACTGGGGTACACAGGCACCACCACAACACATTTAACTTGAGGAAGGATGCTCTCAGGATTTAAAATGCTTTTGCTTCTGAGGAGAGTATTAGAGAAAATGAGCAACATGGTTGGATAAGGTTTTTTTGTCTTTCTTTCTACTGCAAATTCATATCTGCAGACAGCTGTAAATGCTTCCAGGAGAGTTTTTTAATACTGCCTGTGTGGTTATTAAGATTGCAGATTACATGTGTGGTTTTTAAGAGTCCAAATTTTGTCATCTTCACTTTGAAGACTCAAATTTTTACAGGTTATTGTTTGTATGGTGCAATTGGGGGGAAAAAGAAAATAACTGCAGAGGTGCGCACAGGAGAAAAATACTCTGTGTGTTCATAGGCTTTGCTTTGACAAGCATGAATAGTGGCTATGTGTAAGTGTCTGAATACACATCCTCCAGCTATCATGTCAATTGTTTCTGAGTACCCTTTCTGGGGCAAAAGCTGGAAACTACTTTGAGTCATGGGATCACAGCAAAATGCTTCTCTACAGATGTAGATGCCTGTGACCCTGAGGATTCACATGGAGCTGGTCTAACCTGTAGCACCTAAGAATCAAAGATTCTGTGGTTTAAATTTGGTGCTACAACATCAGAAGAGTGACAAACTGGTTGTTTTCACTGCACAAGCAAAGACTGCATTTTGAAGCGGTGGTGCAGTGCACGAGTGGTGTGAGTCCATGCATGCCTTTAGCAGTGCCAGTTTTACACCTGGCATCCCTAGGGATGTGCATTTGTATGTGTGTCTCTATAAAACCTGAATGTGCACAGTTCCCTCATTTACCAAATCTGTGCTGTATTTCTGTCCTTACGCTTCGAGGCTTCACTGAGGCACGAGAAGAATGAACTGATGCTTCACACCAAGTTGGCATAATTCTACCAGAGGTTTGATGGGGTTTGTGTGCTTTGGTTGAGTGCTCAGACACCTCAAAAATCCCCAGGGAGAACAAAGAACTCTGAAATGGTGTTTGCAAAACAACAGAATCATAGAATGGTTTGGGCTTGAAGGGACATTAAGATCAGGTAGTTCCAAACCCGCTGCCATGGACAGGGATGCATTCCACTAGCTCGGGTTGCTCAGGGCCCATCCAACCTGAAAACTTCCAGGAATGGGGCATAATCAAATAGTTCAGCTTCTTGAAAAGGGACCCAGGAAAAGCATCCAGCCTGGTGTCAGGTCCTGCAGGACAGCTGTGCTCAGTGTGCTGCTTCGGGGCATCTCCCACCTGCAGTGACTCTCCCAGCGGGTGGTGTCCCCATGTCACCCACCCAGCTTACAGCTCCTATCCTTGTGCTCTTTGCAACAGAACAATCTCCCTTCTTCCAGCTGCATGTGGCTCACAAGATCATGGAGGCAAGGTTGTGTTGTGGATGTGCTGCCAGCCCAAAGCCTGTGCAGCCTCTCCCATATAGAAATCCCTGAGGTCCTATATTCCTTCTCCTCCCAGAGGAAAGAGGGGATAGGATTTTTCTTCATGTTCAGACAATGCCCTGAGTCTAATGGGCATTAGCACTATTCTTTTCCATTCTTGTTCCTGCAGGGAGGGGTGAGTGAAGGGTTAAGAAAGGTCTGTAGAGGTCAAGCTATGCCCCACTGATGCTACTGCTTCATTTTTCCCTGCCTGCTGTGTCTGCCTCCAGCTACCACTCTCGCCATGGCTAAACCACTTACTCTGTAAAGCTTTTGTCCCACAGTGTATTCCTGGCTCTGCAATTTTTCTAGAGTCTTATGGAGCACAGATGATTTTATGGCCCCAGAAGCGGCTGTTTGTTCTAATCATCCTTGCCCAGATGAACTGACTCTGGTAATTTTACAGTGTTCTTCTGGCAAAGTGACTTACAGCCCTGGGGTGCTTCGCTTGGGGCAGGAGGTACAGAAACTTCCATTTTGCACCAAGTTTGCACCACCAGGCTGTCTTCCTGTTCTGGCATCTCTTTGTTTTCCATTTGTGCTTCAGGAATACCTCAGGTCCAGCCTGGAGCACAGCACTGGGGGTTTACATGCAGAGCAAGTGTGAGGCTTTGCTTCCTGCATGCAGTGTGGGAAAGCAAGCAGAGCCAGATGAGGAGGCTGTGTGTGAGAACTGGGCTCTCTGGGGGCTTGGCTGCCCATCAGGAATGAGACTGGAGTTAATAGGGCCACTCCTGGATCTGCATTTGGGTGTTCCTGTCTGTGGGCCAGCCTGGTCACAAACATAGTTAAACAGGGATTTTAGGTCCAAGGGGAGGCACAGGATTCAGCCAGCAGGCAGACCAAGAGGGCTTGATGATGTTGCTGTTCCTGGGGGAGACTCTCAGGGTTCTTTTGGAAGCTCTTAAAGTAAGAATCGCTCCTCAATGTCTCAATCTCCCCATTTTGAAATGGATGTGGGGAGCTCACAGGTGATGCTGGATACATTTGGGGTTCTATGATGGTCCTGGTCTGCTGTACTGGGGAGCCTCTGGAAAACACAGCAGAAAAAACAGGGTCAGACTTCCTGACTGCTTTCACTCTGCAGAGTAATAGCCAGAAGTGGTACAGGTGTCAAGGTGCTTTTACACTGGTGCTTTCCACAACAGCCAGGGTTATTTACACCACAGCAAGATGCTGTATGTCAGGCCAGTTATTTATTATCTGAAAAGTGCAGTGAATGAAAAAAGTTGTGAGTTCAGACTGAACCCCACTAAGAATTAAGGGTGAAAAATTTAAGTTGTGAAGGAGGATTGCTACAAAAGTCTGAATGTGTCTTTTTTTTTTTCTTGGAGGCAACTTGAGGCAGAGTGAATTAAAGCCAGCTTGTTCAATTAAAAATAAATAAATGAAACATAACATTTCATTTTAGCTCAGGCAAAGTGCTTCCATCTGCTCAAAAGGAAATACTTTGTTGCAGGAATAACATTATTATGTTTTAGGTCAATGCAAGGTAATTCCTCCTTTCTTCCCCTCTCTGTTCTTTGGTTCAGATACTGAATTAAGCAATCACTTATTCAGGCAGATATGCAGATGGTAATTGTTTTAACATATATCTCTGCACAGGTAATCAGGAGACCTGGATTTTATTTCCAGCTTTGTCTTGACATGACCTTGGGCACTTCAGCATACTCCAAGTTCCCTGTTTTTAGGAGGACAGATCACATCTCACAGTGGATTTGCTGCACATTGGCAATACTAAAATAGCATGGAGGTCTTTTTAATTCCACTGTTAGCAATGAAACATTTAGCTATCACTAATGCATGCATTCCTAATTTTCCCAGTGCGAGTTAGTTGCACTGCCTTATGAAACTCCCTGTAGTTTACTTAATAGGGCAAAAGGAATTTCAGCTGCTGAAATACAGCATTCCCTTAAAACAAAACCTACTTTAATAAGCCCAGCTAAATCAAAGAAGAAAAACACAAGTGGGAAAGGGGTTTTTTCCTTCATTTTGCTGAATGTTTCACTTTGTAATCAGCATTCCAGATTCATACATTGCCTGTGATTTCTCTCATGCAAAAGGTCCGTATTACGTGTTGCAGTTTCTAAATGTCTGGGGTACCTCAAACCGTGCTGAAGCCTATTGCATTGTCCTTTAGAAACTCCCTCTTACCTGAAAGCTCATGCCAGGAAATCTGCAACTTCCTTTCTTGATGGAGGGCTTGACTGCTCTTCAAGAGATCTTTCTCCCCTCTGCTTTCTCAGTGCTGGCAGAGGGGAAACCAGCGTCAAACCCAGGGCCAGTCTGATAATCCTGAGGTTGAATCAGTGTGCTGGTGGCACAAAGGGTCACTACTGTCCCTTCTTGCCATTCTGGTGATTCAGAATGACTGAGTGGTTGGCTGAGGGATTTCGGAGCACTACGTGTCTTTTGGGGAGCATGGGAGACAGGTGGGAATCTGTAAGGATCAGAGGATTAGAATCATAGGATAATCAAGATGAAGGAATCTTAGGAGGTCTCCAGTTCTATTTCATGCTCCAAGAAAGGTCAACTGTGGGATCACACCATGTTCCTCAGAACTTCATTCAGTTGGGTATTCAAAACCTGCAAGGATGGAGACTGCAAAACCTCCCTGGGCAGCTTTTTCCTCTGCTTGACTGTATTAATGGGGAAGAGATTTCTGCTGGTATCTAGTACCCCCATGCAGAAGTACACGAGTTTTTGAGCCATTTTTCCTGGCTGATGACCTGCCAGATCTGCAAAGCCTTAGGCTTTGACAGCAGATGGGGACTCTGCCTTCAGCCTCACTTGCCTCCAAGTGTTCTTGCCAATAAACCAGTCTGCTGGGCTGGTGATGCTTTGTCTGTGTGGATGAGTGTCCTTCTGCTCTGCTGTGAGGACACGGTCGGGGCTTTTCAGCCATAGCCCAATGTTTCAACTGTATGGTTTGTTCAGAATTCAGGGGTTTTGAATTCAGAGTTTCCCAACTGCTCATTCACACAGGACTTTGGGTGCCTGGCAAGGGTCTCAGAAGGCTGAAGAACCCTTAAGCTGTGTAAAGTCCCATGGAGAGAGGAGGAAGACAGCATCCTGCCAGGATGAGCGAAGGAGTTTTGGGATGGTGAGCAGTAACAGAGCTGGCTTCTGCTCCTTGTCTGCTGGAGGCTGGGGCACAGCATTTAGCTGTTCTTTCCTTGCCCTCCCTACAGCTGGCATTTCTCTGTCTCACACCCTCTGCTTAATTAGTTTGTCAGGCACTGTCATCGTAGCAGGAGGCTGCAGAACACCCAGCAGAGCGTAGCTCTCATTGCAGCTCCTCATTGTAGCTGGGCTCTGCTGTAACACGAGTGATAGCTTAATAAACCACAGCATTGCAGACTAAAGATCTTGGCACTGCTTGCAGCTTCTTATTAAAATAAGAAAGGGGGAGGGGGGAATGCAAGAAATTGGAGAGAGTGAAGGTTAAAATAATTAATGGACTCACTTTTTATAGTAGACTGGGGTAAAAATGTCTAACCCCAAGGTAAACATTAGATTGAAGGTTGATATATTGATTAGATATATCTATCTGTTAATAACTTGAACTTGGCTTTTCCTTGTGGTTCCAGTCTCAAGTGTGAAAATGCAGAATTATTTCTGGTTGGCCTCAGTACCAGTCAGTGATTTGTGGGACAATTAAAACTGTGCAAAGACAGAAGAAACCTGAATCCAACCAATTAAAATTAACTCTGCATCTTGAAGCAGACTGAAAAGCTTTCTTATTTCAAGAGCTCTGATGGATTTCATTTTCCTGTCAACATCATTCTGAAACCTCACTGTGGTCATAGGCAATGAGAGCTTTTTTCTGCTTTGAATGTTGGCTCTCTGCAGAGAAGGCACCCTCCAGTTTCCTCAGGTGGTCTGTCAGAGGTTACCTGCCCTGCCACTGCCGTCCGGGGATTCTGGGTTGCAGGGAACCTGGAAACTGGAGCACTCTTAATTTTAGGACTGTCTGTGAGTCACAGACATGTGAGCCTGGCTCAGGCCATGTCCATGAAAGCCCCTAGTGAAAGTGGAGTGACTGGATCCATGTCCAAGGGGTACCTGCAGGCAGGACACAGGCTCTGAGCCCCTGCAGAAGCACAGCTGCCTTTTGCCCCCAAGCATCACTTGTGACCAGGTGCCACTCTCTGTCACACCTCCATCTCAGCCTGGGGGATTCCATTCCAGGGAGTAATACTAATGCAATTATTTCTTTCTCCCCTTTTTTCCTGTTAATATATCATACCGGAAAGGCCTGAATCTCATCAGCCTCTTCCCATTGAGCAATACTCTTGCAGGGCCAAGAACATTGGGTCAGGCTCTGGTAAGGCAGGCAGCCAGCTACAGATTAAAATGCACCTAGGGTTAAACCATTTTCCTTGATTGCATGCTGCCATCCACATCTCCCTGCTGACCTTCCCTGAGGCATGCTGGCTGCACGGCTGTGTGGGACTCCAGGGAGGATGTCCTGAGCAATGGATTATCCCTATTATCAGAGGAGCTCTGTGAGAGAAGGATGCTCCATGTCTTGTCCTTGCCTCATTTTGGATGTTTTCTTCCACTTTTTGCCCGTTACCAAGGGAAAAGTGTCACTCAGAATCTGCAATATTGGTTTACCAGACTGGTTTAAATGCACAGAAGGTAAGCACCTGCCATATAGATGTTTAGATCCATGGTAGGACTGAGCAACAATGCAGCTCTAAGGCATGCAATAAAACTGCCCTAAAATGGCATTTTCCTGAGCGCTACTTAAGCCAGACTTTGTTGGAAGGATGTGACCACAGGGAGCTGCAAGGCCTGACCCAAGTTTTCCAGCCATTGATGCAGTGACAAATTGTTGACCTCTTCATGTATTTCTCTGGGAGGGCACTTGTTTGATTTGTGAATCTTCCTCCAATTTCTGCTACACATCTGTGGCATATTCCTCCTGACCACTTCAGTTTGCTTGACAGGTGGCAGGGATAAGAGTGTTTGCAAGAGGGTTTGTGGTTTTTGGGAGAAGTCTCTCTGGCTTCAGCAGGGTTGATGGCTGATGTCACACATCGGAGGAGTTCTGCATTTTCCAAGCCAGCTCAGGAAAAACTGAGCAAAGCCTGAGAAATTACTCTTTAGTTGATGAGTGTTTCTCATCTTCTGCCTGTGGGGATTCATTTACTTTCTTTGGGGGAGGTGGGAGGTTGTTGGGAGCAGGAGGTAGAAGTGGAAGGTTTGTGGTCAAGCAGCTGGAGGCCCAGCAGAATGCTCCTGCTCTCTGGATTGCACGTGTAACTTCCATGGGATCTCACTGTAGTGGGTTTTCTCTTCTGTAGCTTTCCTGCTGGTTCACTTTAGAGAAGCACTGAACTACTTGA
The DNA here is from genome assembly GCF_000738735.6 of Corvus cornix cornix. NCBI lineage: Eukaryota > Metazoa > Chordata > Aves > Passeriformes > Corvidae > Corvus > Corvus cornix. Next base: position 17,804,457 of record NC_047056.1, read on the forward strand.
CAACGCGATAAAATGGGGCTTTTGCATGTTAAACCAAGAGCTGTGAATGTAAACACATCAGCACACTGGGTCAGGCTCTCTTGCATGTGAAACAAGTTTCTTGCTTAATTGGTGGTGCTCTCGGCAGTGGTTTCAATACCTCCTGCATCCAAAAGAGAGACTGACGGTATTTGAAGTCTGGAGTTAAGAGGAAATAACATTGGGCTTTTGCTGGACATTGCTCTGTTAGAGGTTGTCTGACATAAAAGAGAACTAGAGAGAAAGCACTGAGTAAAATAATTACATATATTTATGTGTTTGTGTATGTCATTCTTGGTTTCCAGACAACACAATGGGGACAGGTAATCCTACATTAATAATTTGGCCTTAGAGGATCTGGTATGAAGAACTTTGAAGCTAGTAGCATGTCTGTAATTTCTATGCTCTTGCCCAGAAACAAACCCCTGAATTTAGTGTTGCTATAGCCAATGCATCAGTATTTCAAAAGGCATTTTCCTTTGGCTACACCTGAGAAAAATGAGCAGCCTGATGAGGAAGTGGTTGGGCTGGAAAAAATGGGTTTTCAAGGGGTAGTAAAGCACTTGCCAAGGGCAAAGGCTGCAGACACCAACAGGTGAACACAGCGCCTGCCCATTTTTTGCAATTGCAGATTTCTGAGAGCTGAAAATGGTTCTTTTAGGATCTTTTGTTGTTGTTGTTTTTGTCTTTTTTGGTTTTTTCCCCATCTCTTATCAAAGTGTTTGGAGGAAAGGGACGTTGTCCCCAGGATGACAGTTGTGTACCCGTAGGAGGCTGGGAGCAGGCAGCAAAGCCATTCTCTGGTGGGGTCCATCACTATCAAGACATTTCACCTCATCTGCTTCTCTACACCCCGTGGATGTGGGGCAGGCTTTTTTTGCCTCTCTGGGTGGGGATATATTTGGAGAACTAAGTGAGAGTGTGCACATATGTGGGGCTCTGTTTCCTATTGAGATGATACGGAAAACAAACTAACTGGAGTCCCTCAATTAATTGCCTTTTTCTTCACCTTCATTTCTGTTTCCTTTCTTCATCAGGAAAATGGGAGCCACTCACCCAGCGTGAACTCTAAGGCACAGCAAAGTAACGGCCACTGGTCCCACTGCCTCGGACACCTCCCAGTATGGATGGGTTGGTTGAGCAGAACACCGTGCTGATGCACAGTAAGATCAGTGAGGCTGGGAAAAGGAATGGTTTAATTAACACAAGGAACTTAGTGGCAGAGAGCCGCGATGGTCTGGTCTCTGTGTACCCCACCCCTCAGTACCAGAGCCACAGAGCAGGCAGCCTGTCCTCTCCGAGACGCCCAGAGAACGGCAGGAGTGACCCCGTGCAGCAGCTCCTGGACCCCAACATGCTGCAGCAGACAGTGGAGTCTCACTACAGGCCCAACATCATCCTCTACTCCGAGAACGTGCTGCGCTCGTGGGGCGAGAGCCTGGGCTCGGAGTGCTGTGAGACGACCTTCATCGAGGAGCGCTCGCCCACCAAAGACAGCCTGGAGTACCCTGACAGCAAATTCATCGACCTCTCTGCAGACGACATCAAGATCCACACCCTCTCCTATGAGGTGGAGGAAGAGGAGGATTTCCAGGAACTAGAGGTCAGATGTCACTTGGGATATGTGGGGAAGGCTGGGAGGAGGAGGGCAGGTTTGAAATTAAGGGTACAGCCTCCTAGAGCTTAATGGCAGGGGGTCAGCTGCTTTTCATATCAGCTGTATCACTTTCTCCTCCAAGTAGGACAATGAATGATCACTCATCTTTATTTGTTGGGTAAAGTCCCAGATCTGTGGATATCAGTGGCAATATTCCCACTGGCCCTAATGGAGATCAGCATTTCCCTTCTGCCTCTGAAGGGGCTGGTCAGAAACAGGCGAAGAACCACGTGCTTAAATGCTGTGTAAGGCTGGGACTGGGAGCATCTGCCTACCCACATGGAGCCTGTCTTACTCAGCAGGCCAACATCATTTCTTGCCTTCACCTTACTTGAGCAGAATGTTTTAAATTACTGGCTCAGACACAAAACATTTCTGTCTCTGAGTGAACGCAGAAACAGAAGTCTTTCAGTTTCAAGCTGCAGTGAATCCATGCCTCTGAAATAAATGACTTTTTTCTGATGGAGCGAAACACTTCTTTAGACCCAAATACAATGTTTTCTTCTGGAGTCCCGTGCTTCATTGATTGCTCACTGTAAAGCAACAGGGAAGACTATGGAAATGAACTTCATTCATTCTAAAATGATGCATTTTTTTATTTTAACCAGAGGCCCAAGTGTGGCAGGGATTTGTGTTTGCCAGTGTTTGTGGGAATGGAGGGTGAACATAATGCTGCTGATCTGAGGGTGAAACATAATGCTGTTTCTCCAACATTGGTCAGAGACTCCTAACCTAGCAAAGACCCTCTGGCTGTCTAGAGCAAAGCCATACCTTCAAACATGAATGTCCCAGCTGAGATAGGGACACTGCTCATGCTTCTCTGTTGCTGTGATTTTTTCGGTTAGGACCAAGACCTAACAAGCTCTAAAATGTCTATTTTCACCTCCTGTAATACCAGTGTCTCACCCTGTGATCAGCACACAGGAAATCCAGCAAGAGCCTGATTTCCCTTTTATTCTCTTTTCTCTCTGTATTGATAAGGTGGGAAGAGGGAAGTGTTTTTCCCAGTGCGCGCCACTAATGCAGTATTCAGTGCCTCCACAGGGAGACAGAAAGCTTCTCTCTGAAGCATGTGAGAGTATTAGCTCAAATCACCCCCTTCCACAGAATTTCCAAATTGACCGTGGGAAGTATAATTTCCTTAATCAAAACAAAATTCCTGGTTGCTGTCTTTTTGCCCCGGTTTCTCTTGTGCTGTAGTGACACAAGTGACTGCAGCACACATGGTGTTGTTGACACATCTGGCCTGACATTCAGGCAGCAAATAAAAAGTGTCCCTCTTGGCAATTCAAGTCAAGAAGACATTCTTAAGCCAACTTTTGGAGAACGAGATAAAAAAAGGCTGGGAAAATGAGCAGCATAAGGAAAAAAACCTCTTCAAAATTGTACTGGAGGAACTTGATCAGCTTTTCACAGAGAACATTTCTGTCTTAAAAACCAGCTGTAGAACTTCATCCTTCCCTGATTTTAAGGGGAGAAATGAGGCAGTAAATGTTGGTAACATGCTCTGACAGTGTGTGCATCCTTTTCCCTGGCTTCTTCTTCTTTCTGACCTGTTTCTCAGGACTGTAGCCTCCTGAGGTCAAATGTGGCAGTTCTTAAATGGGTATAGTGCATCTGGAATCACAGATTCCCAGTCTCAATTGACCCTTTGGAGTGATGCTGTGCTAACAAACACAGAGGTGCATGGACAACCACCTTGAGCTATGTGTACAAAGTACTCAGAATAAGAAGACATTCACAAAGTACACACCACCCATGGATTGTCCTCTCCATCAAAATGTCTCCTCCACTAGGAGAGTGGAGCAGGGGAGGAGAAAACAAGGCAAGGTTTGGATAAGGACCTGGTTAGCTGGAAACGCTTTCCTGGAAGCCTCTGCTTTGAGCCCAGGATCTGTCTCCATTGCTGTGCCTCCTGACCAACACTGTGCAGCACTGTGATTTTCACACTTTTCCATGAACTTTTCCATGATCCCAAACGATCAACCTGCTAAGCAGCTGTTTTCAGCAGGAGGTAGCTCAGCATGGCAAAAAACTTCCTTTCTAGGAAGGTCTAAATTCTGCAGATGCAGCTGGTCATGAAGAAGGATGGGTAGGAGAGGAGAAATTAATTTGACAGCACCAGACCAGAAAAAAATGTGGCTGCTGTGTTGTGCTCTTTAGGGTTCCCATGTGGACAGAGGCTGTGTCTGTGTGGCCAGATGCCTGAGGGCCTCCTGGGCTTGGCTAGAACACAACTTCATTAGAGACCTAACTTCATGTGCAGAGACTCTGGGAATGGAAGAAAACGATTGAAGGACAAGCAGTCACTGAGTAGGTGAATGAACCATGCCAGATTGTTAGCTACACAAAAACAGCACCTGAATCACACAACACAAGTGTGTCCCACTAGAAGGAGTTTTTTCCCTGCCAGTTACTGACAAGAAGCAGATGCTTTTTTCAGGTTACTAATAGGTGGGATGGAAAGAGTGAGTACCAGGACTGGGAGCAGAAGCTGGAAGGAGAACAGTGGAAGAGGGTGACACAACAGAGGTGCAAATTTTGCTTCCCCGCTGTGAGAGGCCTAAAGGGTTTGAGTCTGCCACTGAGGGTGGCACAGGACATTGCTGTGTATCTTGTCACCTTGACTATTGAGCCATGGCTTGTCAAGGCATGGAAGCTGTAGAGTGTCAGAGCAGATCAGGGCTCAGTTCTTGTTTATTATTGTAACATGTCTGCTTTGGCACTTCTTTCTGGGAGAAAACTCTAAAAAATTAGCCCCTTTTTGGAAACATTGGCAAAGAGGGGAGCTTTGTGCAGAAGAGTTCTTTTCTGTTGAAAACTGAGGGTTTCCTCCTGTTCTCCACGTGTCAGTGCAAGGCAAGTGGAGTCCCAGCTTCTCTGTAAAATGCCTTCTGGAAGACACATCAGCCATGTCAGTCATTGCTCTTCCCCCATGTCTCCCTGGCACTGCCTGCCTTGTACCAGAATGGCTGCCTAGGGTTTTTCAGGATGGGTACTTAATTTCCTAGAAATGCCAAAAAATCGATCTCATCCCTTTGCAGTGTGTCCCCCCCCATGTCAATGCAATACTTTCAGCAGGGACACATGCAGAAGATGGTTTTATTGCAGGTCAGACTGTTTCTGACATGATTTTCATTTTGAAAAGGGTTGGGCTCTTGATAGCCAGAAAGGTTGCTGTTCTCTGGCAGAAAACTTTGCAGTAGAGAAAGGTTCTGACAAAACACTGCTATTTTGATTGATTTGGTTTTGATTTTGAAGAATTGACCAAGCCAAGCTGCAGGGTTTGCTTCTCTGTTCGCTGTCATCCTCCTCAGGATGGGTCTATCCAGCTCTAGGACAAGTTGCTGGGAAGGAGACACCTTCTTACCTTCCCAAGCCTGGGGACTCTGAGGAACATGGGAGATGCAGCAGAGGAGCAGGAGACATCCTAATCATGGGTCGTACCCTGCAGCAATGTTTAACCAACTTACTTGTTGGGATTTTTTACTGGCAGTGCTTCTCAGGTCCTGGTGGAGGGTTGTTCAGTCTGCCTAAGAAAATCATAACTGTCTGGAGGGAGAAACATCTCAGAAACAGCTCTCATTAGCATATAGAGCCCTGCTTTTCTCCAGCAATTACCAGGCATGAAAACAGAAGGCTGCACATTCTGCCAGGGCTTTAAACTTCTCTCTTCCATGCCCATCCCTGAAATCAAATGATTCCCTATTTAGGTATCTCTGGAAAATTTATAAATATCTTATGAGTTCTTTACGCCACAACTAATAGACAGACAACTTGTCAAATGTGGCGGCAGTGAAATATGAAATGAGTTACAAGATGAAATACTCTCCTGTTAGAGTTCATGTGCCATCTTTTATCCAAAAATAGCATTTGTCATATTATACTCCTGCTCGTTTCCCTCCTAGCCACTAGGTAGATTGCTTATTTAGAGAAACCCAAGCTATTCATGGCAGCGAATTAAATTATTCATATACGTCGCATAAAAGAATACCTTGGAGCTCTCTCTTAAAATCCTCTTACTTTTTCTCAGCATCCAGCAATGTCTGAAACAATCTCTAAATGCAAAATAAATATGTTCTGGGAGAGAAAGAAGAAAAGAAATGTAGTGCTTTCAAGGTATACATTTCTTCTTTTTTTCCCCCTAGAAATTGCTGGATGCTGTTGTGAAAACTCATCCTTTTGGACCTGAGCATGAAATTGTAGAGATAAAATTTGGATCCCGTTCCACCCAATCACTCTTCTCAACATTCCCAAGCGCCTCCTGGCACATTTTTTCTGCAACATGAAGAGAAGGCCCTGAGGAGATTTATGCCCATCAAGCCCCATGACACCACTCATGCTTTCTGTCAATACTTCCAGCCTGTGGTCCTGCACTGGGCTGTGTCCTCAGCCTTCCCTGGGAGTAGATATCCAGAAAGCAGATTTGAACACCCCTTGGGGAGCTGAATATGGCAGAGTTCCCTCTTCAGAGAGCTGTGCAACGTGGGCAAAGACTTTTGCAGCCTGGTTTTACTCACAAATTCACTGGCCATCACAGCTCTCCTCTGCAGTGGGTGTACAGTATATTTCTGTTCTGCACCTGGGCAACGGAAGAAAACAGCACCATAAATACCTTGCCCAAGCTCATCTAGGGCTGTGCTGAGAATTTGGGAATGTAATTTTTGGTGTTTTTGTCCTGTGGCCTATGCTCCGAAGAGCACAGAGTGTGCGGTCAGAGGTGTGGTGCCCAGGTATGAGCTCCTAAGAGGTGTGGCACTCAGGTATGCAGTCATGGCACTGAGTCATCTCACCCATAGGACACACTTTATATCTCTGAGGTCCTTCAAAGGCACATTATTAAAAGATTACGAGAGTGATTACACTTTGCATTTGATTTCTTTTTCTCCTTTGAAGGAGAAGCCACTCAAGTCTGGAGATACTGAGCGCTGCCAAGGGATATTAACCTCTATTAGCCAGCTCCAGATGAAGGGAACATGGCTGGGAAGTCACCTTCAGCAGTGTCCAAGTGCCCTCCTATGAATCTTGTTAATAGTAGCCAGGGCCTGTGACAATTGCCTTTCTCATCATCACTCCCCTGGGTTCTCCGGCTGCAGCTCTGCAGTGATGTCTCTGGGGTCCAGCCTGTGAGTGGCAGGAGCTCTGGATGAGCTGCATGCTCTCATTTGTAGAGGGTGGATATTTGGCACACTTCTTTGAGGACTGCTGTGTCAGCTCAGAAGCAGAAAGGGGACAATCATGAAGGGTCACACCACTTACCCCAGCTTGTTTTAGTGTGATCCATTCATTGCTGTCTGCAGTGATCCCATTCCAGTGGCAATGTGCTGGATGCAAGTTCCTGAGGAGCTACTGGCAGGCTGGCTGTGGGTGTCTAGAAAACCTCACAAGGGAGATGATCAAAATCCAGGGCTCAAGAAGGAATAGGCTTGGACAAATACACCCAGGGTTTTTTTTCCCCTGTTGTGTTTTGGTGATGCAAAGTTACATGTGAAAAGTTTTCCAAGCAAGGAGAGACCTCTGTGAGCCCATTCTGCAAGGCTGTCTGCCTGACTGACAGGGCAATTTTTAGATTGGGAGTTGGGGAAACGAGAGGAGCTGCAGCAGGTCAGTGTTAGGGGATTATGGATCTTTTAAATGCCTTTAAAACTGAAGAGAATCAACTGCAAAACTCAAAGTTGTAAAAAGAAATAAATAGACAGGCAAAATTAAATAAATAACAGGCTTTAGAGATACCATCTCTTAAAAATCATAGCGAGATGCTGCTCAGGGATGAGTAAGTGTGTGGAGGCAGAGCAGTGATAAACTACAGCCTTTGGTGGGAGAGTCCCCATCCAGCTGCTGCCTTCAGCGTCTGCTGCATGGAGGTGAACTCAAAACACTTGCAGAAGAGCAGAAGGATGCAGAGTGCTGGTCAGAACAGGTCATCATGTTTAACTACATTACTGGAACAGGCATTGTGTGGAGGGAAACAGAGCACATATTAACTTAGAGCAGCATTGTGTTGGTCTTTGTCAAAACCAGACCACTGGACCATCTGGATTTGAGGGCAGATCCCACAGGGCCATGTGAGGAATTAGTTTTGTATGCAGTGTGTGCGTGTTACTGAATTGGTTGCTTTGAAGGAAAAAAGCAAAAGGGCTGTTTCCTGAATATCTATCAGAGGTTGCTGGCAGCTGTAGTTCAGAGCAGACCCTGTTGTCTGACATCTCCAGTGTGCTTGGCAGGCTGTTTGCAGAGCAATTGTAATGTCTCGGTTGAGGTAAAGCACATAGCTTTTAGGGGTAGCCAGCCTTGATTTAAGAAAAGGCTTTTTTTAATAGAAAATCCATTACAACTGCAGGAAAGTGTTCATCACCATCTCTGTTAAAAATCTGCGCCTTGTGTCTGCTCTTCATCTATTCTTCTTTCACTCACTTCAGCTTTTCTACCAAATGAAAGAGCTGCCTCTGATCAGAAATTATCTACTCAGGCATTTACAGTCTGTGATGAAACTGCATCTTAAATGCATCTTACAAGTGGAGTTGGCTTCTCTTCTTTCTTCCTGTGTAGATGTTTTTCTGTGGCATTCTGCCTTCCAATGCCTGATTTCTCCAACAAACTTGAGAAACAGTGCCCAAGAACTGACAAGGGAAGGGAAGGGAAGGGAAGGGAAGGGAAGGGAAGGGAAGGGAAGGGAAGGGAAGGGAAGGGAAGGGAAGGGAAGGGAAGGGAAGGGAACTCTTAACTGATGAATGTAATTCTGACTTCTCAACAACAGTAAATGCCCAGCCTCTTCAGTGTCAGGGTGCAACTCTTGCACATCCAGGAATAAATGAAGACAGAGAGCTAGGTAGCCAAATTATCAATTATTCCAGTGTCAGGGGGGGTTCCGAATAGACAAGATTTCTTGGTAAGCGCAGGATCAGGTATCCTGTTGTAAGAGAGAATCTTAGGAAGGAAGGTTTGCTGGGAGACAGGAGTGTTTGGCTGGAAGAGTTAAGAGGTACCATTTGCTGTTGGATTTCTTTCTGTGGTTTTTGACTTTTTTTCACCCTTCTGGTTCATAGTTGGTCTGCATGGTCAGGACTTCATGATTAGAATTATTCTCTCACTCTGGTAACTCATGGGCAGGTCAGCCTGGCCTTTGGGAGGCAGCATAACTGATAATTTTCTGGTTCAGCATGTGGCCAAAGTTACCTGAGGAATCTTTTCCCCATTTCATCTTTATGTGAAAGAAAAGGCAATTTGAAATATCAGAGGGGTGGTCTCCACAGATCCTATGCCAGTACACAACTCAGCCAAAATCCTGAAAATCAAAAGCATTTTTTGATTTTGTATCTCACCTGTTCAAGTGAGTGCACAATTTCAAGGGATGGTTTCAGCAATACTGTGGTTTTTCTCCCTCTCCTTCTCCTCCTTTATTTTTGAAAGGAAATATTGACCCTGGTTCACCTGACTAGAGAGCTCCTTCCTTTCATGGGCCCTTTTCAGCTGCCCGCAGTGATATCCTACACTTGTCTTTTCTTGCTTTCAAGCTCATGCAACAGTGATGGAGTCTGTGACACAGTGGGTGAGGAGGAGGAAGAGACCTGCTGGCCACTGCTGGGGTGGAGTAGAGAAATGGGCAAATGATCAGGGAACTGGCTCATGGCAGAGGAAAAGCAATCGTGTCATTAACCAGCACATCTACGTTTCTCTCTTTTGCTGTTCCAGAGCGATTACTCAAGTGACACTGAGAGTGAAGACAACTTCCTGATGATGCCACCAAGGGATCATCTTGGCCTCACTGTGTTCTCCATGCTCTGCTGCTTCTGGCCACTGGGAATTGCTGCCTTCTACCTGTCCCATGAGGTAATGTTAGAACATCTGCCAGACATTCTGGAGGATGGTGGAAGGTAGTTCAAGGGCAAGGTGTCTTCCCCGCCTGGATATGTCTCTGTGGTAGTGGTGGTTGCCCTTTGAGATACTTTGCTGAGGGAGGTGTCTACAAAATATTTTAGCTTTTAGTTGGCAATGGTCACGTTCCATGTCAGGTTATGTGTCCAGCTAAGAATCCTCAGTGGGCATGGCTTTTGAATAGGAAACACCCTTGATAGCTCAAATGCTTGGTTTTCCCATTGGGAAAACAGATCTACTTGTCCCAAGATGAAAACTTCGAATATCCTTCCAGGAGTATAATTTCCATTCTGCAGATGGGAATTTGCTTTCCAGAAACCATTTCCTTTCCCACGGAAAAATTGCTCAGTCAGTTCTTCTTCTCAAATTTTAATATGCAAATATCTTTTTACCAAAGAAGCGACTGTGTTTTGGGTTGTTTCCTTCACGAGACAGTCTTAACATTGCTTAACTTGCAATCAACTCGTGCCCATCATTTGTTTCGACAAGTATGTCCTCATAAGTGTCTGCAGTGTAATTACTGAGTCTCCCAGCATGGCAGATAATGTGAGGTGACAGAGAAGGAGTCACACTGGCAGCCTCATCAGAGACTGCAAGGAAACATTTGATTATATTTCTCTCTAGTGCCTATTGCAAACTACAGTCTCTGCTCCACAGCACCCTTCACATTCACCCTCTCAGCTGTCTTCCTAATCTGCCTGCACTAAACATCTACCAGCCCTGCTGATTTGTCACACCAGAGCAGGCTCTTCAGATCTGAAGAATCCTACACTTCAAGATCAAAAAAAAAAAAAAAGACAGAGAACTACTATTTTTTACTTCAAATGAACAATCTGTCTTTGCACTGGGAAGCCTCTGAGACAATTAGTGTTTGTCTAGTGGAAAATAACAAGTTCTGGTTGTTTGAGTTTTGACTGTTTGTGAGCTAGTTTCATCTGAGTGAAGAAAGCACAGCACAGTCCAATA